>NW_006780882.1:2038521-2055443 GCF_000442215.2 Lipotes vexillifer | reverse complement strand
AGCCGGCGCGTCCGGAGCCTGTGCTCCGCAATGGGAGAGGCCACAACAGTGAGAGGCCCGTGTACTAAAAAAAAAAAAAAATATATATATATAGATAGATAGATAGATAGATAGATAGATAGATAAAAAACTAAGAGTAAGGACTGGGGGAATTTTAAGATGAGTGAATTGTGAACTTGGATAGAAAGGAAGAGAGAATGCTGTCAGAAATGAAAATATAAGTTTTGATGTGCTCCCCTTATGTCCTCGGCTTCAATAATATAGATCTACACAATCAGGTCCTATTTTGAGATGATAAGAAAACAAGCTCCCATGAGCCAACTGAGTGGGATGTCTGGTTCCTTCCCAAGTGGCTTGCACCTGTCATGAAGAAGCTGTCCTTGCAACTGCTTCTGCAGGGAGTGAGGGGCAAATTGCAACAATGTCTTCGTCCCAGCTCTACCTGGCCTTGCAGTGCAGGTCTCTGCTGATTTTTTAAGGCTAAACCTGATCTCTGTGACGCAAGGGAATGAGTGTTTTCCTCTCAGCAATAATGCAGTTGGGGATAAGGTTATGCCTGATGTCAGGATAAAATTATTAATAGCACCCATTTTTACTTTCAAAAGTGTTCTTGATGGATGACAAATTATATGACCTCCGTAGTGTGTACATCATTTAGAAAACTGTCTGGGCCACAAAGGCTATGTCCGTATTGTTATAGCTCTATTAAACCATACACGTGCATGCAGCGATTTTGCCCCAAGCATGCCCTTTGCAGTTGATTGGCAGAACATCCCGAATCAGCTGTATTCTAGACCTAAAATAACTCTCTTCTCCCATGGCCTAGTCTTGGTTTTTGACACAGAATTTTCCTGATCATTAAGGTTTCCCCTATTATTCTTCTGAACATTTGCCTCAATCAGAGTCTCTACATACACTGAACATACTTAATCACATTAATAACCTTTATATTACTAGTAGAAAATTATTCTGCTCTTTTATAAACTTTCCAATAGAATAGATATGTAGAAGAAAGTTTCAATCTTATTTTAACCATCAATATTAGCTAAGATTTGGACAGACGCTTGCCAAACCAAAATGTCTTCTTAGAAAACTGCCCTTACATCAGTGGGGAGGTGCTGTGGCATATATTTACATAAATAAAGTAGGCCTCTATTCATTTTTTCCAGAACTAAGAAAATGATTTGTCCAAAGGTACATTCTTGAGTTCAGAGACTTACTAGAAAGCATCTAATTGAAATTTTTGCAGCATCAAATATATACAAGCCAAAACTCCATCAGATACCTACTAACATTATGGTGGGAGATAATTTGGTTATAAACACACTGTTTCCTCCAACTCTAGGAATTATTTATAGTTTTTTCTAGAATTTGAGCAGACTAAGAAGTTGGTAGAGGAGATGACAGAATGGAGATGGTGTTTCTAAGAACAGTTTCTTGAAAGAGTAGAATTTCTAGTGTTTAGCAAGTGACCTATATTATATATTATAGTTTAGAGGTAAAAAGAAGAATAAAAAAGTTTCCTTGACCAGAAGGGAAAACAACTGCAGCTTCTGAGATATGAGATATGATACGAGATAGTTTTCAATAACAGTGGAAGATTTTTCTGGCTGATTATAAAATAATACCTTTGGTGTTAAAGAGATAAGGACTTAAGCATAGGAAGCTATGGCTTTGGTGTAAGGCTCAGGAACGATAAGAATGGGAGACATTTGAAAACTGCTATGAGAGATGGGCTGATAGAGTAAATGTAAGAGGTGAGATAAAATACTAGCAACAATTATGCTAATCATGGAGCATAGTACTTTTGTTTTCTGCATATGAAGGGTAAAAAAAGTAGTGTCATAGAAAAGTTCAGTCAATTATCACAAGTAGCTCATAAAACCGGGGAGCTGGGGTCCAAAAATAGGTCTCCCTGTGAAGCCAGAGGAGTAGGAACTCTGATACAGGGAAGGTGGTGTGCCTGCCTAGTCAGGATAGCATTTGACAGTGTTTAATATGCCTTCTGGCAAATAAGCATGTTAACAGAGAGTAAAGCAAGCTCCCTAATGAGACCAGGCTGTTGGTAAAAAGCTCTGGGAAGGCAAGTAGTGTCACACGTATTATTCATTCTCATGATGTCACTTTCAAGGAGATAAAGAGATGATGTTGAATGAGCTATATCTTAAGACATGTTAATTTAGTCCCTAAAGAAGGACAATGCAATTACTCAATTATCCGGTAAAGAGCCTACAAGGGAGTTTATGTTTCAGTGGAAATGAAGAGCTTTGGAGCAGTAAGACTTACAAGGCACCACTCCAAATATTTCTAGACAAATCAGAGTGGTACTTCAGATATTCTCCTTCATTTATCTAGGATGATTTTTTTCAATGAGAGATTCTCAGATTTCTTAAATGAAAAAAAAAAAAACTGAAAAACATAATGATTAAATAAGTGTATTAGAGATAAGAAAACCTTCTTCAAGTATCTATTTTAAAATCTAAGTGCAAAACATGCTTGCTGCATAAATCTTAGATGGCAAAATATACAATGACATATTCCTAAGAGGTTTTAAACTCTGCCTTGAATAGTCCCTTGGTTGGAATTTAAGCTGTTAATTTGTTATTATTTTTTACTTACTTTCGTGAAAAAAATACTTAAAAATGAATTCCCATGGTCTAACAAATTTTAAGATAAATTTAACAGGTGTAGTAAATGTTTATTTTAATTGAGGAAGAGATTTCATAAAGCTTGACAGGGAAAGTTATGTGGCAAACAACAAATGCATATACCTTTTGTCAAAAGAAGTTTTGAATATAATTTATTGATTGTTAGGGGAAAAACAAATCTTGCAAATCAAAACAAGATGAGTAAATTTTGTTATTTTCTTGTCTCATTAGAAAGCAAGGGGGTGAAACTGACAAGGTAAAAACAAAGCCTGTGTGTGTGTGTGTGTGTGTGTGTGTGTGTGTGTGTGTGTGCACAAAAATTTCAAAAATAAATTTAAGGCCTGTGCCACCACGCAACTGGTTCTCTGGCTTCGTGAACAGAAGGGAGATTAGAGGGAGGCTGGGTGGGCTGTCATAGGTGAACGATTCCCAAGAAAAATATTCATAGATACTGGGTGAAAGAAGATAATCACACATAGCTTTAAGTTGCCAGTTGTGCTTATTGAAGTAAAACCAATGAATTGTGAAATAAAACAGTGACAAAACTCCTATTCCCTTATCATTGTGAGGATATGTGGGAACAATGTAGCAGAAATATACTTCAAACAAGATTATGAGAGATGAAAAAAAGTCAAAGAAAGATAAAATTTAATAGAAAGCATTGTTGATTTTTTTTTTTTTTTTTTTTTTTTTTTTTTTTTTTTTTTTTTTTTTTTTTTTTTTTTTTTTTTTTTGTGCTTTGTCTGTGCAGGGCAAAGCGCTGAAGACTTTTCACACATCACTTCCTTTAGTTCTCCCGAGATTTTTAACTAAAGGGTTGTAAAATGTATGAAGCTGTGACCCACATGTTTAAATCCCAGAGCAGTTAAAAGAAAATATTCCATGTGGTAAGAGAAATTCCAAAATATTCGAATCCTTTACTTTCAGTTCTTGGAGACAATGAGTGAAACCCATAATCCCCAAGTAATATTTCTTTAAAGCCTTATTAGTTTCTCTCTCACAATATCCAGGTGCTTCCTCCAATGTATCCCTTTTCAAACTACACTCTTCTCAATCTCTGAAAAGTGTTTTCCAGTTTTTGTTCTCTTCCACCATGCTCTCTCACAATTTTTTTGGTCTGATTAAGCATCACAAATGCCAAATAAATGGTCTCCTACTACTTAGGGATAAATTTAAGGACTAGGGGAGGAGAAATGACCAAAGTAATCCAAGCCAGGATCATTTTTAGAGGGTAGTAAAAGGGAAAGATAAGAAGCTCTCTTACTTTAATAATCTATATCTTGTCACATGTGTATTTTTATTACAGAGATGACAAAAGCAACACTCAGAGAAATGATGTCAGGTAGCCAAGGCCACTGCTCTTTTAAGTGGAGGAGGGTAGCCAGGGTTAAAGCCCCTGCCTCTTTGAAATGAGCCATGTTGGTTTGGTCTATCTGACAACAGCTACCAAAAAGCTAACATAGAATCATCTATGTCTTCCCAATTGTACCCTTTATAGTATACTATGCATACTGATATTGGATAATTATTTATAGAATAAAAATATATTTTAATAAAAATGGCAACTCAAAATTTTTGAAAAAGTTTATTACTTGGAATCTGAGTTTCTCTTAAAATTCACTGTCATAATAAAGCAAAATAGTAATTACAGCTCTTAATTGTTAAGTGCCTCCTATGTAAACAGGCTCAGAGTTAGAGTTCAAAATGTACCATGAGTGGGGCAGTGGGAGGGTCCAACTCTAAGTGTGTCTATATTCAGGAAAAGTCATCCATGTCTTTGTAACAGCAGTCAGGTTTTATTATAGCCCTACTTTCCCTAAAGCAGGAGTTATTTAGGGTTTATCACAATTACTTGGAGTAACTGTTGCAAGAAAAAAAAAAAAAGAATGAAAAGAAAAGTAAACTTTCAGATTCCTTCCTGACAGAGTATGAGTAGGTCTTGTGTAGGATATGAGAATCTTCATTTTTAACAGAAAATCCTCTTGAATCAGATTTAAATGTCCTAGTGATCACACTTTGAGAAACATTGCCTTAGACTTCAACAAAAATACTGATTGGTGGTTAAATCACCTCTTACATGTTAATTTAAAGACCAGTGCACATGGAGCAGATGACATTCTCACAACATTGCTGTTTTCATAGCTGAACTCTCACTAGGAAATCTTAGTTTCCAAATTGTCAGCTTTTTCAGAAACTCTCAGTAGAACACCAAGTATTAAGAACAGACTGTAGGGCCTCCCTGGTGGCGCGGTGGTTGAGAGTCCGCCTGCTGATGCAGGGGATACGGGTTCGTGCCCCGGTCTGGGAGGATCCCACATGCCGCGGAGCGGCTGGGTCCGTGAGCCATGGCCGCTGAGCTTGCGCGTCCGGCAACGGGAAAGGCCACGACAGTGAGAGGCCCACATATCGCAAAAAAAAAAAAAAGAACAGACTGTAATTGACTCAGTTGCTCATAATGTACCACAGAAAAGAGTTTGCAATTGTCACAGTACTCCAAGACTAAATTAAATCCAGGTGTGTGAAGCTTGAAAGGGTGAGAATTGGTTAGCAGATGAACTGACATAGTGAGTAGAAAATACATGTAATGGTTGTTTAGAAGTGTTTAACTGCTGAGATGTACAATAGAAAGTTTAACTGGAGCTTTCTATTAGAAAATTGAGATACTACTAGCCAGTATATTACTAAATTTGTTTAATTTAATTAAGCAAGTCTTTGTGAACCTATATTATGTGTCAAGTTGTGTTTTGGACATTGGACATACCATAAGGAGCTCATATTCAAACATATCTGAAGTTATATAAGCACAATACAAAATGTTCAAAGTGATTTGCTAACCTAGGTTACAGATGTGCTACGGAAATGAGTGGTCAATCCCGATACAGTGGTCAGGGCTCCAGAGAGTTGGGAAACTAGAGAGTTGGCAAATTATTTTCCTTAGGTCAGGAAAGAGAGGCTGGACAGAACCCAGAGAGATTTTATGTAGTAAGTAATAACCAACCTTGATTTTTGGTTATAGGAACTCAGCATTTAAAGCAACTTGTAGGGGACAGGAAATGAGTGGAGATACTGTAAAAAAAAAAAAAACAAAAACAAAAAGCTGCATCTGCAAATCATGGGTGCAGGCATCAATAGGGACCTTTGGTGAAACTCTAAGATGTTCAGAGCAACTAAAGCACAAATAAGGAGCTTAGAAAGAGAAAGAAACGATGTGAAAGTGTTCCAAATGAGCCACCTCATGAGGGCTTTTCAGTGACTGGTAAGGCACTTGATTTGTGTTCTGTAGAAAAGAGAATATATTTTCTAGAGGGTTTAAAGCAAAGGAGAGAAATTATCACATTTGCATTCTCATAGACCCCTCTGATGGCAAATAGAAGTACATTGAAAATGCAGTGAACTTGAGGAAGGAAATCCATGAGGAGACTGGCACAGACACCAGGGCTTGAACTAAAGCAGCAGCAGTTAGCATGGAGAGAAAAGGACAAATTCAAGATATATTTTAGAATTCAAAGCAGCTGAACTTGGGCAAGGAAGAAGAGGAAGGACTCAGAATTACTGGTTGACATAATTCAGTGTGTAACAGTACAGCGACATAAAGCTCAATCAATAGAATTTCAAAAACTCATTTTGTAAGTGTGTCTGAATTCTGGGCAGCAAACTGTGTTGGTAATAGATATGGACCACTAACTCCTAGCATACCTATATATCAACTCCAGCATATGTACGTATCAATACCAGCCAGGGATCTTTAATTCATAAATTTACTAAACCAACCTAAGAATTTGTTGATAATTGATTGAATCCATACTCTGTAATGAGAATTATATGCAGATTACTCTAGAGTTCATTCAAGCATAAATATAAGCAACAAACTATAAATTGTATACTTCATGATGTATAACTCATAAATAATGGAAAAATTATTATAGTTTCTTTTTGGAATATTAATAGATTCATCTTTCGCCTAGATATGCAGATCTTCATTGTCGCATAGACTACTGGTATCACAGTTCTATCCTGGGCTGTCATTCCCTTTACTCACGTTCCTTACTATTATTTGCAGAATGTTCTTACTAATTCTGCCTGAAAGTAGTTCTGAAACTTTTTCAGTACTTTCTATAAAGGCTTTTATTTGTCTGTTTGTTGTTTATGCGTTGCAAAATTAGAGCTAGCTGTGTGCCATGTTAACCTAAATGCTATGGTAATACATGCTCTCTCTCTTTCTTTCCACTCTTATATCTTCTTCCTTCTTTTCTATCTATCTTTTTCTCTCTCCCTCCCTCTCTCTCTTCAATTCTTTTATCTTTTCATATCTTAGGCACTTAATTTTTTCCCCCTTTGGCTGCACTGTCCTCTGTGATCAATTGTTCACTCCTTTACCAGGGAAAAATCAGTTATGACTAGATTTTAAACTAAAAACATATTCCCTATTACAATCAGCACCATTATAATCTTCATATGTATTAGCACATGAAGCACTTTTTATTGTTAAATACCCAAAACATAACTCAAAATCCCAAACAAGCAAAAAGGAATTCATTGTGCTCAAACCATGAACTCTTAAGAATGTACTAAAACATTGAAAACATCATCTCTTCATTTCTTTTTAAGTTTTTCACCTGTTTTTTTCTGTTGTTGTTGTTTTTTTTAATATAGGACATTATTCTGTTAGATAGAGTGTCTCTACAAGATGAAAACAATAGCCACTGTCAGTTAATTACATATTCATTCTCAGCCTTATGATGAAAGAGAAATGAGACTTATTCCTTGCCAAATCTGGGTTATCTCCTATGCCCAATGCATGGCTAATGTGTGTCCAGGGAGAACTGGAGTACAACGATTTACCTAGCCTGTGTCCTGTGATTATCCCTGAAAACAAAGGTATTTTAATTGGCAACCTTCACAGAAAGATATTTATTTAGAGAGGCAAATATGAATTCTGTCAGAGGAAGGGGATGATATGGATGAAACCAAAACCAAAATATCCATTATGCCCTATGACATTTTTTACTACACTAGTTACAGCTCAGAGGCATTCAGTGTGACCATGTCACACACTGTCCTGCCTGCCTTCAATAAAAAGAGAAAATGCAAAAAAATAAATAAATAAAAAAGAGAAAATGCTAGAAGGGCATTGAGTTGTTAAAATATGATTAAATATTGAGAATAAGTTTAGGTATGCTGTGTTTGAGATGATGACCAGTTAGAAGTTCAGTGTGTTAACTGGACTTTGGAGTTGTGGTTAGACTTAGAGATATGAATTTGGAGGTCAACAGCACAAAGGGGAAAGTTAAAAACTGGAAGTAGATACAAACATCTACAGGTACAGGAATTCAGCTTTGAATCTCTTTTACCAGACTCGGTGATTGGCACAAAGGGATACTGAACAAAGGTTTGATGAACAGCTGGGGCAAAGGGTGTGTGGAGACTTTATTTTCAGCTTTCAATTTTTGTTTTTGATACTTGCACGTAATACATAAGCATAAAGACTTGGATCAGGTGCTTACATGCCAGATACCACTGAGCAGAAAGATGTGTGGACTGGGCCTGAGTGGTACAGATTTTCAGACTTTAGGCTTAAAGTTGTTGGGGGGATGCCGGCAAGCAGTTAAGAAGGGGGTGAACTGAGCAGCAGTTCCTGAAGAGACCCTCAAACATCCTTTCTTCTTTCCTTAAGCATCTGAGCAGGTGGGTCTCCAACGTTTAACCAAGTGGATTTCCAGCACTATCTTGAAAAAACATGAGACAAGTGGTAAGATGGTCTCCAATTTTTGGAAAATATTTCCAGGTGAAAACACTTTTCTACCTACTAAAGTAAAAGAAAAAGTAACTGAGGGTGAACCATGAAGAATAATTTTCTATTTTACTTTTTTTAACATCTTTATTGGAGTATAATTACTTTAAAATTGTGTGTTAGTTTCTGCTGTATAACAAAGTGAATCAGCTATACATATACATACATCCCCATATCTCCTCCCCCTTGCGTCTACTTCCCACCCTCCCTACCCCACCCCTCTAGGTGGTCACAAAGCACCGAGATGTTCTCCCTGTGCTATGCTGCTGCTTCCCACTAGCTATCTATTTTACATTTGGTAGTGTATATATGTCCATGCCACTCTCTCACTTCATCCCAGCTTACCCTTCCCCCTCCCCGTGTCCTCAAGTCCATTCTCTATGTCTGCGTCTTTATTCCTGTCCTGCCCCTAGGTTCTTCAGAACAATTTTTTTTTTTTTTTTAGATTCCATATATATGTGTTAGCATACGATATTTGTTTTTCTCTTTCTTACTTACTTCACTCTGTATGACAGTCTCTAGGTCCATCCACCTCACTACAAATAACTCAATTTCATTTCTTTTTATGGCTGAGTAATATTCCACTGTATATATGTGCCACATCTTCTTTATCCGTTCATCTGTCAATGGACACTTAGGTTGCTTCCATGTCCTGGCTACTGTAAATAAGGCTGCAATGAACATTGTGGTATATGACTCTTTTTGAATTATGGTTTTCTCAGGGTATACACCCAGTAGTGATATTGCTGGGTCATATTGTAATTCTATTTTTGTTTTTTTAAGGAGCCTCCATACTGTTCTCCATAGTGGCTGTATCAATTTACATTCCCACCAACAGTACAAGAGGGTTCCCTTTTTTCCACACCCTCTCTAGCATTTATTGTTTCTAGATTTTTTGATGATGGCCATCTGAACGGTGTGAGGTGATACCTCATTGTAGTTTTGATTTGCATTTCTCTAATGATTAGTGATGTTGAGCATTCTTTCATGTGTTTGTTGGCAGTCTGTACATCTTCTTTGGAGAAATGTCTATTTAGGTCTTCTGTGCATTTTTGGATTGGGTTGTTTGTTTTTCTGATATTGAGCTGCATGAGCTGATTGTATATTTTGGAGATTAATCCTTTGTCTGTTGCTTCATCTGCAAATATTTTCTTCCATTCTGAATGTTGTCTTTTCGTCTTGTTTGTGTTTTCCTTTGCTGTGCAAAAGCTTTTAAGTTTCATTAGGTGCCATTTGTTTATTTTTGTCTTTATTTCCATTTCTCTAGGAGGTGGGTCAAAAAGGATCTTGCTGTGATTTATCTCATGGGGTGTTCTGCCTATGTTTTCCTCTAAGAGTTTGATAGTGTCTGGCCTTACATTTAGGTCTTTAATCCATTTTGAATTTATTTTTGTGTATCGTGTTAGGGAGTGTTCTAAATTCATTTTCTTACATGTAGCTGTCCAGTTTTCCCAGTACCACTTATTGAAGAGGCTGTCTTTTCTCCATTGTATATTCTTGCCTCTTTTATCAAAGATAAGGTGATAAGATAATGTGTGTGGGTTTATCTCTGGCCTTTGTATGCAGATGGTTTTGTGAATCAGATTTAGTGTAAAAATGTCTCAGACTATAGTAGTTAACATCTTTTCAACCATGATGATTTTCACATATATTTTAGCTTTTGATTCTTTAGGGTAATATTCTCACACTACAGATTAAAAAAAATTTTGTTTTGAAGAACTGAGACAGTTAAATGACTTTGCCAAGTTTATAAGCTAGTCGCTTTCAGGATGAGGGTGGAAATCTTTGGATTCAGGGTTCAGGGCTTTTTCTACTTTATCAGAACTGCTGTACTGCAGCAACTTTTAATTAACTATGGCTAAATTGCCCTGGGGTTGTAAAATGAACATTTTTATTAAATAGATAATGTATTTAGTTGTAAAACTTGTGAAACCATTCAAATGGCCATTTGTTTTTATAATAGTCCAGATTGTTGGTTTGATTATCAATTCACTCAGAAGAGCTACACTATTTGAAGAAGTAAATAGCCAATAATTTTCTCAACATTGCTTATAATTCTGTAATTCCATTTGGGCACGCCGTTTGATTTCCATTGGCAAGGAATGGAAATAATACCATTGAATTAGCTAATACCAATTCTAATACCAATGAATTAGCTGGGTGTGTTAGTTTCCTATAGCAGCTGTAACAAATCACCACAAATTTAGTGGCTTAAAATAATGCAAATTTAGTATCTTATAGTTTTGTATGTATGAAATCTGACATGAGTCTCAATTAAGGTGCTGGAAGGACAGGGCCCAAGGGGACATCTGTTTCCCTTGTGTTTTACAACTTGTCAGGGCTGCCTCCATTCCTTGGTTTAGGGTTTCAGCCATCCATCTTCAAAGCCATCAGTAGCCTGCGAGTTTTTCCCAGGTTATATCATTCTGGTTCTACAGATTCAGAGTCAGATCTCCTTCTTTGACACTCTTAAGGAAACTTGTGATTACACCGAGTTTATCCTGTTAATCTAGGATAATCTCCTTATCTCAAAATAATTTAATCACAATCTGCAAAATCCCTTTTGCTATGTAAGTTAATATATTTACAAATCCCAGAGATTAGAATGTGGGCATCTTTAGGAGAAAGGAGAGAACTCTGTTCTGCCTACTACACTGGGTTTTGATTTTCAAGGTTACGGTTTCCAGGAATTTTCATATTTTATGTCTGGGATAATATATGATTTCTCTGTATCTTTGTTGATCTTGCTTCCCAAATTCAGTTATTTTTGTACTCAGTCTTCTCCATTCTCAATTTTAGAGTTCGTTAACGCAGATTACAGGTGAGGATTACAAATAAATATAAATTTTCTTCCAATACTCCCAAAAATCAATATTCATTTCCTAAGTAATCAAAAATAAAATTCTCTTAGATTAGGAAAAATAACCGTATTAAATCATAGTAATAAGTTTTCTCAAAGCTGTCCTTTTGTGTCTTTGGCTGGCAGCTACTAGCTTAGAAAGAGCTGTTATAAAAAATATTTTCCTGTGAAATCTTGATTAAGGGAAATTTTATAGGACTGTAAAACATCAATTAAAGCTTGATTAAATTTTACAGCCCTAAAGGCTAGTAACAATGTCTTTTTCCGGATGACAAAGAAATATGCCCTGTATATATAAGGTTCATTAACAATGTCATGGCTCTAAAACTCTGCATGTAGTAATTATTCCAAGATAACTATGGGCAAAAAAAGAAAATCTCTAAACTGAGCCCAACGACAGAACTCCATCTCTCTGTCTTTCTGTGAATGACTATCCATTAGAGAAAATGTTTTCCAACTATGGCTTTCCGAAAAAAACTCCATTTCCTGGGTTTGACAAGTTCTTTTCTTGAGTCAGCTTATCATATCATCATTTTCATACCTTATTGGGAATGCATTCTGTTATTATCCAGTAATTGTGACTATAGTCCCTGGATACACCAATATGTAATTCTCCACTGCTTTCATCTTCAGCATGTTACATGTCCCTTAGCATTCAATCATCATAAGCAATAGGTGTGAAGAAGGCAGCCAACGTTCCAAAAATTGATATTTTCCTCCTGCACAAGCACATGCAACAATTGATTAACAGTAAGCCAGAGGAAAAAGCATTTCCATTATTAGTTCAGTGCACCAATCATATGATCTAAGGTACTTTTTTTTTTTCACAAATGCATAATAGAAGCCAGTTAATGGCCCTTATATGTCAATGCCAGCTGCCTCTCTCCAACAGTAGGTAGTTGCTTCTAGTTTAAACTTAGTTGATAGGAGTGGTATATACTCAGAATTGATCAATGGATTTCTATGGATTCAAAGGGGATTCTCATATAATCCTAATGAGTTCTGGCAGCTGGCATTTATATGACTTAACAGCTGTCATAAAAATAGAGAAGAGTTGAAGCAGTGGTCGTTTCCTTTTAGAATTTTTGAAGGGTTTTAGTTTTTCATAATGTTAAATCAGGACCAGATTTTTAGAGTCTTCTTCTGGGTTGTGTGTGTATGTGTGTGTGTGTGTGTGTGTGTGTGAAATGTAAAAGGAAACAAATTCACTCTTTTCATAAATTAAACCTGTTTTTCTGCATCATATTCAATTCTGAACTGAGGTCAAGTCAAGAACACCTGATGATTGATTATCTAATTTTCTGATTTTCTGTTGGTAATTGAGTTTTTACATACATTTAACCCTATTACCTTTGCTGTTCTCATTGTATTAAATAATAAAGCAATAAACATTATTTAGTTCTTTACAGTTTTCACAGCATGTTAGCATACTTCATGTTCTTTACTGCTGTCCATAAGATTGGATGCTGGTAGAACAGTTAATATTATATCATATAACATGGCTAAGGCCAGAAAAATTAACTTACCTACACAAGGTTAATGCTTCTAATAATTTATATAAACTGGATCTTTCCCTTTGATCTGCTGATGACTAATAATACGGTCTTTCTATTTTATTCTGCTACTTGAGTAGGTCTTTGTGTGGAGAGAGGAAAACACTGCAACTCCAAGTCATTCCAATTTTCCACAGGACCCAAAACACTCATGAATGAAGCCTGACCTTTTCAGCACTCAGAACACAGCCTAACCAGTGACCGGAGTACTAGTGAATAATTATGCATGAGCAGATATGGGACATTTATATGAAGTATCTGGTCTCATTTGCTTATCGAGAACACTGACAAGTTTTAGATGATTAAAGTTACCTGTATTAAGAGTGATATCCTAGACTCCAATATAATTTTAATTACTTGTTTCTCTTCTTCATAACACATTATTCTTACTAATTTGGAAAATTGACAATTGACTTATATCTTCCCCTGAACGGTTCCTCAAAAGTTACAGTAAAATATTTTTCAGCTATGAAAGCTTGATTTTCTATAAAGCTTACTTTATATCAGCCAGTCTGTGAATAATGTCCTGTCTATGTAGAATAGTGAGGCTAGAAAATTATCCTTTATAAATTAAGGTCTTTGGTGTAACATGAAGCCAGAGAGAGCAGGAATCTTCATTTTGTCCTGGGATCTCTACTGCAGGACATGTGCTGCACGGTTCCTCGAATGGTATTTTCTTTCCACAGGTGCTTGGAAACATACCATGTGTCACATCATTTTCCCTTACAATACCGAAAAGAAAATGAGCCACATTCACTCTAGAGAATTAATCAGAATTCTTTCACTCAAGGAATCATTTTCTAATCTTTCCTTCAATAACTTTATTTAAATATATATTGAGGACTTAAAATGAGACAGGCAGGTAGAAAAATATTCATGCTGCTTATATTCATAGACACTAGGAAGGAGGATGTATTAATCAAACCATCACACAAGGTTATAATTACAAATTGTGGTGAGTGCTACAGAGGGAACCTCCAAAGCTCTATGAGAAGAAGTAGCACGGGTACGACTGGGCCCTTATACTGGGTAAGAAGTTGACAGTGGTTCTCGCTGTCTTATCGACATGTAAGGACTATTTTATCTGAATTCAAGTGTTTTCCCTCTTCCTTTATCCTCGGGTTTCAATATCCATCCTTGTTATTTTTGCCTGTAGAAGAATAGCGATATCTAAAATAATAATAATAACAATAAGGTTGTTGTTGAATTAGAATTCTTGCAGAGGTGTTTTCTCTTTTTCAAATAACCATCATAGTAGATATTTCTATCCAGGGAAGATCCAAACTGCTGTTTATAGAGAATCCATCTCTTCTAAAACTGACACAGAAATAAGAGGTTTTATATAATTGACTCATCTGAAACGCCAGTGTTTGCTTCTCTATGAATAACTCTGTTTTGCAATATTTTGGAAGAAGATTTTGTCTTTGTCAGTTCTGACAAAATTGAGGTAATATAAAACTGTGGAGTAGGTAACTGCTTTGGAAGAATTCAACCATGTACCTAAACCACATCTGGAACAGTAGACTTGACTTCCAAACTTGCTTCTTTCACTTTTGCAATGCTGAGACCATATCATAAGAAAATTTCCTGGAGCATATAAACTACAGCTACATTTTCACTCACAGGATTCAGGTATACCAGTGCATTTGGCAAGAAAAATACATTTCTAAAATTTCTCTGTTTATACTCATTACAAAATTGCATCTCTTTTGTCATTAAAAAATGTAAAATAATAGTTTCTAAGCCCTGCCCCATTCTTTTTTGGGGGGGGGTGGTGGGGAGCAAGTTGTTTATATAGTCTCATGACATGAGGTAAGAATATTTATTTTAGCAATACAAAGACTTTGGGGAAACTGTCCCTACTTTCTTGACTTATTGATTGTTCTCCTCTGACCCACCTTGGCAAGGCTATGCACCCCTCCTGTGTTCCCCATTGCACCTTGAACTTCTGCTCTCAGCTCTGCGCTGGGAGCCCTTACTCTTTATATATTGTCATCTTTCCCTTCAGAGGCAAGGTCCTGATAAACAAGGGACTGGGCCACCTTTCTCAAAATGAATCCCCTGCTCTTAATATACAATAGGAAGTCAAGAGGTATTTGCTGAAGTAATGCCATCCTTTCATTTCCTTAAGCTGTAGAAATTTATTTTATGCTCCATATCAATAATTCTAAGAATGCATATTTTATACAGATAGATATAAACATTATATGTAATATATAAATTAATTATATGATTATTATATAATATATCAATATTATATAAAATCATATATAGTATATATTACTATATAAACATAATTATACTGTTTATATGTAAACATTATTATATTATTATATATAATGTTTATATTTGTTATATATAATATTTATATCTATCTATAATATATATTCTTTATATTTAGCTATCTTCCTATCTGTGAGATTTATTCATTAATGAATATAAAAGTCAGGAAAGAAAATTCCTTGGACTAGAAAATTTATATTCTCTGTTAGCCAAGGTCAGCCATGTGTCATTAATTCTATAAATTGCAGATCCTGAGAATTTTAAATTCAAAGAAATGAATACTTAAAAATTGGTGGTGATTGTTTCTCTTCCTCTTTGCATTTATGCACTATCAGTCAGGTCTATTGCAGTGATGTTTTGCTTTTGTTTATGTTTTATTCTCTGTATTCGTAGTTAAGTCAATGGGTTTTTTGTTGTTGTTAATTTTAGATTGGGAATCAGATTGGCAGAACAATTGTTGAAAATTATTTACTCATGACACACATGTTCCTTTCTACTTTTTAGTGAGATTTTTATAAGGACAAAAAAAAAATTGATGTAAATGTCTAATAAAAAGTAAAAAAATAACACCTAAAATAATGTAGTGTGGCAAAAGGCAGTGCTTGCATTTGGATTTTCTGTGTACTAATTTAAATATGCTTTATACATGATGACGTTTTAAAGTTATTTATATTGTTGAAGTTACATATATTGTTGAGTAGCTTTATTTTCACTGTATTTTTATTTTTTTATTTTATTTTTTTTAATTTTTTTTTTTTTTTCGGTACGCGGGCCTCCCACTGTTGTGGCTTCTCCCGTTGCGGAGCACAGGCTCCAGATGTGCAGGCTCAGTGGCCATGGCTCACGGGCCCAGCCGCTCCGCGGCACGTGTGATCTTCCCGGACCGGGGCACGAACCCGTGTCCCCTGCATCGTCAGGCGGACTCTCAACCACTGCGCCACCAGGGAAGCCCGTCACTGTATTTTTAAAACTATTCAGTGTCCCTTTAAGTGAGAAAATGCAAATGATTTCTTAAATTGAAGATTATTGTTTGCCATTTTTATCTAAAGTGGAGCCAAAGAGGCATAAGCAGTTTTATATTGCAGGCCTAAAGGATTATTGTGATGTATTAGGTAAAACATTCAGGAAGAAAAAGGGCCAAAACACTATAATGTATTATGCAAGGAAAGTGGGTAGTTATCTTCTATATCTGTAGCCACTGCATAGAGTAGTTTTGAAGGTAGTAACATATTTTCAATTCACAAAATTCTCAATCACGCTGAGCCTTCATTTGGGTAATAAATTTACCTCACTGCAATACTAAACAATCATTTCCCCAGAGGACTGGAACTTTTGTAGATCATGGACAACCCCTGTGCTCCCACCCAACTCCCAGGCCCTTTGCAGTTGCATGGGATCACATGACTACTTCTGGCCAATGAGCTGTGAGTGGAAGTGATACATTTAAGGACTGTCCAATAATTCTCCACATCTTGCTTCCTCTGCACCAGTAACCTGGAAGGCATGTGTTGAGAGTGCAGAGACAAATTAGGTTCCATCTTGAATAACCGCGTGAAAGAATGCCGTCCTAGAATGTCCCAAACACATGGCCAGCTTGGTAATTTAACGTTTGCTGTGTTAAACCTTTTATATTTATGAGTTAATTTATTAGCACAGGTTACCCAAGCCTCTTTTTTTTTTTTTTTTTTTCGGTATGCGGACCTCTCACTGTTGTGGCCTCTCCCGTTGCGGAGCACAGGCTCTGGACGCGCAGGCTCAGCGGCCATGGCTCACGGGCCCAGCCGCTC
>NW_006780882.1:2006989-2038409 GCF_000442215.2 Lipotes vexillifer | reverse complement strand
CCCCCCCAGGGAAACCCCCAAAGCCTCTTTTAATATGCCCCTGAAAGCATTTTTTATCTCCGTGGTACATTGAATATCTTTTCCACCTCTACGTCCATAATGGTCTGCTTTATGTGGCGTACGTGTTTAGTTTATTTCACCTAGCTTTGTAGAAAGCTGTTTATGCATACTTTAGAGGATTAAAGCTTTATGAGGCTAGAGATCCTGTCCTAATCATTGGATTGTATACCCCAAACTAGCAAACTGTTTGCTTATTCATTCAATACATATTTTTGATTCCTTCAATGTGCTAATTATTAAGTAAATTATAATCTGTACAATTGAAAATGAAATAACAGGGTGTTGAAATAGGTAATACCCAAGGGGAGTGCATCCTTCGGAGAGTTCATTAATGTGAAGGAGGCAGTTCTACAGAGTAGAAAAGCATACACAGAGGATCTGAGTCTGATGAGGTCTTGATTTTGGTAGGGTGTAAATACTCAGGGTGGTTGGTAAGCATGAGGGAAAATGGAACAAGATGGAGTCACAGAAGTCAAGTAGATCATGCATGGCCTTGCAGACCAAGGAATTTGGATGCTGTGCTATCTATAGTTGAAACCTATAGAATGGATTGAATGAGGGGGGCAATATGACCTGATTGCTGTTTTTTAAGGTCTTATAGTTGCTCTTTGAAATTATTGCTGGAAGATTGTTTAGGATGGAAGTAAGAAGACCAGCTGGATTATTTTGTAGTACTTTGGATATAAGATAATGGAGTCTTTGTTTATGGTGCGCATGGAAATAAAGACAAGGAAGTAAAGTCCATGTATTATTTGTATGCAAATCAAACAGTATGTACTGGTAGTAATTTATTCTTGGGGTATCAAAAGAAGGGAAAAAATAAAGGTGACTTCTAGACTTTGGCTCTTAGCTTAAATCAATGTTATGTAGTATGACCAATAGAACTATGAGATAGAAAGAAGGAATATAGGCTTTAATACTTAGAGATTATTTAAAAGTGCAAAATAACCAAATCCAACGTTTTGCTCTATCAGTTTCCTTCAGGAATAAACAGATACTCCATTCATAATAAGATGTCTGAAGTGAATAGCCACATGCCTCTTCTAATTACTTGCTCTAATGGCAGAACCAAATTGTCTAGCTACATTTAGGATTGATCAAGTCAACACAATTTTTTCAGTCATCTGTGACTATTGACTCACCATATTCAATTTGAGGGACATTTTTATTTTCTTTTCCCCAGTGTGATGCTCTTTTTACTCACATTCTTTCCTTGGCATGGTGTGATTTGCTCTCTTGATAAAACGAAGGATCACTGAGAAGTTCTTGGTCACAGTTCTCTGGGCCATTAGTTCAGGAGCTTTGCCTAGTGGCTTCTGCTGCAGACAGGCTTCTGTGGGCTGCATCAGCAGTTTTAGAAAGATTATAGGAAAAAAGTGGGCATCCTTAGGTAAAAGATTTCAATTTCCACTTTCTACCTCTCTGCTGAATATGTGGCTGACTCTTTTCCTACCTATATATCAAGGAGAGGTGTATACCAACTGTTCTTAAAAGCTTTGTAAAAGTCTCATTTTCAAAAATGTATACCATTAATATCAATATATATTTCCACTTTTCAAGCAGTCTTCACCGGCTTCACTTCAAAGTCATTCTGCTTTGCTTCCACCTTTGACTGATTGATTTATATGTTTTTCTCTGACAAATCTCATTTCCTCTTTTCTTTCCCCAAGAGCAATACCATCCCTCCTGGTTTAGTATAATAAAACAGCACTTAAAAGAGGGATAATCATAGTAACCATCACATAGAAACTTTAAGATTATTTAAAGAAATATTTCATGTAAAGAACTTACCAGAATCCCTGAGCTATAAACTGAATTGTGTGTCTCCAAAATTTGTATGTCAAAGCCCTAAACCTCTCATGTGACTGTATTTGGAGATAAGACCTTTAGGAGGTAATTTGGATTAAATGAGGTTGTAAGGGTGGGGCCCTAATCCTATAGGACTGGAGGCCATAATGAGAGGAATGGAAAGAGATCTAAGTCATAACCATTAAAATGATGTCAAGCAGATGGGTCACAGAGAAAGTGTCACAGCACCAAGAAATGCAGACATCTTTCCCAGCACACACACTGAGGAAAGACCATGTGAGGACACAACAAGAAGGAAGCCATCTGCAAACTGGAAGAGAGTTTTAACTAGAAACCGAATCTTCTGCCTCCTTGAACTTGGGCTTCCCAAACTCCAAAACTGTGAGAAATTAATTTCTGTTATATGTGCCACCTAGCCTGTTGTGTTTTGTTATAGCAGCCTGAGCAGACTAGCACACCCTCTCATATAGTGGTAATTCCATAGTATTATAATTATTACTATAATAATTTTACTAATCTTATATCTTTAAATGTTTCTATGTAAATGTAAATCTTATATCTGAAACTCACATTAGAACAAACTATTTTGTTCTATAGTGGTAATTCCATAGTATTATAATTATTATTATAATAATTTCACTAATCTTATATCTTTAAATGTATCTATGTAAATGTAAATCTTATATCTGAAACTCACATTAGAACAAACTATTTTAGGCTCCCAGAAAAGTATTTCAGTCTTTCTATCCTAAGTGCCTAAGTATATGATTTCTTTATTTTCTTTTACTTTTTGTCTGAAATGCTATGCATCATTTTCTCTGCTCAATAAATGGTACAGTTCTAATGACCAAAGCCATGGGCCAAGGACACACACTTTGACACTCAGCACAGACATTTCTTAATACATACTCTTTAAATTTCCTAAATTTACTCCTTAGGACATATGTTCACTTCTATACCCCTCACCTAAGTAAAGGGTACATGAAGGTCAAGGTATCACTTTAGTCGTAGGTGTGTCTTCAACATACAGAACAGGACCAGTGGCAGGGCAGGGTTGGCTATATGTGTACTGATATACCCAATGATAAAATACCCAATGATAAAATGATAAAATACCCAATGATAAAACCAGGAAAATTTGAAACATTTCTGTTTTTAGTAGACCATTGGAATATTTCTGTACTTAACACTACTATTAGCCCTAGTCTTCAGTAGATCATATTTTGGAAACTGTTACCATGGGCTCACTGATAGTCTAACACTTGAAAGTACTAGTTGTGTAGAAGATATTTGAAAACAATACGACTTCCATGTAACAACCATAAACAAAGCTCCTCGCCTACTTATCCAGGGTCTAGTTAGAAGCATAGTCTGACTTCAATTCAAACAGTCTAGTTTCTAGTCTCAAGATATTTGTGCATGTCCTTGAATATTTGTTTATTCATTCATTTATTCAACAAATAATATTGAGTACCAACATGTGTGCAATTCACAAAGAACCAAATAGGGAATATCACTGTCATCATGGAGCTCATATTGTTATTTGAATTACATTTACCCAGTTAATCATCATCAATACAACTAAGACAACATAAACTTTCTTACAGATTGTGTTAAGATTTAACAACAGTAAGTGTTTTAAAATGATAAGGCAATAAACATGTGTAATAGTGGGTTTTTTGGGGGGAGGGTTAGCTCTTATAAGCCTTTTTTAGAGTAAAGCACTCATTAATCTTTACCATAAAGAAGAAGGAGGTGATTTGTTTTTTCAAAATGTGTCTGTTGTTACTTATGGTTTTAAAAATTGAAGAACTTCAAACTAGTTTAATCAAAAAAAAATACTTACTGGAATGACACTATAATTTTTTTTATATACAAAAAATAGCAGATAACCTGGACTAAATAATGGTAAGAGAGGGCTTCCCTGGTGGCGCAGTGCTTGAGAGTCCGCCTGCCGATGCAGGAGACGCGGGTTCGTGCCCCGTTTCGGGAAGATCCCACATGCCGCGGAGCGGCTGGGCCCGTGAGCCATGGCCACTGAGCCTGCGCGTCCGGAGCCTGTGCTCCGCAAATGGGAGAGGCCACAACAGTGAGAGGCCCGCATAACGCAAGAAAAAAAAATAAAATAAAATAATGGTAAGAGCCGAAGCAAACAGAGACCTTCACTGAAAAAAATCTAACCAGCCTACATGTCCCTGCATCTGCTCATCCTCAACCTCTCTCTCTCCCTAACCCTTTCCTTTATTTGCTTTTCTAAGGTCATGACATTCTTGGCCCCAAAGTTCACATCATCTCCGTTTAATAGAAGGGCATTTCTTGAGATTAGTCTTTTTATGAGCTTGTCCAAAAATTCATAGAAAATAGAACTGTAATGAAAAAAGTTATTATTACTCCAAAAGAGATTAAAGACTTAATTCAGTTGATGCACAGTGAGGAGCATCTGGACACCAGCTAACTCTCTCAGCAGCTGGATTGGAGTTTTCAGAGAGCAAGGAGAAGAGAGGGGTATATGATCTTAGAGTCCAGCCCAGGTTGTGGTTTCTTCATCTTCAACTGCTACTAAGTTTGTGCTTGGAGCAATTGAATTTTTCTAGTTTTAGATGTTTCTTGTTTGGGATCATTGGTGTAATCCTTTCCCAAACTCTCTCAGAACAGTTCTTCTTAGAGCCGTTGCTGTTAGCCATTAGGGTTATCTGTTAGTCATGGTTTAATCAAAAAGATAAAGGAGGAGGTACAGGGAAAAGAGGACAGGAAAAAAAAGGAAAAAAAAAGAAAGGAGGCTAGTGTCATAGCAAGGTAATTTAGGTCTAAGTTAATAATACCGTAGCCCTTATTGACCCAAGAGTCCACTCTTAATCCAATCAGGGTCAGTTGTGGTGGTGGGTTATACAGTGGAAAGAGAGGCTGGGTTCTTCCTTTGGATAGAGCAGAGGCATTTTTCATAGTAACAGAAATGGGCTGGCACAGAAGAAGTCTAGTGCTGAAAGTAAACAAAGTCAATAAATGTGGTTTCGATAAGTCTAGTTACTGAAGGAAACTACTGACTTCTTTGGCTAACACAATATGTCAGTCAGAGCTGTGTATAAGAGAACAGGTTTACTTCAAAGAGGAGTAAAAATTACTGAAGTGGGACTAGTTAAATACAGTTATTGCCATGTAAGCTATTCCTACACTGAGTGAAGATTGAAAAGGAGAACTTTTAACATCTCATACAAATGATTCTATAAAGGGGAATAGAATAAAGTTGCAAAATATTTGGCTTGTATGAGCCTACATGGACCTGACTGCAATCACTCAATTCAGATTAGCAAGTATCACAGAAGTGTTCTGTTTACACTTTTAAACAAGTGCATCTCCATTATTACCAACCACCCAGAAAGATCACAGGCTACAATCTGAGGAAAGTATCATGGCTTCTTCCATTTGGTAATATATTCAGTGATCACAAAATATCAGTGTACAACAATTTCAAAACAATGACATTCAGTGCAGCCACTGTGGAAAACAGCATGGAAGTTTCTCAAAAAAACTAAAAATAGAAATACCGTATGATTCAGCAATTCCACTCCTGGGTATATATCCAGAAAAACTGAAAACATTAATTCAAAAAGATACATGCACCCCAATGTTTATAGCAGTGCTACTTATAATAGTCAAGATATGGAAGCAACCCACGTGCCCATCAACAAATGAATGGATAAAGAAGATGCAGTATACATATATATATATACATGTTGTATATATATACACACATTATATATATATACACATATATATGTACACAATGGAATATTACTTAACTATAAAAAAAAATGAAATTCTGCCATTTGCAGTAACATGAATGAGCCTAGAGAATATTATGCTTAGTGAAATGTCAGAGAAAGACAAACACTGTATGATATCACTTATATGTGGAATCTAAAAAAATAATACAAACTGATGTATATGCGAAACAGAAACAGGCTTGCAGATATAGGAAACAAACTAGTGGTTACCAAAGAGGAGAGGGAAGCGGGAGGGGCAGGTTAGGGTTATGAGATTAAAAGACACAAACTACTGTGTATAAAATAGATAAGCAACAAGGTACAGAGTATAGCACAGGGAAATATAGCCATTTTCTTGTAATAACTTTTAATGAAGTATAATCTATAAAAATACTGTATCACAATGTTATACATCTGAAACTAATATAATAAATCAACCATACTACAATAGAGAAAAAGCTTCCACAGAAGTTTCCCAAAGCTTTCCACTTAATGTCCTCCTAATGACTAGAAAGATACTAAGTGTAATTATTATTACTTTAATAGCTTGAGAAATGTTGTCCTTTAGTAAGAACTTAAGTATAATCGAGGGTGATAATCAATGTGATCTACATAAATGCTAATGTAACTTAGCTCTGTGATTGTGCAGGCTTATCTCATTCTTAAAAACAACAGATAAGGGCTTCCCTGGTGGCATAGTGGTTGAGAATCTGCCTGCCAATGCAGGGGACACGGGTTCGAGCCATGGTCTGGGAAGATCCCACGTGCCACGGAGCAACTAGGCCCGTGCACCACAACTACTGAGCCTGCGTGTCTGGAGCCTGTGCCCCGCAACAAGAGAGGCTGTGACAGTGAAAGGCCCACGCACCGCGATGAAGAGTGGCCCCCACTTGCCACTTAGAGAAAGCCCTCGCACAGAAACGAAGACCCAACACAGCCAAAATATATATATATATACCAGGTAAAACAAGTATAATAAAAAAATGGCATTCATAATTATTCTGATTTAGTTTAGCTATTATCAGTGGCCATACCTCAATAGCAAATTATCATTATATAATTGTAAAAAGGATATAACTGTGACATTGCCATACGTAATGAGATAATAATAGATTTCTACCAAGTAGGTTGCTAACATGCAAATTCCTGGTTCCACTTACCTTTAAAAAACTAATTACATATTACAGGCATATGGTAGGAAACAAAGTGTCCATTTCAACTGTTTGTCAGCTCTCCTTTTTCTGACCATCTATGAACATTCAATATGATATTGTAAGCTAAATGAATTTATACCAATTATTTGCTTCAGAAATCTCTGGTGTAACTATCTGTCAAAGTACCTCACTGTGAAAGAAAAAAGTAAGTTGAAAATAAGAATATATGAAACATTATGCTGGGACTCTATAAAGCCATGGATATTATATCATGATTATATGTTTAAGTAGCTGAAAGTCATTTGTAGTCTTAATATGCATGGATGATATAATAAAGGACATGATGAACATGGGCCTTAAACCATGCCTGAGCAAGAGAATGGTGACATTTGTCTAAACGTTGCATGTATTCAACACATTTTGACAGATTTTATTAATGCAAATGATTTTCAGAGAATCAGTGTTCAGGTTCAGAGATAAAAAATGTAAATTTTCATTTCTCTAGTTGAATTACATTTCCCTCATGCTATGTTAGCACTAATTTTAAAAGGAATTGGTGCAATATGTATGTCTATATTTTGTGATAGCTATTGTATTCTGAAATTTAAAAGTATTACTTTAGGAGTAACAACATACAACATACAAAAGTGTACTAAAGACTCACCGAATAAGTATTTTTTTAATAGGAAAGACACAGTGTGTTAAAGATTTCCTCTTTTGTCTTTGCAATGATGTTTAACTACAAAGTTAGCTAATGTCATCTCCTAATTAAATAAAATCAGCTGTGAGAAAATTAACAGATGATCACAATGAATAGTTGAGCCAACATTCTTCCAATTTTATCTCCTGCTTTAATTCTTTGGGAAATTTTCCATTATTTTTGCTTTTTATACTTATAGGGGAAGGTTATCACGATATTCATGAATGAGTCTATATTTATAGTATTTATGCTTCAGTGACATCAGCTAGGTCTTACATATGCATATTTAAAATTTGATATATTCTGCATATATATGAAATATTTTAAAGTGCATGCCTCTTATATGTAAATTTTTTTTCTGCTGAAAATTAACACTGTTAAATATTGACATGCTTTTGGGGCTGTACTACAAGAATCTGAAAATGATTGTGATGTATTCACTGTATTCAGTGAATTCAGTGAATATTTAGTGTATTCATGATGTGTTCACTGTATTTTTTTTTTTTTTTAATTAAGTGGTTCCATGGCAGACCAGGTAAGCCAGATAACTTAGGAGGCAAATGGATGATGTTATGATGATTTAAACTTTTCTCACATAGTGAATTCTTTTCTTTCTATGCTTCTGTTACATAGCAGGATGACTCTATTGCATGCTGACATTTAACACTGATTCATCTGTAGCTATCACAAGTGCGACTCACTCTACCCTAATAAGCCAGCCAGTTACTCCTAACCTGTACCATCAAGGGAAGATTCTGTCTATCAACTTTCCTTACATAGTTTGCAGAATAAATGCACACATGTCCTACATAAATTCTAGATATATAAAATCATTTGGTATATCTGAGATATATTATGTGTGTGTTTGTATGTCATGAAAATCCATATATTTAAATGAACGTGTACTTAGTGAACTTTCCTTATTATCCAAGTATTATAAATGGTGTTATGGGATATTCCCAGCCAATATGAAACAAGAACTCTTCCCTTGTTTTATTTGCACATTACTAAGACAGTTCATCTCACAATAAATAGAATCCTTTCTCTTTTCTTACTTCAAGATTCTTTCTAGAAGCTAATGCTGAAAAAAGAAGTATATTAAAGTAAACTTAAAAATGTGACTCACAAACAGCATCTGAGCCACAAGAAAATAACTTTATTTCCTTAATATAAAAATCAGTTAGCTTTTGAAAAACGCAATCGAAAGCTTTAAGCCTTCTATTTTCGGATCTGACAATGAGGTTTTTTGTTTGTTTTAGTGCCTTATCCTAAAAATAGCTAGGAAATGGGAGCTTAACCTGCATTCCTTTTATGGATGATATTTCACAGCCAATGTGAGTGGACTTAATAGTACAGACTCTTAAGAACCTCACATGTTATGGAACATTGCACAGATGTTTATGGGGATTTACACCCCATTCATTGTCTATGTATTTATTTATAGTTTTAGCATTTAAGAAGAAGCATGAGTGAACTGATATGAGCTCATAAACATTTAGATCTTTCACTCTATATTTTGACATATCCATGTAATTTGGTCACTTCTGACACCTTGTAACTTGGCATACATTTCAGAAAAAATTCCACATGAATTCATCTGTATCAAATAAGGAAAACACTACATTTGCATTTAGAGTTGAAATTTGTTATATTCATATAGGATCAAGTTTGACTTAGTAAGTAGTTTTAAAGTCACTTAAAACCAAGTTATAGTTATACTTTCACATACATTGATTCATTTTGGTCTCACAATAATCCACATTAAAGAAGAGTAGATATTGTCACAGAGGAAACACAGTTTGAAAGTAATGAAATAACCTGCTGCAGATCACATACCCAGTAAGTAGCAAAGGCTAAACTGAAATCAAGGTTTTCAGGCTCCAATTCTCCATTTTTGAAAGTTATGTAACCCAACCAATTAAATATATTAAAGGTACAGAGACATCTTTTATAGTTCTATACTACTAAGGTCTATTATGATTTTCTATGGAATTGCACATAGACATTTTAGCAAGTCTGTAAATCATTAGGGTAAAATCTTTTTGCCTATAACTAGCTATCAACTGAAAGACAAGCAAATTTGACTCTTAAAAATAAATCTAACTTGTAAGTTGGAGAGACAATGACGCACATTTTCATCCTGTTTAAAGAACTGAATTGAAATTCAAAATATATTAATTCATCTTCTTTCTCTTTCATATAACAAATCATTTATTCTCCTTGTCACTACAGCAATGTATGTTTTCTAGTCTACCAACTTTTTCAATTATTGAAAAATTATATTACATTGAAATCTTAAAAACTTTTCCTCTCTCTCTCTTTTTCTTGATGTTTAAAACTACAATACAAACAATGGAAACGGAAATTTACATTTCATTATAGAGCCAGCATGGCACTGCTCGTATTCAGAGGCTCTGATAGCAGGGATTTTTGGATATCTCTAGATGTGTAGACTGATTTTTCATAATTAAAATAACTTCAAAAAATACAATGTGTATTTTAATAATATAAATATATTTGTAGATTTTGAATGCAATTAATTTTTAAAATATTAATCTGTACTTTGGAAATAGAGAGTTGATTTTATTGAGATAAAAGCCAGCCAAGATTATAAACTTTACTAATTCTTTAAAGTAAATAAAACATATTGAAGAAATGGCTTTGCCTTCCAAATTCTAGTTTTCTTTATTTGCAAAACAAATGTGCACTAGGCATATGTGAAATGTCCAATACTGCATGCCCTTTGATAGCATGTGAAAGAATGAGATTTAAACTGTTTATAGAATATTCATCTTTTTTGCATATTTGCTTGTTTTCTGCTTTTTTCAAAAAGGATTAATATGTCTTCTAATTATATATAATTTAACAGAATAAAATAAAATAAAATTAATTGGCTGAGGACATAAGAATGGAGAGAAAATTAAAGTAAGAAAAATTCTATGAAATGTGGGATTAATTTAATATACAAAGTCCTTGCCAGCAAGAATTACTTTCTAGAAGTGGGGTTCACATATGGTGCTTAGCTTTCTGTTTCTGTCTATCTGCATACAGAAAATATGACACAGTTGCATGATAGTACTTTCCAGAAGTTAAATGTACACACACACACACACACACACACTCACATCTTATTTTCTTAGCACGATGAATTTTTCCTTTTAGTCAGATAAGAAAATATCTGACTGGCTTAATCTAAGGAAGAATTTCCTATATCGAGAGAAAATGTTGGGCTACTGTCCTTCCAACAATCCTTCCTCAATGTTGCTTGTCTTTACTATCTTCACATGAACTGAATGGGAGCATGTACACAGTCATTTCCCCTGAAAAGGAACTAGAATTCAGCAAGTCTTTATTGAGCGTTAATTGCAAGTCAGATACTTAAAAGCTAATCCAGGGCCTTGTAAGGACACATTTATGAAACAAAGGTCAGTTCACTTCTGCTAGAGGGAAGCTTCAATGATTCCTCAACAGCAAACATCCTCTCAAAATCCTTTAACACACTAAGGAATAGAAATTAAGCCCCAAAATTCTGAAGCAAAAAGGTGCAAAATATAAAGCCTGTGGGGAGATGGATACATACACATATATACACATGTATATAATTTTAAATGACATGCATCTATTGTAGACAGTACAATAGAGAGAGAATTAGTTAAATAATAGAGATGACTGAGAATATTGCTGACCCAGGGTGAGAGAAATCTTGTTTTTGGACACAATTGAGAACAGTGAATTTGTAATAAGCTGGAGACAATTCTGTGTTCTTATCCAAAAGTGGATAAACCGGAAAGTGGGAGTAATATTGCATTAGCAGTTTGCACATTTCATTCTGAAAAATATCAAGGAGAATTAAAGGGGCAAGAGTTTAGCTAAGCTATAATTGGTGGGACTTCCCTGGTGGTGCAGTGGTTAAGAATCCACCTGCCAATGTAGGGGACACGGGTTCGAACCCTGGTCCGGGAAGATCCTACATGCTGCAGAGCAACTAAGCCCGTGCGCCACAACTACTGAGCCTGCACTCTAGAGCCCGCGAGCCACAACTGCTGAGCCCACATGCCACAACTACTGAAGCCTGTGCACCTAGAGCCCGTGCTCTGCAACGAGAGAAGCCACCGTAATGAGAAGCCTGTGTACCACAGCAAAGAGTAGCCCCTCTCACTGCAGCTAGAGAAAGCCCGTGCACAGCAACGAAGACCCAATGCAGCCAAAAATAAATAAATAAAAACAAATTAAAAAAATATATATATATATAATTGGTTCTGGGCAACAAAAGCAATAGAGTTCCATGAAGCAAAGAGCACTTGTGATTCGGGTGAAGTGAGGCACTCACCCAGAATAAACGCCTGAGTCAAACCTGGTTAAACCCAAGACACGTGAAATGCATGTGGTTAAAAGGATGGGGGTTAAGGACCATAAATAAAAACGAACCTTTTCACAGGATTAAAACATCTTTATGTTTATGTGAAAACTGTCATGGAACAGGGTGAAGAGGAGGAGAAATTTTACAATTACTTTTATTAGCTTAAACTATAGTCACATTTATGAATCATCAGATTACAGAAAATGTGAGACCAATACTGACATGCCCTCCAATATGATGGTAAAGTAAGGGTTTGATGAATGTAAAAAGGAAATATTTAAGATAAAAAAGAACTTAGCATATACATTTCTCACTAATACATTTAATACTTTTAGCCAAAGGGCCTCTTATTTTAAACTAATGAGGGAAGGAAAAGATTGATCTTCATTTTCGGCAATAGGAAAAATTAAGACCTTCCTCCTAGAAGGCCTAGCATTAAAAGTAAAATTTAATTAATTTAATTTAATTTAATTTAATTTAATTTAATTTAATTTATTTTGTGCTGCACAGTTACTGAGTTGATGTTAATATAAGGTAACTGCTTGGGAAAGAGAATCAAAAAGTAATGTTGCTGCAGGGAATTATGCTTATCCTAGAATAGTTTTGGCCACTTGTGTCAATTCTGATCACCAAGTTGTGGTTACATGTGCAAGAGATTTTTTGGGGAAAAGACATGTGAAGCATCAATCAGAATGTTCAATAGAAGATAGGAACAGTCTTTGGATTGTGATGCAGGTCTGACACCTGTGAAAGGAAGAAGGATGTGTAGGAAGACCCTCACATGACACACAGCATTTCTGAAAAATGGATCATTGGTTGGGCAGATGGGGAGTCTTCTAGCTCAAGTCATAGGGGTCTGCATCCTGAAGATTTGCTTTGTGTGGAGAAAGAGAAGAAAAGATTCTCCAGAGAATTCTTATCCATGGGCTTTCCTTGGCACTGGGTAGTGGTCTCAGAAAAACTTCAAGTCAAAAAATGTAGTTTAAAAATAATCTCAGGTTAAAAGTTATCTCAGAGACCCAGGAGATGCAAGCCCAAATCACCTGTTGAGGAATGTTTCTTAAACTCAGATCTCAAAAATTTCCTCAGATAAAATTCCAACAAAATGAGTTCACAACAAAAACATCACATATCACACAAAGAGACAAGTCACCATAAGCAAGTGTACAGAAAAAGCAAAATGTATAATCAAAGCTGAAGTGGTTGTGGAACTTGAAAGTTTTAATAATAAAAATACAATTTAAAAAACTGGCACGTTACATGTCAGGCCAAGTCCTAACTGCTTTGGTAAGTAACTCATTTCATCCTCACAACAATCCCATAAGGTAGATGTTACCACTTGCACCACATAGTTAACAAATATATGTCCCTCTGTCCTCCTGTTACCGAAAGTGAGGTCTAGCTGCTTGCCGATCAAACGCGAATACTTGAGAGGCAAGGTTGGTGGAAAGGGAAGTTTGCTTTATTTTGGAGGCGGGCAGCCTGGGTTGGGGGGTGGTAGGTGGACTTGTGTTCAAAGGACTACTCTCCTCACTGACAATCAGGGGGCAAGAGCTTTTATAGGTGAAGGGAGGGGGCTACATGCAGAAACAGCACGGTCAGCTCTGACAGTCATCTTGAAATTGGTCATGCGGTGGTCTGACCAGTGTCATCTGGATTGTTTTAAGTAAAGTTAACCTTCAGTTCCAGGGTCGGTTTGTTCCCAGTTCCTTGAGGCCAGTTCTCGGAATTGTGGCAGCTTATGTCATGGCTACAGTCTGGTCATCATGTAGTTAACCTCTTCCACTCGGTGGGGTTTTCAGTATCTATAAGACAGCTCACAGGATAGGGCTCAGAATATTATCTATAGCCCTTGAGGAGGAATTAAAGCTCTTTGACTTTGCTTAATGACTAAACTAGTATTATTTTGTCCTGTTTGACTGCTTTTCCTTTGTTTCTGCATATTCTCATTTCTCTGATTAAACTTTTGTTCGGCTAAAGTTTCTTTACAGACAAAATGCAGGCGGAGATATGGCGGGGGAAGGATCATAGGGTCCCGCTCTGTTTCACTTCAAGTGCCAAGGAACTGTAGGGATACGGCAGTGTTGGGAGTACAGCCCTGAAGAAGACAGAGAAAACCCACTGCCTTCATGGGCCTTGCCTTTTGGTGAATGTAAATTTCACATTAGCCCCTCTAGTATCTCCTTCTGTCTCTGTGTTTCTCTCTTTCTCTGTCCTCTCTTTCTTCCCCCTACCTCCACCACACTCAAGTACACACACACATACACGTGCACAATCATTTCCTTGGCAATGGAAAATAAACAGAATAGCAGTAACAATGATAGAAATCTAAGACAGCAACAACATGACAAAACTATGTAAAACAGGTGTTGAAAACATCAGCCAATACATGTTACGTAGCCTGGCTACTCAGTGATTGTGTATAAATGAAGGAAATCTAGGAAGAATTTGTGACTTCACCAGTCATTTTCTTCCAGCTGCCTGGTTAGTCCTTAGTATTTTCAATTTGTATCTCTAGGAAGTCATTCTTTAAGGATTCTCAACAATAACAGTAGAATTAAGTGAAACCAGAAAATGTAATGATTCGGACCAGATAAATTCCTCAGCTCTAGATTTTGCAAATTAATTGGTGCAAACACTGAAATGTCTGATTTTTCCAAAGTAGGGATAGTGGAGACAACAATTAATATGTTGTGGTCAGTGTTTCCACTTTCTTTTTACATTAATGCATGAGAAGACTGAATCCAGGTTCTGTCTTTGATTACCATGATTAGTTTCCTTATCTAACTCTATCTATTCATCTTCTTAGATATGTCCTAATCAATCTAAAAATAGAGATTTTCCTAAAATCCAAATTTAGTGAACTTGAATGCAGCTAGTTGTGGAGGCCAATATTCTTGGATTTGTTTATGGTTCATAGCCCAATTTCTTCAAATATGAAATAAAATGACATTATTTTAAACGTTTATAAAATGATATAAGCAAGAGAATAAAACAAATGATAGTAATTTCAGTAATAGTAACAAAAACAGTTTACTGAGGGATTTATGCAAGCCTGTTATTGGGAAAACATTTTATATGCCTTGTATATTTTCATATTCAGAGTGACACTTCATGCTAGTTACTGTTAGTGATCATATTACACGGATGAGGAAATAGAGATGATAAGAAAACTAATGAAGACTCTAAAGGAGAGAACCTGGACTCACACCAATATTTGACTCAAAGCCCAAGGTCATTCATTAGTTTGTAAGTATTACATCTGAGACATGTGATTCAATACTGTGGTGTTGTCGCATTTAAATTGTGAGGAATATTTATATTCAACAGTATGGAACTTAGAAGCAGAACTTTAGATGAGAGGGTTGTTTGAGTGTCTTAATAAGGATTAAAACCATCAAAGTAAATGACATTTCCTGAGATAGGATTCCAATTAAGGAGAGAAGGTGGCCTGTAACAGGGACATACAGGTGGAGATCCAGTAGGCGGGGAAAGGACTATAAACCTGCAAAGAAAACTGATGAGAGGGTCAGAAGGGTAGAAGGATAATCAAGTTAGGGTAGTATCTTAGAAGTCAAAGAAAGACTATTTCAAGGAGAAAATGGTAAATAGCATCAAAGGCTGGTAGAAAGAGGACTGAAAACTTTTCCATTGAATTAAGCCAATCTGAGCCTATAGATAACTTTCTCAAGCTGCCCAGGTGGAGGGATAGGGCTGCAGGTTGTCAGTGTGGTGTATAGGTTTGACATCACCATTGCAGAGAGCAGGAGAACAAGTTGAGTAGATGTGCAATTTCAGGTAATTTAGGGGAAAAAAAAGTACATTTGGAGTAGTGATTAGAAATTTATTCATTAATTTAAAAAGTATTTATTGAATAATCCCAGTGAGCAAGGCACTGTTCTGGGTAGCTGAGCACATTTGGATGTAAAGACAGACAATATCGCCTGCTCTCTGGGAAATTAAGGTCTGGCAGGGTGATAAAGAAACAATGAATGCCAGGTAGAACGTGTTACACAGTACTTTCGAAGGTGACCAGTGTTATTTAAAAAACAAGCAGACCAGAATTAGGAAGATCAGGAGTGGTTCAGATGTAAGAGCGGGTTGCAATTTAACATAGGGTTATAGCAAATATACTTAATTTTGATGATATTTGAGCAATGATATTGACCAGAGGAAGTACGAATTAGCCATGTGGATATCCAGGAATGGCACTCTAGGCAAGGAGACAGGCATGGAAGTTCCGTAAGGTGGCAGGCCCATGTGCATGGAGTCCACTGAGCAACGGGAGAGGAAGAGCAGGAGAGATGAAGGAAACAATGGGAATGGACTATGGGAGCCAAAAAATGGAGGGACTCAAAGTTCATTGCAAGGATCTAGCTTTTCTTGAGTGAAATAAGAGCCATTTATATTGCTGACAATGTGCGCTAGTCCCTGATTTTCTCCAGTAGTGCTCAGTCTGTGGATTGTATGCACTGAGGGTTGGCTTCACCATCTGTTTTGACAGTTACTATACAAAGAGTGACCGAAGAATTGACTTTTGACAAGTGTCTTGTGAAAACTCAGGACCATATGCTCTCAGCTTGATAATGAACAGAGAGAAGAAAAGAATAGATGGTGATGTTGGAAGAAAAGAGAGGAAAATGGACTGGGGATTTTATAAGAATGTTTGTAGTTCTCATAACACTGATAAAAAAGATAAGTTGAATACAGAATTTGAGGGTTTTTTGTTTTTTTTTCAAAATTGGGCCATCCTATTTCTCCTTACTTAAATCACTTCCATTTCCAGAACTAAATTAGTAATTCAAGGTTCTGGGACAATGAGGAGAAAAAAGATAATTCTGAATCAAAAATGTTTTAATACAGCATGATGTTTTAAATAATAGGTCTCAAAAAGAAACAAAATACTATACTTCTTGAATTTGCTTTAGCATAAGTTTAAATCTTTTTTCTTCCTTTTTTTTGGCCTACAGGCCATTCATTTATTACTTATAAAACTAAACAAAGAAAATGAAGTTTTATTTACCCACTATGTACAAAGAATTAAACACTGGGAAATGTTTTCTTTAAGAAGCTTTAAGAAAACATATGGATGGCCAACAGACACATGAAAAGTTGCTCAAAGTCACTAATTATCAAGGAAATGTAAATCAAAACCACAGTGAGATATCAACTCACACCTGTCAGAATGTCTGTTATCAAGAAGACAACAAATAGCAAGTGTTGGTGAGGATGTGGCAAAAAGGGAATCCTCATGCACTGCTGATGTGGATGTAAATTGGTACATCCACTTTGGAAAACAGAGTGGAGTTTCCTCAAAATAATAAAAATAGAAATACCATATAATTCAGCAATTCCAGTTCTGGGCATTTTCCTAAAGGAAACAAAAACACTAATGTGAAAAGATATATGCACCCCTATATTCATTGCAGCATTGTTTACAATAGGCAAGATGTGGAAGCAACCTAGGGGCCCATAGCTGGATGAATGGATAAAAAAGATGAGGTGTATACACACACACACACACACACACACACACACACACACACACACACACACAATGGAATATTACGCAGCCATAAAAAGGAATAAAATCTTGTCATTTATGACATCATGGATGGACCTAGAAGGTATTATGCTAAATGAAGTGTCAGACAAAGAAAGACAAATACCATATGAGTTTACTTATATGTGGAATCTAAAAAAAACAAAACAAATGAACAAAATAACGAAACAGAAAGAGTCATAGATACAGAGAACAAAGAGATGGTTACCAGAGGGGAGGGGGCTGAAGGGGATGAGTGAAATAGATGAGAAAGATTAAGAGGTACAAGCTTCTGTTTACAAAATAAATGAGTCATGGAGATGAAGTGTATAGTGTGGGAAATATAGTCAATATTATTATAATAACTTTGTATGGTGACAGGTGGTAACTAGACTTATTGTGGTGATCATTTTGTAATGTATAGAAATATCAAATCGCTATGCTGTGTAACAGGAACTAACAAAGTGTTGTAGGCCAACTATACTTCAATTAAAAAAAATGAAGTAAAGAAAAAGTAGCTTTACAAAGCTCACAGTCCAGGGATAAGAATGTCTTGCTCATGAGTAGTGCATGCACAGAGAAAAACACAATAAAGACATGGGAGCACATTAGAAGACTTAGAAATAGCTTCTAAGAGGACAGATTAGATGATGATGATTTACCAGGTAATGTAAGATTGTTTAGATTATTATGATTAGGAAATCCATCTTTCAGGACCATACACCAAAGGCAAATCAATATGACAGTCAACTCATTGTTCTTAATTTTGTTCTGAGTAAATATTAACCAAAATAGAGAAGCCATAACTATAATAATGTGTTATTTATAACACATTTGTTATTTTGTCTGTGTATAAATACACAGACAAAACAATTGTTAAGAATAAAATCAAACTGATCTACAAAATTCTGTAAGGGTAAACTTTTTTATTAGGAAAAAAAATAATCCAAATTGCACCTATATACTTTTTTTTTTTTTTTTTGCGGTACACGGGCCTCTCACTGTTGTGGCCTCTCCCGTTGCGGAGCACAGGCTCTGGACGCGCAGGCTCAGCGGCCATGGCTCATGGGCCTAGCCGCTCCGCGGCATGTGGGATCTTCCCAGACCAGGGCACGAACCCGTGTCCCCTGCATCGACAAGCAGACTCTCAACCACTGCGCCACCAGGGAAGCCCACACCTATATACTTTTTGCACCTAAAGTAAATTTCTATTTCTTTGGGTGGGTATGGAAGAGCTAAAATTACTGTATCCTAGACCTACTGCTCTAATTTTGAGCTGGTTGGAAAATAATTTTCTGGAAAGTCAAGTAGTAATTCTGTAATTTACTCTTCAAATTATTTCTTCATTTATCATCTCCACATGATTTTCCATGTTGTAGTAAAGTATTTTTCCTTAGGTAAGTATATGCCAATTACCCACTTTGTGTAAGCCCTGCCAGTGCAACACTGAGATTATTCAATGAAATGATTCTGTCCCTTAGTACTCAGAAGGACAACCCACTGTGAATGCTACTGAAGTTATTTCAAAACTTGATTCCCAATAACAGTGTTTACTCTGACATTTTCTACTTGACTTTCCTTATTTAACAGACTCATGATTAAATGAAATTGTTAGTTTCTAGATAACTGGACCTATAAATGTAAAATCTACTTCAAGTGTTAATGATTTGCTTTTAGGGTTGTTTAAGTTACTCTGATAAAGGAACAGCAATGCAAGAAAAATAATCATATTTTAATTAACTGTGAGATCTGACTGCATTTACTAATTCCAATTAAATAAACACTGATTCTTTCCTCAACTTACACAGAATTCACATAAATACTTGGAGAAAATGTGAAGATTACAGTTCTTTTTATACATGTATAATATACATCCATCATCCTACAAATGTTATATACTATATAAGGCAAGAATCATTAATAAATTTATAGAAGCAAATTCCATTCTCTGACTGGATGTAAGATCCCTTAACACACATTTATAGTTACCACACAGGTAACATTAAAATGAAAAATATTCACTTTTTAGGTATAAATACACTAAATCAAAAGCTCATTTTTGTTTAAATATTTTTCTTCAACTATGTTATATCATTTTTTAAAGTCCAATTTATAATGTTCAAAACAAGACCAATCAGGTACCTGTCAGTTATAAATGCATTCCAAATTTTTTCTTAGAGTACTCTGTAATCAAGTACTTCTATGTGTATCCATTTTGAGTCAGTTTTCAGAGAATCATACTTTAATCAGGAAACCTTAACTTTATAAATATATTCATAATACTGATTTTTTTCAATATTACTGTGCACATTAAATCTTGTATCTGCAGGCTAATGAGATACTTTACTTCATGATGTGCCTCCAGGCTAATGGAGATACGTGAACTATTATGATCAAATTGTACATAATATTCTGTATTAAAAGAATCACCTATACATCCCTAAAAAAATCACTGTATTTGCACTTTTCTTAAAAACTTACTTTTGCTCAAACAACTTAAAACTAGACAATTTGTAATTTGTTTGATTGGATTTTAATTATGCTGCAGAAAGTATATGGAGAAGAAATCCAATAAAGAAAAGATAATTATTTCAAAATATATCTTTTATTTTGTAAGAAAATACAGTGAAACAATGAAAATGGCATTATTAAACACAAACTGCAAAACAAGTTTCTCCAAATTAATATGTAGAACTTTGATTTGCAACAGAGAAGGTAGTTTGTGTTTTCAATAAAGGTAATTCTCCTTAAATTTTCTTGTCTTTAAAATTCTTTACAAGAGAGTTGTTTCATTAATTATTAGAGTGTTTATGGCATGTTTTCTTTGCATAAAGTATTTATTTAGGAAAATACAACATAAAATGGTTCAATCAAAACTGTTTAGTCTAGTATTTTTTGCTTGTCCTTCCTCTTTTTTACTGTTGTGGTACTCATTTATCTTCTGGATGTTGATTCATCTATATTTTTATTTTTATATTCTTCCTAACATATCTGTTAGTTTCCTAGTCTAATTTTCTTTTTCACTTTTTTTTTTTTTTTTTTGCTGCCCAAGCAGCTTGCGGGCTCTTGGTTCATGAGCACGGGGGCAGGCCAAAGCTCCTGCAGTGGGACTTCTGAGTCCAAACCAATGGACTAACAGAGAACCTCAGGGAATATTCATCGGCGTGAAGTCTCACAGAGTTCCTCATCTCAGCACCAAGACCCAGCTCTAGCCAACAGCCTACAAACCCCAGTGTTTGAAGCCTCAGGCAAAACAACCAGTAAGACAGGAACACATTCCCACTCATTAAAAAACAAACAAACAATGAGACGGCAAAAAAATATGTCACAGATGAAGGAACAAGGTACAAACCTACAATACCAAATAAATGAAGAGGAAATAGGCAATCTACTTGAAAAAGAATTCAGAGTAATGACAGTAAAGATGACCCAGAATCTCAAAAATAGAATGGAACCACGGATTGAGAAAATACAAGAAATATTTAACAAAGATCTAGAAGAACTAAAGAACACACAAACAGAGGTGAACAGCACAATAACTGAAATGAAAAATACACTAAAAGGAATCAATAACAGAATAACTGAGGCAGAAGAACGAAAAAGTGACCTGGAAGACAAAATGGTGGAAATAACTGCAGAGGAGCAGAATAAAGAAAAGAGAATGAAAAGAATTGAAGACAATCTCAGAGACCTCTGGGACAACACTAAACGCACCAATATTGGAATCATAGGGGTCTCAGAAGAGGGTCTGAGAAAATATTTGAAGAGCTTATAGATGAGAACTTCCCAAACATGGGAAAGGAAATAGTCACCCAAGTCCAGCAAGCACACAGAGTCCCATACAATATAAACCTTAGGAAACACACACCAAGACACATATTAATCAAATTAACAAAAATTAAATTCAAAGAAAAAATATTAAAAGCTGCAAGGGAGAAACAAAAAATAACATACAAAGGAATCTCCATAAGGTTATCAGCTGATTTTTCAGCAGAAATTCTGCAGGCCTGAAGGGAGTGGCAAGATATACTTAAAGTGATGAAAGAGAAAAACCTACAACCAAGATTACTCTACCCAGCAAGGATCTTATTCAGGTTCGATGGAGAAGTCAAAAGCTTTTCAGACAAGCAAAAGCTAAGAGAATTCAGCACCTCCAAAACAGCTTTACAACAAGTCCTAAAGAAACTTCTCTAAGCAGGAAACACAGGAGAAGAAAAAGACCCACAAAAACAAACACAGAACAATTAAGAAAATTGTAATAGGAACATACGTATCGATAATAACCTTGAATGTAAATGGATTAAATGCCCCAACCAAAAGTCACAGACTGGCTGAACGGATACAAAAACAAGACCCATATATATGCTGTCTACAAGAGACCCACTTCAGACCTAGGGACACATACAGACTGAAAGTGAAGGGATGGAAAAAAAATATTCCATGCAAATGGAAATCAAAAGAAAGCTGGAGTAGCAATACTTGTATCAGATAAAATAGACTTTAAAAATAAAGACTGTTACAAGAGATAAGCAGGGACACTACATAATGATCAAAGGATCAGTCCAAGAAGATATAACAATTATTAATATATATGCACCCAACATGGGAGCACCTCAATACATAAGGCAAATGCTAACAACCTTGAAAGGAGAAATTGACAGTAACACAATAATAGTAGGGGACTTTAACACCCACTTACACCAATGGACAAATCATACAAACAGAAAATAAATAAGGAAACACAAGCTTTAAATGACACAATAGATCAGATAGATCTAATTGATATTTATAGAACATTCCACCCAAAAGTGACAGAGTACACTTCTCAAGTGCACATGGAACATTCTCCAGGATAGATCACATCTTGAGTCACAAATCATGCCTTGGAAAATTCAAGAAAATTGAAATTGTATCAAGCATCTTTTCTGACCACTACACTGTGAGACTGGAAATCAATTACAGGAAAAAAACTGTAAAAAACATAAATACATAGAGGCTAAACAGTGAGCTACTAAATAACCAAGAGATCACTGAAGAAATCAAAAAAGAAATAAAAAAATACATAGAAACAAATGACAATGAAAACACGATGACCCAAACAACCCAGCAATCCCACTACTGGGCATATGCCGTGAGAAAACCATAATTCAAAAGGCGTCATGTACCACAATGTTCATTGCAGCTCTATTTACAATAGCCAGGACATGGAAGCAACCTAAGGGGCATCGACAGATGAACGGATAAAGAAGATGTGGCACATATATACAATGGAATATTACTCAGCCATAAAAAGAAACGAAAGTGAGTTATTTGTAGTGAGGTGAATGGGCCTAGAATCTGTAATACAGAGTGAAGTAAATCAGAAAGAGAAAAAAAAAATACCGTATGCTAACACATATATATGGAATCTAAAAAAAAAAAAATGGTCATGAAGAAACTTGGGGCAGGATGGGAATAAACACACAGACCTACTAGAGAATGGACTTGTGGACAAGGGGAAGGGGAAGGGGAAGCTGTGACAAAGTGAGAGAGTGGCGTGGACATATATACACTACCAAGTGTAAAACAGATAACTAGTGGGAAGCAGTTGCGTAGCACAGAGAGATCAGCTCAGTGCTTTGTGACCACCTAGCAAGGTGGGATAGGGAGGGTGGGAGGGAGGGAGATGCAAGAAGGAAGAGATATGGGGATATATGTATATATATAGCTGATTCACTTTGTTATAAACAGAAACTAGCACACCATTGTAAGGAATTATACACCAATAAAGATGTTAAAAAAAAACAAAAACAAAAACCTATGGGAGACAGCAAAAGCAGTTCTAAGAGGAGTTTTATAGAAATACAATCTCACCTCAAGAAACAAGAAAAATCTCAAATAAACAATCTAACCCTACACTTAAAAAACTAGAGAAAGAAGAACTAAGAAAACCCAAAGTCAGTAGAAGGAAAGAAATCGTAAAGATCAGAGCAGAAATAAATGAAATAGAAACAAAGAAAACCATAACAAAAATCAATAAATCTAGGGCTTCCCTGGTGGCGCAGTGCTTGAGAGTCCGCCTGCCGATGCAGGAGACGCGGGTTCGTGCCCCGTTTCGGGAAGATCCCACATGCCGCGGAGCGGCTGGGCCCGTGAGCCATGGCCGCTGGGCCTGCGCGTCCGGAGCCTGTGCTCCGCAAATGGGAGAGGCCACAACAGTGAGAGGCCCGCATAACGCCAGGAAAAAAAAAAAAAAATCAATAAATCTAAAAGCTGGTTCTTTGCAAAGATAAACAAAATTGGTAAGTCCTTAGCTAGACTCATCAAGAAAAAAAGGGAGAGGACACAAATCAATAAAATTAGAAATGTAAAAGGAGAAATCATAACTGACACTGCAGAAATACAAACAACTATATGCCAATAAAATGGACAACCATGAAGAAATGGACAAATTCTTGGAAAGGCAAAATTTTCCAAGACTGAACCAGGAAGAATTAGAAAATATAAACAGACCTATCACAAGTAATGAAATTGAAACCATAATTAAAAATCTTCCAACAAACAAAAGTCTAGGACTAGATGGCTCCACAGGTGAATTCTATCAAACATTTAGAGAAGAGCTAACACCCATCCTTCTCAAACTCTTCCAAAAAACTGCAGAGGAAGGAACACCCCCAAACTCATTCTATGAGGCCATCATCACCCTGATTCCAAAACCAGACAAAGATACTACAAAAAAAGAAAATTACAGACCAATATCACTGATGAACATAGATGCAAAAATCCTGAACAAAATACTAGCCAACAGAATCCAACAGCACATTAAAAGCATCATACACCATGATCAAGTGGGATTTATCCCAGGGATGCAAGGATTCTTCAATATATGCAAATCAATCAACAAATTAATGAATAAAAACCATATGATCACCTCAATAGATGCAGAAAAAGCTTTTGACAAAATTCAACTCCGATTTATGACAAAAACTCTCTAGAAAATGGACATAGAGAGAAGCTACCTCAACATAATAAAGGCCATATATGACAAACCCACAGCAAGCATCATACTCAAGGGTGAAGAACTGAAAGCATTTCCACTAAGATCAGGAACAAGACAAGGATGTCCACTCTCATCACTCTTATTCAACATAGGTTTGGAAGTCCTAGCCACAGCAGTCAGAGAAGAAAAAAAATAAAAGGAATACAAATTGGAAAAGAAGAAGTAAAATTGTCACTGTTTGATGATGACATGATGCTATACATAGAAAATCCTAAAGATGCCATCAGAAAACTACTAGAACTAATCAATGAATTTGGTAAGGTTGCAGGATACAAAATTAATGCACAGAAATCTCTGGCATTCCTATACAGCAACAATGAAAAATCAGAAAGAGAAATTAAGGAAACACTCCCATTTACCACTGCAACAAAAAGAATAAAATACCTAGGAATAAACCTGCCTAAGGAGGCAAAAGACTTTTACTCAGAAAACTATAAAACACTATTGAGAGAAATCAAAATGACATAAACAGATGGAGAAATATACCATATTCTTGGATTGGAAGAGTCAATATTGTGAAAATGACTCTAAAGCAATCTACAGATTCAGTGCAATCCCTATTAAACTACCAATGGCATTCTTCACAGAATTAGAACAAAAAATCTTACAATTCATATGGAAACACAAAAGACCCTGAATAGCCAAAGTAATCTTGAGAAAGAAAAATAGAGTTGGAGGAATCAGGCTCTCTGACCTCAAACTATGCTACAAAGCTACAGTAATCAAGACAGTATGGTACTGGCACAAAAACAGAAATATAGATCAATCGTACAAGATAGAATGCCCAGATATAAACCCACGCACATATGGGCACCTAATTTACAACAAAGGAGGCAAGAACATACAATGGAGAAAAGACAACCTCTTCAATAAGTGGTGCTGGGAAAACTGGACAGCTACATGTAAAAGAATGAAATTAGAACACTACCTAACACCATACACGAAAATAAACTCCAAATGGATTAAAGACTTAAATTAAGTCTTAATCTAAGACTTTAAATGTAAGACCAGACACTATAAAACTCTTAGAGGAAAACAGGTAAAGCATTCTTTGACATAAATCACAGGGAGATCTTTCTTGATCCACCTCCTAGAATAATGGAAATAAAAACAAAAATAAACAAATGGGATTTTAAATCTTTTGCACAGCAAAGGAAACAATAGACACGACAAAAAGACAACCCTCAGAATGGGAGAAAATATTTGCAAATGAAACAACTGACAAAGGATTACTCTCCAAAATATACAAACAGCTCATGGAGCTCAATATAAAAAAAAAACCAAACAATCCAGTTAAAATATGGGCAGAAGACCTCAGCAAACATTTCACCAAGGAAGACATACAGATGGCCAAGAGGCACATGAAAAAATGCTCAACATCATTAATTATTAGAGAAGCACAAATCAAAACTACAATGAAGTATCACCTCACACTGGTCAGAATGACCATCATCAAAAAATCTAGAAGCAATAAATGCTGGAAAAGGTGTGGTGAAAAGTGGACCCTCCTGCACTGTTGGTGGGAATGTAAATTGATACAACCACTGTGGAAAACAGTATGGAGGTTCCTTAAAAAACTAAAAATAGAACTACCGTATAACCCAGCAATCCCACTACTGGGCATATACCCTGAGAAAACCATAATTCAAAAAGAGACATGTACCCCAATGTTCATCGCAGGACTATTTACAATAGCCAGGACATGGAACCAACCTAAGTGTCCATTGACAGATGAATGGATAAAGAAGCTGTGGCACATATATACAATGAAATATTACTCAGCCATAAAAAGGAACGAAATTGAGTTATTTGTAGTGAGGTGGATGGATTTAGAGTCTGTCATACAGAGTGAAGTAAGTCAGAAAGAGAAAAACAAATACTGTATGCTAACACATATATATGGAATGTAAAATTTTTTTAAAAAGGTACTGATGAACCTAGTTGCAGGGAAGGAATAAAAAGGTAGACATAGAAAATGGACTTGAGGACATGGGGTGGGAGGGAGAAGCTGGGGCGAAGTGAGAGTAGCATCGACATATATACACTACCGAATGTAAAATAGATAGCTAGTGGGAAGCAGCAGCATAGCACAGGGAGATCAGCTCGGTGCTTTGCAATGACCTAGAGGGGTGGGATAGGGAGGATGGGAGGGAGACTTAAGAGGGAGGAGATATGGGAACATGTATGCATATGGCTGATTCGCCTTGTTGTGCAACAGAAACTAACACAGTATTGTGAAGCAATTATACTCCAATAAATATCATTTTTAAAAAAAACTGTTTAGTCTAGGGACTTCTCTGGTGGTCCAGTGGTTAAGACTTTGCCTTCCAATGAAGCGGGTGCGGGTTTGATCCCTGATGGGGAGCTAAGGTCCCACATGCCTCACGGCCAAAAAAAACAAAACGTAAAACAGGAGCAGTATTTTAACAAATTCAATAAAGACCTTAACTGTGGTCCACGTCAAAAAAAAAATATTAAAAAAAACCAAGACGGTTTAGTCCATTTTTTGTTACACTTATCAATTGAATATATGACTTTAATATTCTCTTTTTTTCCATGTGTTTTACATATATGTGCTTATTACTACAAATTGTAAGTAATTTTTACAAATACTGTTGCACAAAGAAAAAATCTACTAGGTCAGAATTGGTTTCAGCTGCATAGAATAGAAATCCAGCTATAACCTCTTCAGCAAGTTGAAATTTATTTTTCTTATGTAAAAGAAGTCCAGAGATAGACATCCTGGGTTTGGTATAGCAACTCCAAGATAACAGCAAAAATGGCCTTTTAATTTTCCAATGCATCATCTTAAGCTTTCTTTCTTCTCTAGCCTCATAAAGTGGCTTCTGTGTGTCTAGTCATTATGTCAGCAAGACATGGAAAAGATGAAGGAAAAAAAAAATGGGAGAGATGAAAGAAAATCAGCAAAAAGTACATACCAGATGAGTCTGTCCATTTAAAAAAGTTTTCCTAAAAGCTCCTAAAGGTTTCTTCCATGTTTATCTTATTAGTCAAATGGAATCCCAAGTCTACCTTGTCGCCAAGGTATTTTGAGGAGGTGAGCATTTTAATTAGGCATACTGCTAGAGAAGATACAGCTCATTGATAATAGATTCTATTAATATGGAATGATTCTATTAATAAGAAGAGGAAATGGATATTAGATAGGCTACTAGCAGTGACTGCCATACTCATTATCAACTTTGCAACCAGATCCCAAAACGCTAACAAAGATAGAGATTGCTAAAAATAGCAGTTCAAGTACTTCAGTGGAATCAAAGATAGCAGATCTCACTATCTTTTATGATTTAATGTTCTGTAGTAATTATTTACTGAAAGCTGCAGCAAGTAAAGGTGGGAAATGTGGAGTGTGGAGTCACTTACACCTGCCTTTTTACTCCCTATCTTCTAGCTATGGTTATTCAATATGTCTCAGCAGTGATTTTTTTTTTTTTAATTTATACAATGGGAGAAATTTTAAAGTGAGCACATTATTTTGCATAGAGTAGAAACAATTGTCGTATGACTTCCCATTTTTTCAAAATTCACGTAATCGATAATGATTTTTAATGACCGAATAAAATATTCAGGAAAAAGGAAAACTGTTGATGAATATTCCTTGATTACTTCTTTTTATTTTATTTATCAGTATTACTAATAATGTAAGTAAACAACTGAAAGTGAACAATTCATTGATTTTAAGAACTACTGCAGGCTTTGAGTAAATATTCAATAGAGTGTAAATATACTTTTATAGCTGAAGAATATAGTGAAACAGATTGCATATTGACTGTGTTGATATGTATGGCAGGTAAAACATTTTTGTATTATTCCAGCCATCACTTGAAGATTGAATGCAATATTCTTTGTTTCTTTTACACGGCAAAGATGTGAGCATCCTTCCGGATACTGCAATATTAACAATCAGTAACAGCTATCACATTATAATTGGAGAATGAATCAGCAATAATTGTGTCACCTTACACCTAGAAACAATCATGGAGACAGACTGATTCTGAGTTGCTATAGCAGGAATCAAGAGGTTTAGTCTAGCTCATTGCTTTTTGGTCTAGGTTAACCAGGTAAAGTGACCGCCCATGTCTAGTTTTCTAGCTCTCTCTGGGACTTATACATACCCCTTGATCTATTTTGTTTTGCAGAGATAATTTGATCTCAGACAGATCCCAGTCCCAGTATTCCATGTGTCTTTTATCGAGTACACATAGATGTTGGCTTAGCCTATCAAATATGAGCATATAAGCACAGAAGAACATTAGGCATAAGAAGAGGCAGAAGGCAAGAGTTTAGCCATGATTAAACCTCAGGAATATTAAGCATACTGGCTCCAGCAAAACTAGAGGCAAGAATGTAGGCACAAAGCGTTGGAAGGAAATAATAGCTAACCCTTAGGAGTGCTTACTTTTTATACTGTAATAAACGCTTCTCCTTTACTAGCTTATCTAATCATCACAACCGCCACTATTATTCCCATCGTACACAAAAGAAACTAAAACTATTTTGCCCGAGGGCATAGCATCAAATTTAGGCAATTAAGTTCCAAGGTCTGTGCTTTTAAAGGATATTCTATGTTATATCTACCTAAAAATAGCAAATAAATCAAACAATTAAATTAAAATGGAAGCTTTCAACTATTGCTGAGGTTACTGCTTTGTGAGAAACACTGATAGATTAACCTATCCACATTTATGACTGGAAAATTACATAGCAGGTGGGCACCTATAGGCTAGACTAGCGGTTCCAAAGAGATGCCTTTAACTGATACTGTTCACTAATAGTAAAATTTATCACAGACATTATGGAAGACATTTAATGGCTACAGTATTCTTAGAACACGTTCTGGGAACATATGTTTCTGGCTACTGCAGTTCTTCTCAGATCAAATCATATTTCTTGTGAAAATAGTGGAGCGTTAACTGATGGAGCATAGACCTGAAGGGGTAGTTCAATGGGTTTGTATTCTGAAATGAAAAAAAGAAGTCAATTTTATTTGCTCTTAGACTCAGGTTTTGAATCAACTAATATTAGATGCATTGGGAATGTTAGAAGAGACTGTCTCCAGTTTGCCTTTTAAATGTCCATGCTTCATTTTTAAGACCAGGATAAAAGTATGTGACAAAAAAAAGCATCTAGAGGTTATTGAACAATTTTCTCGTGGTGGAACAATATGTCGACATTAATTGATATTTGAAGAACTGATGAATCTCAGCTAAAAAAACATAGTAAATAAAAGCTAGTTTGTAAAAAATAAAATAAAAAAGAAAGAAATTAATGACTGCTATTGCTTTAATAAAGGATTCCCTGAAAGTATCCTGCTGCAAAGTGTAAATGGGAGAAGCACTTCAAATCTGAGCACCTTGAAGGGAACTAGAGGACCCTTAAGACCCTTTTTAAGATTGTTTCAGTATTTAATTGACTAGGTGTGGTGCTTCCGACAATGCTTTAGGTGTGTGTTAAATGTAGTGAAAATCAGATTCTTCTTTATATGTGTCATATTTTGAAGGAAGAAATCTTTTAACTTCCCGTAAGACGGAAAATAACAAGAAAAGGCAGAGGATATTGGGCTGGGTAATGTACTAAAGGGTGGATTAACTTCTCAGGAGACCAACAGTGGTTCACCAAGGATATTCTTTGCAATGTCACGAGAGAATAGATGGTTCTTATATGTTTAAATTTTCTTTTATGTAAGAAACCATTTTACTACTAGTCTTCTTGAAATGCTGACCCTGGAAATATTTTGTAAAGACTTAATATCAATGAAATTTTACTCAGAAAATTGCAAATAATAAGTAAGCTGGTTTTCCTGATATTTGGGAGAAACACTTTAAAAATAGTTAATGTGGGCTTCCCTGGTGGCACAGTGGTTGAGAGTCTGCCTGCCGATGCAGGGGACACGGGTTCGTGCCCCGGTCCGGGAAGATCCCACATGCCATGGAGCGACTGGGCCCGTGAACCATGGCCGCTGAGCCTGCGTGTCTGGAGGCTGTGCTCCGCAACGGGAGAGGCCATAACAGTGAGAGGCCCGTGTACCGAAAAAAAAAAAAAAAAGTTAATGTATGACTTGTTGCTAAAGTTATTAATGACACAAAATCATTAGGTCTTATTTTAAGCAGGAAATGATTTGTGTCCTATGTACTACATAAAATCAACTTGAGATATAATATGCAAGAGAATATTAATGTTGGTACTAATAGTAAAAATTACCCATGATTTTGGGGGAAGGTCTAGAATTGCATTATCATCGGGGTGTATGTAAATATATATATATATAAATTTTGAAAGCTTAAATTTACTCCAGATTTACTAAAACAGATACTCTGAAGCTTTGTTCTTCTTTACTGACTGTTGTTGTTCTATATCACTAAATGTTTTGTTTTTGTTTTTGCTGTGTATGTAGGTGGTGCTTATTATAATTAAATGCATAGGTCACTGAGGAGGAAAATTAAGTTATATAGGGCACTAAGAAGAAAGTAAGGAGAAGGAAGAATTTATACCTCAATACTGAAGTTCATTTTTGTCTACTTCACACATAATTCTTGGCTTTATATTATAACCTCAGTCTACCAGATTGAAAGAGTCAAAAACAAGAGCAGTCTTTTTAAAAACATTTTTACGGCAACTTTTCCTGCTAAGGAAGTATATCCACTGCCCTAAAATCACTTTATATCATGTAATAACTTTTAAAACTCTTATCCTAAAATTGAAAACTATATTGCAAGGTGTGAAATTACTGTAGACTTTATGAATATTTTTAAATAACAGGTACATTACTTAATATATAGTCTATTTGCTTTGGAATATATAGATTTATTTGGTTTACCTAGTTGCAGGGAAAAAAGAAACAGCTATTAAAAATACATGTATTACTGACATTTTCATAACTGTCATGAGAAAGAGAGATTCTTGTCCACATAAAAAAAGAAAATACAATTTTACTCATTGAACCAATCATACTCAACTATTTATTGTGCGTA
>NW_006780882.1:2004798-2006979 GCF_000442215.2 Lipotes vexillifer | reverse complement strand
TAAAAGTGGAGGGAAAAGGAGCTGAACGTCTTTTATCTATATGCAGGTGACATAATTCCAGTTATATCATGGCATTTCTAGCTGTTTGTCACAGTGTTCCATGGAGAAATATCATTTTTAGACTTATCCACTATTATTTACTTCAAAAGTGTATAATGTGGGCTTCCCTGGTGGTGCAGTTGTTGAGAGTCCGCCTGCCGGTGCAGGGGACACGGGTTCGTGCCCCGGTCCGGGAGGATCCCACATGCCGCGGAGCGGATGGGCCCGTGGGCCGTGGCCGCTGGGCCTGCGCGTCCGGAGCCTGTGCTCAGCAACGGGAGAGGCCACAGCAGTGAGAGGCCCGCGTACCACAAAAAAAACAAAAACAAACAAAAACAAACAAACAAACAAAAAAAAAGTGTATAATGTATAGTAGACTATTGATGGGTAAGATAAATTATATTGTAGCTTTAATTTCTCAGGTTTACAGCTCTCGCTTGTGACATAGAAGATGAAGGGATTTGACATCCATTTCAAGCATGTAACTATAATTTCACAAAATTTTATGTTCCACAATATACAACGTGTGATAAAAGGTGTGAAGTGCGGAAAATACTCACCAGTAACTACTTCTTCGTGACCACATGTTATGGGCCTTTTTTTTTTTTTTTTTTTTATTCCGGTTCGCGGGCCTCTCAGTGTTGTGGTCTCTCCCGTTGCGGAGCACAGGCTCCGGACGTGCAGGCTCAGCGGCCATGGCTCACGGGCCCAGCCGCTCCGCGGCATGTGGGATCCTCCCAGACCGGGGCACGAACACGTGTCCCCTGCATCGGCAGGCGGATTCTCAACCACTGCACCACCAGGGAAGCCCTATGGGCCTTTAAAATAGGGTAAAATCTTGGGGGAAAATGTCTTTTGTTGTTGTTGAAAAACTTCCAAAATAGATGAGTAAAATTAAAAATAAAATAATAGAGCATGTGCATTAGTAGACTAAGTCAGGATACCTGAGTCTTGTTTCCAGCCTCTCAACTGTCGAGCTGCAAAATATTGAACAAATATTTTAATATCCCAAACCTCAGGCTCTCATTCTCATCACAAAGGAGGAAAAGATTATTAATGATGTCAAAGAAAACAATATCTGTATAATAATTAGTATATTTATATAAATTACTCAAATAGAAAACATTAATATAATTATTAATAATCAAAAGATCCCATTTCCTTTGATTTATATTGTTCTCTACACACATACCCAAGTCTGATAATAAGCTTATGTCTACTAATTTCACTCCATGTTATTTTTCCTGTGTTGTTAATGGAGCTTGAAATTGATGTAGTCCTTTTGAATTTCAACATAGATCTAGTCTCAGTCCCTGATAATTTTTGTTGGTACTGACTTTTTCTTCATATAAATTCACTAACACATTTATACATGAAATTACAATGAAATACATTTAATGTAATTTATCTTATCTGAAACCATCAGGAAATTAAGGCTCTTTTCCTTGTGCGTTAAATTTTATAGGCACATAATATTTTAATTTATTAATTATTATTAGGCTGCTTTCATGAGTCATCTGGCCCCAAAATAGTGGCAGATAATTTCACTTGGTATAATGAAAAAAACACTGGGCAGAGAGTTGGATAACCCAGATTCTATTCTGATTTCTGTAATTAACTCCATGATATTGAGGAAATCACTTAGCCTTTCTGATTCTCAATTTTCTCAACTGTGAAATGAAGTAACTGAAACAACGTTCTCTAAGGTACTTTCCAGTTCCAAAGGCCTGATTTTATGTTGTGACAGAACCATGCATTGAGGCTATTTTTTTCTTTTCTTTTTAAAGGTATATCTCCTTCTTCACCAATTGAAATTACACTAAATAGTTTTGGAATAGCTGATCCCAGTTATTATTTAGTTTAAGAGTTGCCTGTGATGAACACAGCTGGGAAACAGCCAGAGTGGTTGGTTTCCCCAGTCAAGAAATTATGCAGTGGTTTGGACTGGTGAGTTCAAGAGTCATGGTAGAAATAGTCCTAGAACATGAAAGACAAAGCTTAAACCTCAAGTAGAATGTCTTTTAAAAAAATTTGTATATGAACTGATATCTATATTTCTGGTATGCGGGCCTCCACTGTTGTGGGCCTCTCCCGTTGCGGAGCACAGGCTCCGGACGCGCAGGCTCCGCGACCATGGGTCAC
>NW_006780882.1:1971121-1998633 GCF_000442215.2 Lipotes vexillifer | reverse complement strand
GCACTAACTGCTGAACCATAGTACTAAATCATTCTACAGCCTTCATAATCATAGATTTTAAAATTGGAAATAAGTATTACTGTTTACATGCTGTTATTACACCAACATTTACTGAGGCATGTCCTGTACTGGGAAGCTTTCCCCTAGACTGAATGTATTTATGGAGATGGCTGGTGGAAGATATCTGTAATTTGTGTTACAAGGATCTCAGTATTAAGTAGGGCATACTGTTATGGCACCACATTGGCTCTTACGTACTTAAAAGCTGAAGAGATATTCTAAGATAGAATAGTAAAGATTTAAAAACACATTGGGAAGTTTCATGTTCTAGCAGACATTCAGAATGGGGCCTAGTTTCCTGAGAAAGATAATGATGAGAAAATAATTAATATAAATAGGCACGATTCTTTTAAACTTAAAGACAGACATAAAATCCAAATGCAATGATTGAAACTTTCTTGGATATATGTTCAAAAAAAATAAAGAACTAAAAAAAGTATTTGGAGAGAAAATTGAATATGGCTGGTTATTAGGTGATGATGGGCATAATGCTGAATGGGGTGGTGTGGCAGGCATCAGACATTTTAGCCCATTTCTATAAACTGATAGGTGCCTGAAGGATTAGTGACTGGTCAAGTAAGTTCAAAGCTACTTACAAGCATTTATATTGATAGGGCTCCAACTAAGGAGGGACAATTCTGAAAAAGACTCAGAAATGCCAATGATTAAGAGAAAAGGAGAAAGACAGGCAGGGTAAAACATAGAGATTAACTGATTATCTGTATACAGAATTCCTTCCACCTACATGATAGTGCACGGAATCCAGACATAAATGAGCAGAAGGTAAACAATAAAGAAATTTTGAAAAAAGAAGTTCTTCTGTAGAGAATCTGGAAATAATTAGGGCAGTGATGGAACTCCACTGTGGTTAGAATGTCCCCAACCAAATATCTGAAATTAAAAGGAATGATTGGTTCTCTTTCCATTCAACCTAGGACAAAACTGCAATCAATAAATTCAACCCACAAGTTCAAAACTCCATCCTTAAATATGAACAGACAAATGAGAGTCTTCAGACATTTAAGGAAAGCCAGCAATATGAAAGACAAAGGCTCAAATACCCAAAACAAAAAAAATAATCCTAAGGAACAGAAAATTTAGGAAACATACACACACACACACACACACACACACATACACAAATTAGAGTCTTCAAAAAGATTCAAGAATTCCCAGTGTCCACAAAATAAAAGAACAATTCTATTAAAAGAGGACATTCATAGTAAAGGAAAAAAATCTTGTAAATTAATATGCCCGTTGTATGTGTGTGTGCACACATGGGTATATGTGTATTGACTTTGAAAATGCTGAAAATAATCAATAAATAATTTTAAGATAAATTTTAATTTTTTCACAAAATAGACCAAAAGATATAGAAATGAATGACTGTAGAAAAAGTATATTATTTACAGAAGGTCCATGAGATCTAACATTGAACATATGAATTCCAGAAAGACAACAGGAAACATGGAGGATAGAGCATAATCATGGAAATAATCATAAAAGGAAATGTCTCAGTGCTGAAGGAAAATAGTTTTTGAACTGAAGGAACTTACTAAGTGCTTGACCCAAAGAAAGAAACACAAACACATATCAACTCACATCTGGAGACAATGTTCAAAACACAAGCACACATAAACACACACTTGGAGACAGTGTTCTAAATAATTAGAATACCGAAATAAAAATAAGATTGTAATTTTAGAGTAAAATAAAATGGGGAGAAAAAACAGGCTCTTTACTTGCAATGGAAATATAATCAGACAGACATCATTTTTACCATTGGTTTCTAGAAGACTATAGATACATGCCTTTAAATGTGTGAAGGGAAAATTATTTCCAGTCTAGAACTATATGCCCAGACAATAATTAAGTATATGTGTAGGTAAAGAAATAAAGCCTGAAATAAAGGCATTTCTGAAATCCAAAGACTAAAGAAACTTACCACTCACAGACACATTCTCAAGAAGTTATAGTAGATTGGCGGTAACAAACAAATTAGTCAACTAATATAGAAGAAAATATAAAATCCAAGAAATAGTGTTTCAAACCAGGAGATTAATAAAGAAAAATTCCAGGTTGAAAATCGTGCAAATGCTCTAGTTTGGAGTAGGAAGAAAGAGGGGTCCCTGAACAACGTATGTTTTAAAAAGGAGATTTGATGTTGGCCCTGAGAAATGAGGTGAGCTTAAAGATATGAGAAAAGCAAATAATACAAACAAAAAGATATCTCAAAAAACTCCATATGCAAAATGAAAATATTGTAATCATATAGACACTGTATGTTATTTGGCTATGGAACAAATATATGTACATAATTATCAAAAGAGTGTTACTGTTTTGTTTAGTTTTATTTTATGTTTTAGCAGCAACTGATGGAGAGGGCTTTGAAGGCTTATGTATTAATCAAGGTTCTCCAGAGAAATAGTCAATAGGATATATATTTATTTATTATCAAGAATTGGCTTGTACAATTATGGAGGCTGACAAGTCCCAGGATTTACAGTCAGCAAGTTGGAAACCCAGGAGAACACATGGTATATTTCTATTGCAAAGACCAACAGGCTCGACTCAGAAGAACTGATGTTTCAGTTCAAGTCTGGAGGCAGAATAAAAACCAGTGTCACAGCTTGAAGGCAGTCAGGCAGGAGGAGTTCCCTCTTACTCACGGAAAGGTCAGCTTTTTTGTTCTATTCAGGTCTTCAGTTGATTGGATGAGGCACACCCACATAAGGGACCACAGTCTGTTTTACTTTGTCTATTGATTCAAATGTTATTCTAATCCAGGAATATCCTCACTGATATACCGAGAATAGTCTTTGACCAAATGTCTGGGCATCCTGTGGCCCAGTCAAACTAATACATAAAATTAACCATTAGAGCTTACTTTTACAAAAGAGACCAATAAATAAATAAATACATAAATAGACCAAATTGACAAAATCTTTACACTTAATTCTGTGTAATACAGGCAGTGGAATTCAGGGATGAGAAAGGGAAGGAGTTTAAGGGGACTGTAAAGGTGTTAATGTTATAATAGTAGAAAATAGAGAACCACAGTTACATTGTATGATTGAACTGAATTCAGACCCAAAGTACACATATACTATTCAGACCAGTGTTTCATTGATAACAAGTAAAATAAGTGATACTACAACTCTATTGGAAAAAGAAGAGGTGGCATGGGGTTTGCAAGTCAATAAGTATTATTCAAATTGATGAATACTATTATAACATTTTTTATTTAACAAATAGCCACATATTTTTTTTTAATAAGAATTCAACAGAAACAGTTAAAACATGATTTCCCTGGTGAATGAGACTGAGAAAAGGAAGGTAAAATTGTGCATTACAAGCTGTTTCATACTCTGATTTTAGCCATTTCAATGTAGTACTTTGATTAAAATACCTGTGATTAACTTAAATAGATGTAATAAATTCATACTTATTGGTAAAGCAAACTGTTATATAATCCATCTAAAATTCAGGTTATAAAATAATATGTAGTGTACCATAAAACCTATAGACATATAATTAATAATTTGCAGGTATATACATCAAATGAAATACCTGTTAACACAAGTTTTGATTTTCTAGCAAAAACTTTTCAGAATCATACATTTCTCCTCCCAACATCCTCCATGCCCTCTTCATGCCTTGTAACCACCCTAATCCTGGCAAATAGCAAATGGAAATAAAATCATTGCTGGGTATAGTGATATAAAAAGTATTTCCCATTTTATGTGCACTTTTCAACCCAGAGAAAATAAGAATAAATTTCTTTTTTTCTGCAGCAGTTTGTCAAATATAATCTGAGAGATGCTAGTAAACACTTAACTTTAGGTTAGCTTTCTCAAAACTTTTAGACACTGGAGTTTAGATTTGCTTACACTCCGAAGCTAGTCCTCGGTATCTTTTTTAAGCCTCTCTTGGCATCTCATTTTCACACTCCATCTGAGATGACTTGGAAAACATCAAAAAATAACAACACCACTTCCACAAAACAGCTTCCTGGACAGTGCATATTTCTATAGCTATCACTTATGGAACTCTCTGGGAGAAATTTTATTTTAAGTGTCAATACTAAAAGATGATATTATTGGATTTGGCTGCTTCAGTCAGTAAATATAGTCAGCGCCTACTCAGAAACAGCTTTTTTAATAAAATAATCAGAATAAGAAATATTTCTTGTGTTATTTTTAAATCACTATAAAGGAAAATAATTTTATCCTTGTGGAATTATTATCTTACATGGAGCTTAAAGCCGCTGTGTAAAATGGCATCATGTGATTGTTCATAGTTAACACAACCCAAAGATTCAGCAAGTGAATCCTTCTGTAACCTTCCCGCCTGCTAAGTGCAAATAAAACTGAGAGGTAGCTTCATAATGTAAGCTAAGCCTGAGTTGCCTTGCTAAAAATTTAAGAAACCAATCTCATCTGTAGACATCAAGTTCTGGAATCATTCAAGATTCACAATTTTTTGATTCATAAAAGTTACATTTTTGGTCTTTATAATTACCTTTCTATTTATATTTACCTGTTTATTTAAGGAATTAAGACAACACACACATATTCATCACGTTGTTTATAAAAGGATAAGCAAAACCCATTGAATCATTCAATTTCCTTTGAACAAATGTAATACAGATATTAAAAAATAATTCTGAAAAGTTTCAAATTATACTGAAAATGATTATGGTATATTGTTATTGAAAATTTTGACTCGTTTCTCATTTTTATATCATGTATATATATGTATTTATAATCAGATAATATTATATATACATATAAATCATATACAAACATATTTCTATATGTATACCCTTTCATTTATATATGAATATATGTGTATATATAATGGAAAATGTATAAAATGATAAAAGAAATTATCTCTAAGTAAGAGGGTGATAGGGATTTTTATGTTAGTTTACAACATAAACTATTATGTTATATACGTTCTCTATTCAAATTATTTTATATGTGATACAAAGCAAATTCTACAATACCCAACATCAGGCCAACATCATTTATTTAACATTAGAATTGATGTTGCAAAAATACCAATACTTTTAGCTAGTCACCCATGTACTGGACTCAATCAATACTGAATAACTAATTTTATTTTATTTATTTATTTATTAAAAAAATATCTTTATTGGAGTATAATTGCTTTACAATGTTGTGTTAGTTTCTGTTGTACAACAGAGTGAATCAGCCGTATGCATACATATATCCCCATATACCTTCCCTCTTGAGCCTCCCTCACACCTTCCCTATCCCACCCCTCTAGGTGGTCACAAAGCATCAAGCTGATCTCCCTGTGCTATGCAGCAGCTTCCCACTAACCATCCATTTTACATTTGGTACCAAATAACTAATTTTAAACATTGCCTGTCAATGCTGGGTACTGCAGGTGATCTTCTTTAAGGTATTAACATGCAATGAACTGCTGTAACCATTCTAATCCTCTCAAGAATTTTACATTCATCAATCTCATTTTCAGTTCAAATTTAACGTATTTTCACATATTTCTTCTGAAACTTTAATCGCTGCAAAACCCAAATTTAAATTAGAAGGAAAAGGTAGAAGTGTAAAGAGTAGCAGCAACTGAATTTAATTTGAATGTTGAATAGAGCTGAAAAGACATTTGCTTTTTTATTCTTATGTCAGTTTGAAAAGAAAACAGTTCTGATTTTGGCTAAACGAAAATCTTTTTTGGTGACGCTACTTGGATCACAATGTAAAAACCTACTTAGAATTTTCACTTGCTTCCACAATATTACCACATATTCTCTGGAGCCATTGGCAAAATGGATCCAGTTTATAAAGACATTGCTTTTGCATTGGGCTTTTGCTTGTCTCATATCTTTAGATAAATTTGAAAGTAAAAGTAAATGTTCATGTGTTGAATGTCTTTAATAGTATGGGTGAAGTTTGTAATTTGAAATTCCTAAGTTCAAAGAACATTTATCTACAGCTTGATTTTACGCTTGAAACTTCCTATGCTTCATAGCAGTTCATAAAATATTAGGAGGAAAAAGCTTCTTCCTGTCATTCTTTGCAATTTTCCTTAGACTTGAGTAAAATATACAGAAACTTTTAAAGAAAAATCAAAACCTGGTACCCCCTTATAGTTTTCTCATTGTTTAAATTATATCATTTACCCAGTACAAATCCTTTGCTTATGCTCTTATACAAACATACTTTCAGAGCAATTTGAAGTAAACACAAATTCACAAAATGAATAAAGTCATTTTAATAACGTGAATATGAAGGATGACGTTATTTTACTGAAGCTAAAGCAGAATGTTGAGTTTAAGAGAAAAGATGTAGCCAAGTTGAGTTTTTGTGTTTTGGTATTACTAATACGAATACACAGAACGCCTGTTTGCAAAGGATAACTATGTAATTTAAAATATTTTCAAAGCTTTTATGTTGTGTTGAAGCATTAAGAAAAACAACTCATTTTTACCCCAAATTTTGCAAGACACCTATACTTGTGTGAAAATTTTAAACCACAGCCCAAATGGCTATGGTCACTTTAAATGTTTAACATTTTTTCTTTGACTGATCCGTTGACTGGAATGGCCTTTTAAGAATAAAATTTTGAACATTGAAATCAGATGGCTGTACCTAAATGAGTGAGAATAGTTTGAAACATTTTAGATCAGCATTTGGATAAAAAATAATGGTATTTATAAGAATATGTATCCTTTTTAATTTAAATAGAATGCAAATTTATATTATTTATGAAATATATGAGTACACATATTCTTAGAGAATTATATATAATGAAATATTTGTATCATATTATTTATCTATATACATTTATTCTTGGATAATTTATAGATCTCCAAGACTATGTCCATCTATCATTAATTCTTGGACTCCAGATTGAAAAACACTGATTTACAGTATCACAATAATAATTTCTCTTCTCTTTGGTCCTCTCCCCTATTATATTGATATGTGTCTTATTCCATACTGTATTATAGTGAAGTATACATGTGTTAAATTTCAAAAGAACTTAGCAGAAATGAAAAATTTTCTATATTATAACATTTCAAATATATAGAATGGATTAGGGCTAACCATTTGTCTGTGAATTTGAAAGGATAATCAGTTATTCTACCCATTGCTTGGATGAGTAATACTGAATAACTCATTGAGAGTCGGTCTGTTAAAATGAGATACTCCATAGTACATATCTGAAATTGACCTGGTATGCCAAAACTCTCCTCCCCTTTCAGATGAAAAGGCTCAGTGTTTTCTGATTTTTTTTTTTTTTTTTTTTTACCATCTCTCTCACTGGATTCACGTCACTGATTTCTAGCCTCAGAGTATTTGGAAGTTATATGATTTAATATGTATGAGCTAATTTATTTTAATACAACAATCATTTAAAATGAAACTCTAAGTACACTTAAGAGTTGTGCATTTCATTTTATGAAAGTTTTATCCCCCAAAGTATATAAAAGAAGTAAATGTTCAAAATAGTTGTATTTATGCATGTTGGTGGATTTGGGGCTGTACTTCTAATCTCTGTAATGCATGGAGAAATAAGATGGATTGACAGGAGAGTGAGTGAAAGGATAGGGATATGATCTGTCTATGTGATAAGTCAAAAGCCTATATGATTAAATTGGAAGGTAAACAGTGGAATCTCTGAGATATATATAGGTATATATAGGTGTCCACCATACATTTTTTCAACTTTTTTTTGTGTGTTAAAAATGCTTATAATCAAAAAATTGGTGGGAAAAAACCCCGTAAGATTTTGGTTTAACTTTTCTGGTAAAAAATTATACTGCAAGTATGGCTTTTTAACGTGGGGCCATCCCTTTAATGGTGTTTCTCTGTCTCTCTTTCTCTCTCTCTCCCTAAAGCTCCATTCTGACTTAGATAAGGGAGAGGGCACTGTTAAATACACCCTCTCAGGAGATGGCGCTGGCACCGTTTTTACCATTGATGAAACTACAGGGGACATTCATGCAATAAGGAGCCTGGATAGAGAAGAAAAACCTTTCTACACACTTCGTGCTCAGGCTGTGGACATAGAAACCAGGAAGCCCCTAGAGCCTGAATCAGAATTCATCATCAAAGTGCAAGATATTAATGATAATGAGCCGAAGTTTTTGGATGGACCTTATATTGCTAGTGTCCCAGAAATGTCTCCTGTGGGTGAGTAAGCGAATCAAAATTCTGTCAGATGAGACGAGGCCTTTTCAACATTTATTTTCTCCAGGTTGACGGAAATATCTGGTTTGTAACTCAGAAGATTATTCCTGCACTATAGAGGATACAATTAATTTCATTTACTTTGTTTTCTACCTATTTTTTCTTCCTGCTCCATTCTAAATGTATGAATAGATACATAAATATCTAGGATATATTACATTCTTCACTATTTTACAATCTTTGCATTTCCCTGAATTCATGGAATTCCTTTGTACTTTAAGTACATAACTCACTTTGTACCGTAATTGATTGTCATTGCAAATTCAGACGCCTACACAGTGCTGGAGGTAACACCAAATACCAGATAGTCATTCTTCACTCAAAATAAATTATTCAAAGTATGTATTGCTTCTGAGTCTCAAAGTGGTTCAGAAAGGGATGTGTTGCATTCTTTGTAGCTATCCATAGAGACTTTGAGAAAAGATATTGTACCCTTTGTGGCTATAAGTAACCTACAGTAGTTATTCCATCAAACTAGGAAGCAAATATCATTATGAAGTCATTACTAGAATAAATTTACCGTTAAGCTATAGTATCATCATCATTCTTAATAATTTAAATAAAATATAAATTCAAAAACTTCAATTCTCAAAGTCCTATAATATGTATTTTAAGGTCAATGAGTTAAGGATTCCAGCTTTACTGACAAGTTTTAATTATAAATTTTATTCCTTAGTCACCACTGCCAATCGCTCAATTTATTTCATAGAAACTTCTGGTTTCTAGCACATGTGTAAGATAAAGCTACTCATCACTTCTAGGTTTCAATTTGAAACTCTCGTATATGAGCCATTGTTGCTATTTCCCATGTGTAACATTTCTCAGAGGGCTTCTGCTGTCCCAACCATCCCAGACATGCAAAGAAGATTGCACAGACTACCCTCAGGGCAGACGCAGGTTAGTGCCTGTAGGAGTTGTCACATGGATTTACTATAAATGCACTTGAATTGTGTCTGTAACCTTATCAGGCATTCAAAGACCATATTCTCTCCTTCACCTAAGAAATCAGCTCAGAGGAGTTCACTTCGATTTAAAATTTTTGTATGCATATTCAGGGCTGCAATCTTTTATTCCAGTTTCTGCTATTAAACTTTTTTTTTTTTTTTTTTTTTTTTTTTTTTTTTTTTTTGAGCTGCCTCTTTTACGTGGTGCTATGTTTGCTACAGATTTAGAAATACAACTGGGAAAATGTATTAGAAACTAGTCCCTGAAAATGGGGACAGCTGTTTTTAAAATTGTGTCTTGGTTTTACAGGGGCAGAAAAATGAAGACAGTACTTTGAGGAAAAGTATGACCTTTAAGAAGACAATGCAATCCAGTACATAAATTCTTTAACCTGGTGCTTATTTCATGTAAATTGGAAATATTTACACGAATTTATGGCCTTTAGTGACACTTTATTACTGAAACAGCATCCTTAAAGCAAACACACACATCCCTCTACAGTATTAGAAAGTTCTGTCTTATTAGATAAACAATTAGGTTTTTTGTGGTGCCAATTAGGATAAAGGATAGGGTCGCAGGGCTGAGCCCTTATATAAAGGAGTTTGCAGCTAGGGCCTGAAGAGAGGAATAAATCTGGAAAATCAGACAAAGGGTAGGTGAGTGAAAGAACAAAGTGGGCCCAGCTTTCTCATTGTTTATTCAAGAGACCTTAGTAAATACCTAAACTGATTTTCAATGCACCCTCCCTTTTAATTTTATTTTTTAATAACAGAACAGTATTTCTTTTGAATGTGGAATCATAACATAAGTTATGAGTTCATCCAGATATTCCTGGACTATATTAACATAACATGCCCTTTTCAAATAAATACTAAGAAGGAGAACCACTTGCAAATTCAGTATTAGAAATGAAATACCTATCAGGCACTACTTTTGCCATCCTCTGGAATCCTGCCTATACACCTATAACCAAATACACCTGTTAGAGACCCAGTTAGATTTGCGGTATTTCTTGTTTTGGCTTTTACCTGAGCAACTTAAAGCTAGCCAGAAGCTGCTGTGCGTCCAGACATAGCATTTATATCCCTAGAGCTCCTGAGCTCCATTCCCAAGCACACCCTTCTTACCATATGCAAATGGTTTAGAGCTCTAAGTCACTTTATCTAATGATTATTCTTTTCTTTATTTTCTTTTTCCACATTCATTCTAGGCAATTCCTGCTTCTGTATCATTCTCCTTGGAATATTAAAATAATGTTTAGTCAACACCAGATAGAACTAGCCATAGTGTATTGGGCAATATAACTATTGTGGCAAATCTCACTGTTGGCTTTGTATATCTGTGCTTGAGGTATCCTCTAGGAGATAACTGTCCTTTCCCAATAACTGAGGATGTTCTTATTTCACTTTTAATAAAAGACTCAACCAATTTAAAAAGAATAGAGTAAAATAGCTTATTGTGTAATACAAAAGGTCAAGAAATAGTCTATTAGGCAAATGCCAGTTTAGCAATAATGGATTGTACATCTGAACATATGATGAACGATTAAACCAGGAATAAAAAAAAAACTAACAGGAAAATTATAAAAAACATAACTCTACAAAGGGAGGATGGTGGTGAGCAGGGTGGGTGGAGATTTTAGGGAAAATCAGTATTTAAGGTTATAAGATTATGGAATATATTTAGTTCCCAAAAGTTGAAGAAAATTCTCATGAATCTATGAATTGTTTAAGAGAAAGGTCACTTTGCCACTTGTGCTACATCCAATATGCCATGGAAGTAATGGATATTCACAGATAAAGTGCTTTTACTCTGACCTAAGGAAATTACTTAATGATACAGATATTCCCCAACTCAAAGTTTCTCCTTGGAGACAAATTTGGACGTTATGAATGTGGTCTTAATTCTGTAAGATCACTAGAGTAACAATGAATTACAGTAATGTGCCTTTAATATCTGATGATTTTGCATCAGTAGGGTGTGCAGTTTAAGTTACTCTTCCTAGAGTGCTGACATGTATAACATCTTTAAATGCAATTCCTGCATTGTCTTCCTCAGCCTGAGCTAAACCAGTTTTAGGCTGCTGATTTGGTTATTCGTAATCAGGTCCCTATGACACATTTTATAGATGTCAATTGTGAATCATGATTTATTAATTTAAGACCTACCATTTCCTGAGCAATAGGTAGGGACCAGGTGACCTAATAGAGATTTGCATTCCTTGTTTTATTTAACCATTACAATAACTCCGTGCAGTACTGTTTACTATTTAATCTTTATTTTTCTATGAAAATTCCTATGGATCAGAAAGTAGGAATTACTCCCAGGCTCTTTAGAACAAAGTTAATTGCAATCAGTTGTATGCTTTTTCTAGGGTTAGTGGCTTCTAAAATTTCTTTGGGAGCTTTAAATTTATTTTTTAATCTCAGATGAACTTGTAAAGACTTTGGAATTCGTATTATATTATAATTTGAGGATGGGGTGGTCCATGCTTAAAACAAAAAATCTGAGGAATATATCGCTTATCCACTGATTTTTAAAAAATGTTTAGAAAAATTTAAATAAAACAGGATATACCTAAAGGAAATTATACTGCTGGTTTCATAGAAAAGTAAACAACATGTACCCCCTTGCTTTTTTTCTATGAATTGTATTTTAATTTACATGGAGTTTGGGGATATATTCCAAGATGAAATTGTTGGTGGAGTTCTTGGTAGGTTATTAAACAGAGAATATTTTCTACATGGTCACACTTAAATAGTCCAACTCCAAGAAGGAAATAGTGAAGGCTGTGACTATACTTAATGTTAATTTATTATACCTTTATTATGATTTTGAAACATATGTAAATCTCCACACTTCCTTGCTTTCATGGAAGTGTTATAGAAAGAGAAACCAAAAAATGATAGAAAACACCTTATCATACAAGCCAGCCATGGCCACATAGAGCAGCTCAAGTAATATAGAATGAACAGGCAAACTATCATTGGTTTCTATCTGTGCCCCATAAGCATAGTCCTTGTTAGGAGACTGGAGAAAGAATGTTGGCTGTTTTCTACAAATAAAGATATTCTCCTCATACAACCAAAATACATTTATTAAAATCAGGAAATTAACATTAATGCATTATTACAATCCAATCCTTAGACTCTGTTCAAGCTTCATCAATTGTCTCCATAGTGTCTTATATAATAAAATGTTCAAGGTTAAAATCACCTACTGCATTTAAATGCCAGATCTCTTTAGTTTCCTTCAGTCTGGAACAGTTCTTGACTTATTTTGACTTCCATAAATCTAACATGTTTTTCCTGACCAGTTATTTTTTTAGAGTGTCCCTCATATTTGGTATGTCTGATGTTTCATCATGTGAAAATTCAGCGTATGCATCTTTGTTAGGTATATCACAGAGGAGATGCTGTATTCTCTTCTTGTTGCATTCTGTCAGGTAGAACATAGTTTCAATTTGTCCTACTACTAATGATGTTCATTTTTATTACTTCACAAATGTTGTGTATTACTTATCTATTGCTGCATAATACATTGACTAAAAACTTGGCAATGTAAAATAACAAGCATTTATTGTCTCACAGGAGCATGGATATCCAGGAGTGGCTTAGCTGGGTACCTTTGACTCAAGGTCTCTCAAGAAATTGCATCCAATCTGTTGGCTGGGGCTATGATCTTAACTGGGGGGAGGTAGGAAATTGCTTCCATGTTTATTCATGCAGTTGTTGGCACGCCTCAGTCCCTTGCGTGGACCTCACCACAGAGCTACCTTGCAATATGGCATCTGCCTGGCTCCAGGATGAGCTATCTAATAGAGAGCTGGAGAGAGAGAGAATATCTATGATCAAAGCCACAGCCTATTTATAATCTAATCTTAAAAGTGATACCCTATCATTTCTGCCATATTCTAATTGTTAGAATTAAGTCCAGTCCACATTCAGAGAATGGAATTACACAAGAGCATGAATACATGGAAGCTGGAATCTCTGAGGGCCTTCTCTACCTACCACAGTCCACCACTGTCCCCAAAGGTATGTCATACAACATATACTCAGCCCCTTTCTAGGACCCTAAAATCTGTTTTCCCCTTATTGTATTAGTTCATATTCCAGAAACTCATCATATAACTCAAGTCCAAGTGAAAATGAGGTTCCTTAGACTTATTTCCTCTTGATCTGTAGACCTGTGATGCTAAAGAGACCAGCCGCTTATCTCATATACACCCAACGTACAATGGTGAGATAGGTATAGGATAACTTCTGTAGACGTTTCTGTTAAGAAAGGGGGAAAAGGCACAGAATAAAAAAGAGTTACTGGGCCATGACATTTCTGAAATCTAGCTGGTAAATGCTGAATGCTCTTTGATTAGGTACAAGGGCTGGGAATATTTGTCCACAGATCTCAGTTCCACTATCTGGGCTCTTGGTTCTCCATTCTGAGTTATCCTTTCTTTTTCATGAAATATAGCATGTACTTGAAACTAAGGAACTCTCTTTGTTGGCTTCCTGCCAATTGAATTCAAGGGGTCTAAAGACCTTTCCTCACTGTACAATCTCCAACTCTCCTTCTTCAGTCCATTCTTGTGATGTTTCTACATGTAGAACTCTTTTTAAGAACTTTGTAGGTGCTAAGCCTATCCCAGGAGTCCTCATGGGGTTCACTGAATTGGACAAAAAAACAAAAAACAAAACTCTTCAACATAAATTCTTCTCTACTTTGGCCCTATTGGAGATGCCTGAAAGACAAAGCCCTTACATGAATTAGAATCCTTATTGTTTGCTGGAAAGAATCTTTGAGTCACACATACCATTAAGCTCTTAAGAGGGAATTTTGTCTGACTAGACACGAAGCCACGAACACCATGCTTGATCTTACTAAGGTCCTAACAAAACATTTTATAGTCACTCTCATGGTTTTATCTTTTGACCATGCTCTCTATGTCCTGGACTTAACCTTTGCTTAAAAGTAATTTCTTAATTTTAACATCACATGCCATCTGAAAAGGCCAGGAATGTTCAAAAGCAGTAAGACCTGGACCCTTTTTGTTTAAAAGGTCCATTTTCCATTGTCCAAATAAATATAGGCAACAGTTTTGCTAAATTTCTGTCATTGCATAACAATGATGTCTTCTCCTCTAGTTCCCAATAAGATGTTCTTACTATGTTGCAAGCCCTCACCTACAGCCCTTCCAAGTGAGTGCTGATTCAATCAACAGTGTGTTCAAGGCACTACTGCCTGACAGTGCAACCATTCCCACATTTTAAGTATTTGTTATGGCAGCACCCCACTACCAGGTATGAAATTGGTATTATCTAGTACTATATAACAAATTACCCCATGATTTAGAGGTTCAAAATTTTAAATATGTATTATCTCTTGGTTTGTCTGAGTGTCTCTGCTTCAGAGTTATGGATTTTGAGTTAAGCTGGCTATCCGGAATATGGTCTCATCTGAAGATTCACCTGTGGGAGGAAGCAATTCCAAGTCACTCATGTGGTTTTTATCTTGGAATTGATATCTTTTCATTTCTGCCATATTCTATATATTTGTTAGACAAAGGTGTGAATACTAAAGGCAGTCATACTGAGGTCCATCTTAGAGATTGTCTATATTAGGTGTAAACTTACTCTTTATCTTTTCTGTAAGTATCACATATTTTGTCAAAGGTATTTTATTAAAACTGGAGGAATAACTTAGCTCTCATCACATTTTCAAATTATCCATTTATTAATTTATATCTGTGTGGTCTCCAGGTTTTGTTTTCTATTACATTGATTCTAAATGATTGTATCAACAAAAAATTAATCAGTTGATCTAAGAAAGAATTGAAAATTTTTATTTGAGCCAAATTTGAGGATTATAACATGGGAAACACATTTCAGAAACTCTGAGAACTGTTCTGCCCTTTAGAAGTCAAGACACAGTTTATATAACTTTTTTGAGATTGAGGGCTGTGCATTAAATGATGTGTTATTGACAGTTTACATAATCCAGATTTAAGTGCCAGTGTGGTGGGTCATGTGACCCTTTACAAGATCAAGAAGGAATGTTATCTTGTAAAAGAATGAAATTAGAATGAAGAACACTCCCTAACACCATACACAAAAATAAACTCAAAATGGATTAAAGACCTAAATGTAAGGCCAGACACCATCAAACTCTTAGAGGAAAACATAGGCAGAACACTCTATGACATAAATCACAGCAAGATCCTTTTTTGACCCACCTCCTAGAGAAATGGAAATAAAGACAAAAATAAACAAATGGGACCCAATGAAACTTAAAAGCTTTTGCACAGCAAAGGAAACCATAAACAAGACGAAAAGACACCCCTCAGAATGGGAGAAAATATTTGCAAATGAAGCAGCTGACAAAGTATTAATCTCCAAAACATACAAGAAAGTCATGCAGCTCAATATCAAAAAAACAAACAACCCAATCCAAAAATGGGCAGAAGACCTAAATAGACATTTCTCCAGAGAAGATATACAGATTGCCAACAAACACATGAAAGAATGCTCAACATCATTAATCATTAGAGAAATGCAAATCAAAACTACAATGAGATATCTCACACTAGTCAGAATGGCCATCATCAAAAACTCTACAAACAATAAATGCTAGAGAAGGTGTGGAGAAAAGGGAACCATCTTGCACTGTTGGTGGGAATGTAAATTGATACAGCCACTATGGAGAGCAGTATGGAAGTTCCTTAAAAAACTAAAAATAGAACTACCATACGATCCAGCAATCCCACTACTGGGCATATACCCTGAGAAAACCATAATTCAAAAAGAGTCATGTACCAAAATGTTCATTGCATCTCTATTTACAATAGCCAGGACATGGAAGCAACCTAAGTGTCCATTGACAGATGAATGGATAAAGAAGATGTGGCACATATATACAATGGAATATTATTCAGCCATAAAAAGGAACGAAACTGAGTTATTTGTAGTGAGGTGGATGGACCTAAAGGCTGTCATACAGAGTGAAGTAAGTCAGAAAGAGAAAAACAAATACTGTATGCTAACACATATACATGGAATCTAAAAAAAAAAAAAAAAAGAAGGAATGTTATCTTTTAAGGAGTTATCTTGGTGCCTGCTCTTTATTGTTGAACAGGGATTCCGCTGATGGGGGAAGTTAAGTCAATGAATAATGCAGATACACAATGCACAGTGTGGGGAGAGGGTAGGCCAAAGGGCAGAGAAGAATTTTTATGTTTAAATTTTTCTTGTCTTGCCATAAAACATGAGTTTTATTTCATAATTGATATCATTATTTTAATATTGAAATTATTTTAAATTTGGCCAATGAAAGCTTAAGTTGATTTTTATGTCCTTTTAATATTACCCTTAATGAGTTGAATACTCCCTTACTCTCTGGCTCAAAAATATGTTTGGGACTTGTCTTGCTTATTTGCTGCCTCAGCCCAGAAGAAAGATATTTCTCCAAGGAGCTCTCTCCTCACCCTTACGGAGAATAATGTTTAGAAACCCAAAATCTGGCTGCAGCTTGCTCTCTGTTATTGGAGTATCATTGCTCCCAGCCCCTCTCAGTGGGTACAGCTAAAGAATATATCTATGGACATGTACACACATAATTTATTTCTGTATCCTTCTACATATTTTGAAAACCATAATTTTGTACCAATACCTTCAACTCCAACCTAACACAGCCATTCATTTCAGGTTTGTTTGCTTGGATTTTTTTAATCCTTGTATAATTTATAACTTTCTTTTCCAAGAGTGAGAGATCCAGCTCTTGTTGTCATGAATATATTTTCTTATTTGATCAAGCCTAATCTTTCATTGCCACTACCCCTGCAGACCCCTTGCAGGTGCCCTGGTGACTCCATTCCAACTTTGAAAATCTGCACTGGCTGTTTCTCTTCTCCACTGTAGATGGAGGTTTTGCTCACCTCATTACAGCTCTAAATCCATACACAAGGCCATATTTTCCCCACATAGGTGACTTCCTCATGAGAAACAATCTCTGATACCCCTTGCCAGCCCTTCTATGTGGACACCTCCCTCACTCTGATCTGGCTTCAGTACCTTGATTTGGTCTATTGCAGCTTTTCCCCAACTCCTCCAATTGCCTATCTCTGCCAGCACCAAAGTTCAGCTAGGCTTTAGGACTGAATTATTCTAGAAGATAAGCAAAGAGGAAATGGCTTTCTTTGATTCTTAGAGGGACTTAGAGTGTTTCTAGAAGTGCTTACCTCCAAGTTGTATTTTCCACATGCATTAACAATGTTTAAATCATTCGTTTTGAATTTCCTCCATAATTTGTTGAGCTGAGGTCAAATTTTGATATGAGAGGCCAAAAATGACCTAGGAAGTAGTTGATAAGGCCAGAAGCCAAAATAAATATACTGGTTTTACAAAAAAATTTTTTTTCCATATTGGGACATATCTTTTCTATTCATGGTCAATGAAAAAATATTTCTACAGAGAGACAGAGGACAAATCTCTGTTGTAACATGTTCTAGCCACACACTGTGTGGGCACTGAACTTAAGAGTCCAAATCCATGCTCTACCATTTCCTAGTTGTGAGGATTTGCATAGGTTATTTGACCTTATTGTGCTTTTGTTTTCTTACTTATAAATGAGGAATAAAAATACCTTATTCCCAGAAGTATACTGCAAGTAGTAAAGGAGAAAATGTATAACTAGCACTGATCCCAATGTCTGAAAAAAAAAATGCAATCACTAAATGGGGGAGGATCCTGTTAATAATTTGGCTATCATTCTCAGGAAAGTAGCAGGAGAATGCCTAACCTGTAGACATCCCAGCTAATTATCTTACCCCATTTTTCTATATCATCCCTCCCTGTGACACACGAGCTCAATATTTACTATGTTTTTTTTCAAACTATGCCAAGTCTGTATAAGAACCTAATAGACTTTCTATCCCAATTTACATTTACTTTGGTGTAGAGTACTTTTTTCTCTTATGTATCGAGACAAGCTGTTGATTTGTAAGAAACACCAATTATCAGATGACACTTTTGCTTTGCAATCTGCTGAGTGACTTTCACACATTTGATGAAATTGAGCAAGGTCTGGTGATTCCTCTGGTGTCAGCTGCAAAGTGTCCACAGCACACAGCACAGCAGAACCATTTTCAGGGCCATCGAATATTATGACTATGTGTTTCAGGAGTGTTTTATCCCTCTGTTTGATTCCTATGTTTTTATTAGTGGTGCAATTGCAAAGGTAACACTATTGACAATGTTTGTGTGGCCTTGAGAGAAACGTATGAATTGTTTTAGTAGCAGCACAGTGTGTCCCGAAACATAAACCATTCTGCATTGATAGTTGCTTTAGCAGCCACTGATCAGCCATAAATGTTAAAAATTAACAAGAAGTTCCTTTTTTTTTTCTCTCCTAACCACCAAATGACTCTAAGCGTTAAATAAATGTTAGCAGAAGCTGCTTCCTGGCCACTGAGTGGTTCAAAACATTAAACATATTTTCAATGTATTACTCTTTTTCTAGCCTCCAAGTGGTTATAAACCTTAAATATGTTTTATAAAAACTGCTTTGCCAGGATGTAGCAAGTCCAGCTACTAGCAGGATAGCTATCAACATCATTTTTCTTTAGAATTGGCCTCCAGCTGTGGTACTGGTTTTTTGTTTGTTTTGTTTGTTTCTTTTTTTACCTTATTTGCTGTGTTCTATTTATTTTTTGTACACAAAGGCAGGCAGGAAGCTACCGTGGCCCAATTGTCTCTTGCTTTATGATAAGTGATCATGGGAGAGCAGTTGCACCTATATAAACCCCTGCAGGCAACGGAGAGTTCTCTGAGGTTCAATTGCTTGTACTGGGTATTCTACATAGATGTCAGCTCCAATTTCCGAAATAATTTTTGTTTCTGCTTTCCATTGTGCAATGTGTTGAGGTATGAAGATGGGTATAAATTAAGCTTGGTATTAAGGAAAATAACTTCAAGCAACCAGACACTGATGGATTATACTCGTTGATCAAGGTGAAAATATTCCATCAAAAGAACAGACTCAAAAGACAGACAAAATGGCAAGACTACTAAGTTAATGATATCTCTAACCCAAACATGATGAAGGACTTGAAATCTATGTCTGGAAATAACTCAGCATGACAACAGCATGCAATTCAAAGACAGTAAAGAACACGTCAATATATAAAAGTCTTTCTAGGAATTAGCAAAGAAAATCTGTATATTTTAACCAAATTCACAATATCCAGAGTGGCACTGATTCAATTGAAAATATGAATCTGCTCTATTATTCCAGGCAGAGTAATTCATCAAGCCAAATAAATACTCAGAAAAGCTTTTATTTGTACAGAACCCAAGTGTTTTCCAAACCATATATTTTATTTTGCTAAATGTTTTATTCTACGTGTATGTTCAACAGATTCAAACATTTATGGGACACCTATTAAGTACCAGACACTTTTGGGAATTATGGTTAGAACTGTGAGAAAAACAGACAAAACTTCTACCTTCAGAAAGCTTTCATTCCAAAGGTCTAGTGCAGGGGGCAGCAAACTACACTCTGTGGGCTTCTGGCACATGATCTGTTTTTATTGGGATACAGTCACACTTGTTCATTTATGTGTTATCTGTGGCTGATTTCACACTACAATGGCAGAGTTGGCCACAGAGACCAAATGGCCTGCAAAGACTAAAATATATATAGTCTGATCCTTAGTTTGTTGAGCCATGTGTTGGTGGATTATCAGAGTAGGTTAAGGTAAGGTCAACATTTTAAATAGATGTGTGAAGAAGGGGAGTGTTTACTACAGAAAAAAACTTTCTCAGAAAGTAAAAAGAAAGAAAGAAAAAAAAAAGTCAAATGGCAGGACCAGAGGGTAAATGAAGGGCAGAAGTAAGTCCCACAGTAACAGGGTGCATGCGGCATGAAATTGTACACTCCCATTTAACTGGTGCTGAAAGGAATGTTTTGAATTTATTATAATTAGGTAAAATTAAAATTAAAATTTCATGATAAAGTATTAATTTTTCTGCAAAACAATTTTTATTTCAATTACATAACCATATTTTTAAATTAAAAAAATATTAAAACTGAAACTAAGAAGTTTGAAAGAAGAGAAACTCTAGATTAGGTTGAACCATTCTTTCTCCAATGATTTCTCAGGATTCTTAAGTTCTTTGCCTCACTAGGAAAGTTGAAAATTACTGAAACCAAATTTGAAAACAACACCAGTATTAACAATTACTACCCAGTAAGTGTTAGAGGAAACTTCCTTAGAAAGTAAGGTTGGTGAGTTGATCAAGGTTGGCACTATTTTCATTTCTGACCAAGAAACTGAAACTTAAAAACAACAAAAATACCAGTGACTACAATTGTATAAATAATTAACAAAAGTGAATATCAAAACATGGTACAATTTGTTTAGTTGGCAATGGCACTAGAAGAAAAAGAAACATCAATTAAACTGTCAGCCATGTTAATTTTGTTTCTGAGAAAAACATTGTAATGGGATAATTTCATGAAATGCTTTGATGACAAGAAAGTGCCAAACTATGATTAGCTACTGAACAATTCAAATTAAACAAGAAAGCAATTGGTGGCAGCCTGACTATCGAGAGGTTTTGTTTCATGCCTTTTTCTTCCTTTTCCCTTTGTTTAATCAAGTATATGCTGTTTGACAGTGAAATGATTTATTGTAAAAACATTGTTATCATGAGAATGCAGTAGAAACTTCACTATAAGAGGAGAAAACATTTTTCCATTTTTAAAAATACCATTACCATTTCTGAAAAAAAATTGTCATCTCAATAGAAGTAGTATTTTTTTGTAACTAATATTAAGTTCCTATTTAGCTAAAGGCCTCAGTTAGAAGCAATTTACTCATATTATTATGTTTATATTTCTATTGTCAACTATATTCATTTAGCATTTAAACTGAGTTCTCTTTCATTATTCTCACTTCTGCTCAGTTAGCCAGAGTGGATATTCTAGAATTTAACAAGGTCATGTAAATTTTGCTACCTATATTTCTTGTCCTTTTTACTTTAACATAATAATCTGGTATATACCTAAACTAACAGAGTTCCAAACGTCAGAAATACCAATGGGATTATAAAGAATTCATTTTTCTAGCAGTCTTAGTTTTGTACAAAAATGTGCTTAAAAACAATGTATAGAAATTCTATTTTGTATTTTTTAAATTGTGACTTATGTGTCACCTGAACAGTAACAGACTGCCCTGCCCAATTACCAAGAACACTATTTTCATATGTTAATTCCCAATAACAGAAGCAGGTCTAGAGTTTCTAAACCAGGGAGAGCTTTTAGAGTTAAATAGTTTTGAGTGTCTTTCCTGCAATAATAAGATGATTATTTTGTATTTAGCAGAAAAAGGAAAACTTTTAAAGATTATTTTTGGGTCCATATATTTATTTCTGATGAATGTTAGTGGAAAGTATCTTAAAAAGGAGTAGTACGACTGACAAGAGCAAGGTTAAAAGAGTGTTTACAGAACACTGGTAAGAAAGTTCATAATTCCAGAAGGCAGAATATTACAGGGAAAACAAAATAGACCTGGAGTATCAAAGATCTGCATCCAGATTTTATGAAATCAGGGGGGAATGTTTAGAAAAGTGTTTCCTTTCTGTAAAGTTTGATGGTACTATTTACCACTAAACATGTTATAAGGATTGAAAGAGATACCATTTGTAAAACAAACAAACAAAAATATTAAACCCTAGAAGGATTTTAATAAAATGCTAGGAATTTCTTCCTTCTTTCAGCAGATTTTTCTCCTTTGGGATTTTAGCTCTGAAGAAGACAAGAGTCTTCAGTTACATTTTTTTTTCTTCCTATCTTCATCCTTGCAATTGTTCCTAGTAAATCATATAAGAAGGACAATTCTAAAAACATCTCCTTCTAAGAGTACATATTTTTTTATGAAATACAATTCATCCAAAGTATTTGAATAGAGACTCAGAACACAGGAAATGAGATATGGATATAAAATATAATAAAATACTGTGCAAAAGTATGTCTAGTGGATGTTAAAAGTCATGTCTTAGAGGTTCAAATTCATGAAAGTGGACTGAACAAACAAATTTTTTCTTCTTTGTTTCAAAATACCATTGAAATAACACAATATAATACTAAGAAAATATACCTATAGGAAGCTGGGAAGCATTTCACTAGCAGACCAAAGAGTAAGGAATTTCTGAAGGATATAAATTATATCAGAGAAACTTCTGGTTTTGGCCACCATGTAATTATTGGTATTAGGCTTGACTTTTCACCATAAAAAATGATAAAACTGGACGACATATATGAGGCAACAGTTTTTTAATGTATGTGCCAAGTAGTACAAGTTTGTCATCCTTGAGAGAAGGGAAGCCATGAATCAAGTCCTACATTTAGCTGGACTCTTTGATTAGGGGCACTTTTCCTACCATGGCACAAGGAATATGACTCTAAGAATAATGTCTAGAGACAGAGATTATAGGTGGGAGCTGCTGAAGTGATTGCAAAACTTGAGGACTGCTGAAGTGACAGGAACTTGTGTAGAAAGTAAGGAGAGGCACAGAGAAGCACTGAAAAGTCAGAGTAAGGGTCTAGGAGCGACTTTCACCAAGGGCTGCTCTGTGCAGGTACAGAATTAACCTCTATGCTCTGCTGAAAGCAGATACTTTGAGGCTGAGATAACACAGGGTGGGGAGATGTTGAAATTATGGACTAGCCACAGGGGGGAGATTTCACTGGACATCTCACACATTTATGTGAGGCCCCAGAAAGCCTGTGCATTAGGAGTAAGGGCCATTTCTTTCGGTAAAGGCTATGTCCTCTGTCTAAAAACAAAACTTGAAAGAGACTGTTCTTAATAAAGAATTAAACTAGGCCTGAGAGATCCAAAGTATCTGCCAGTAATTTAACTGCCTTTAAAGAATTATCTTAAGACCCTTTAAAATAACATCCAGATTTTCTACAGTGTATTATTAAAATTTCCAGCATACAATAAAAACAAATACGAATTATGCAAAGAAGCAGGAAAATTTGATCAATGATCAAGGAAGAAAAAATAGTTAATAATAATAGACATCACGGCAATTCAGGTTTTGAAATTAACAGAAATATATTATAAACATATTTTAAGACTAATGGAAAATATAGTCATAATGATAGAACAACAACAACAAAAATAGCAATGGACATTCCAGAAATAAGAAGTACAGTATACCCAATTATCTGTTCACTGGCAGAACACAATAGCAGATTGCAGGTATCAGAAGAAAGACAAATGACATTGAAATCAGAGTCTTTGAAATTACACAATCTCAAATAAAAGAGGAAAATGCTGAGATAAATGAGATTGACATGGGATGATATCAAACCATCAAACATATGTACAGTTAGAATCCAAGAAAGATAAGAGACAAAGTGAAGAGGAAAAATATATTTGAATAAATAACTACCAATGTTTCCAAATTTTGATTAAAAATTTCAACTTTGAGGTCCAGGAACCTCAAACAAACAACACACACACAAAGCTTAAAACAACCAATAGTGTAAATAAAATAGAATAATTTATAAATATCCATTTAATCTGAGGTAAAACTGGAAAAGTTAAGAATAAAAACAACTGGGGAAAAAAATCCAACAAATAGTAAACAAATGGCAACATAGTAGATTTAAACAGCCGTATCAATGACTAACTGAAACATATTAAACACATATTAGTTTACTAGAGCAATTGTAACAAAGTATTACTGACCCGTGGCTTAAACAACAAAAAAATATTGTCTGTTATTTCTAGAGACTAGAAGTCTCAAATCAAGGTGCTGGCTCCTTCTGAGGGCAGTGAGGCAGGAACTGTTCCAGGCTTCTTTCCTCAGCTTGTAGGTGGCTGTCTTCATGTTCACATAGTGTTCTTCCTGCTGGTGTGTCTGTATCAAAATCTTCCCTTTTTATAAGGATACGAGTCATATTGGATTAGGATTCTAATGACCTCATTTTAACTTGGTTATTTCTGTAACAACCCTATTTCCCAATAAGTTCATATCCTAAAGTATTGGGTGTTAGGACCCCAACATAACCCTTTTGAAGGAAACAATTCAACCCATAACAGACTCAAATTAAGAGGCAATAATTTTCAGACTGAATAAAAAAGAAGACTGAACTACACACGGTCTACTCTGAAAGCTCTTTAAATATATAGACAAAAATAGCTTAAAACTAAAGAAAATGAAGGAAGATATTCTATGGAAACATTAAGCATAAGAAAACTGATGCAGAGCTTTAACACCAAAGTGGTGTTTCAAACAACATGAATTACTAGAAATAAAATGAGATATAAGAAGGATAAATTCTTCAGAAATACATTTTAATTCTCCATGTATTATATATTCATTTAATAACAGAGCTTCAAAATGCATGGAGTAAAAACTGACAGAACCAAACAGAACACAATAAAAAAAACCCTTTACTCATAGTTAGAGATTTTAACATTCAATTCTCGGTAATTAATATATAAATATGAAAGATTTCAAAAACACTATCAACCAATGCAATCTAATTTTCATTTATAGAACATTACACACAAAATTACAACATAACTTTTTTTTTTTTTTTTGCGGTATGCGGGCCTCTCACTGCTGTGTCCTCTCCCATTGCGGAGCACAGGCTCCGGACGCGCAGGCTCAGCGGCCATGGTTCATGGGCCCAGCCGCTCCACGGCACGTGGGATCTTCCCAGACCAGGGCACGAACCCGTGTCTCCTGCATCAGCAGGCGGACTCTCAACCATTGCGCCACCAGGGAAGCCCCATCATAACATTTTTATCAAATTTAACCTGGAACATTTGTGAAGAATGACTGAGCATTCTAGGCCATAATTGTATAAATCAGCACAGTCCCCAGCCTTTTTGGCACCAGGGAAGCCTTCGGGAGTGGTGGGGTGATGGCTCAGGCGGTAATGTGAGCGATTACAGATGAAGCTTCACTCACTGGCCCGCCACTCACGTCTTGCTGTGCGGCCTGGTTCCTAACAGGCCGTGGACCAATACCAGTCTGTGGCCCGGGGGTTGGCAACCTGTGGTATAAATTGCATAAGATTAAAGTCTCTTCTGAGGTAGAGCAATGGTCTTTATGTTGTTTGGGATACTGGTTAAATGGTTGTGTATATTTGTGAAAACTCAGCAAGCTGAACACTTATGTTCTATACATTTTACTGCATCTAAATTCTCATAGATAAATAAACAGATGAGTAAAAAAAAAAAAAAGCAAACAAGTCAGTCAATCAATCATATATAGAAATCCTGGCAGTTAATCCCAATAGATATGCATAGTGCATATCCCATACTGTCAAAAATGAAGACTTTCTATAAATGTTATTGTTTGAACAAAAAACAAAAAACAAAAACAAACAAACAAAAAACCCTTGAAACAAACAAACAAAAACCCTTGAATCAAAAATGAAGACTTTCTATAAATGTTATTGTTTGAACAACAAAAAACAAAACAAAAACAAACAAACAAAAAACCCTTGAATCAGAAGTAGAAGTAATGGAATTTGGGCATACTATGAGTCCTTCAGGGAATTTATTACACATGCTCGTCCTCCTTATTCATAGTCAATGTTTGCCTGAAGTCTTTGCTCTTAGAAGAAAACACTCTGTTCAGCTCTCTAAATTATGAGTTCAAAGACAGGTGCTCCCAAGCGTTAGTAGCAGAGTCCCTGAACACCATAGCAAGCAGAAGAGACGGAAATGGCCCCAGTTTCAGAAACCTACATATTGAGCCCTGAAAAGGAAGCCCAAACCACAAAAATCTTCCCCATTCTGACCCTCACATAAGTAGCACAACCAGAGTTTTAATAATTAGAACCTGCAATTACTTGACTCAAATATTCTCACGTGAGCAGAAGAAACAATCTTTACTTGTAATACTTAATCCAGACCCTCGACGCCAGATATGAAGCGAAAACCGGCAATCATCGAATATTTGAATAAAAACAATAAAATAAAGATATAATATATAAGGAAACAAAACAAATATTAAGGAAGTAGAATTAACAAAAGAAAGTAAATAAAATGTAAATAGCATTATATCCTCAGAGAGAAGAGTCACTAACATATAAAATAAAACAAACTGCTTGTTACAAACAACACTTGGGTATGTTAGAAAGTGAAAACACCATTGCCAAAATGACATGTAGCTGATATGATAAATAACTGAAAATACAAAGTTGATGTCAAAAGAGTATTCCAGAATCTAAACTGCCTATTGGGATGGATTTGTATGATTAAAAGTAAGAGCAACTATTTAAAGAATTTCCTTGGATGACCAAGACTTGTTACTTTAAAGAGGGCAACATTGCTAGTTTATTAATACGTTTTTGTGTCCTATTTCTAGGACACGTTTTGTGTCCTATTTCTAAAGTCCTATAGACTTTATTTTCTATGTTTTTACAACTGTATGCTAAATTATAAATAATTTATCCTAACCTATATTCCAGTATATTAATTCTACCTTTGATTTTGTTTAATGTGCTTGAGAACATATCCTGATTGTTTTTTTAATTTGAGTAATTACATTTATATTTATTTAATCTCCCACATGATATTTTTATCATTTTTTCTTCTGCAATTTTTGGAACTTTTTAAAAGTTTCTGAGCAGTAAAATGTCTATTATCATCATCCAATATTGTCCAATATTTAAAGTCTCTGTGGGTTTAGCTTTATTTTTTTAATGTTTCTGTTAATTCTAGTTAATTTTTCCTTTTGTTTTATTGTGTTCCCTGAAAATATTGTAAGGTTTAGGTTGAAGATATCATTATAAAGTATTTGAATTTGCTTCTACCTGGTCACTACATAAGTGAGGCTACCTTACACAGTGTTCTTCTTGAGATTAGCTGGGTCACATAGGCACCAAAGCCCAGGTCATAGGTCCGAGATAGGACAGGTTTACATCTGGTTCATCTTGCTCTGAGGGTGTAGGCTTTGGTGATATTAACTTTTTGGAGGAGAACTCTTGTTACACTTCTTAACATCTGTTAGACTGAGACTTTTGTTTCTTTCTCCTTTACCCTGAGACTGTCAAATAAACCTGTATATTTGTAGGGATCAGAAATGTGCTGCTGGAAAGGTAACAACCTCACCTCTCTGGGTTCCTCTTTTGTCTTCAAATTTGAACTGATAACTCATTAAAATCTTGTAAACTCTCAATGCTTTTTAAAAAGTGTTTAAAAATGTACCATAAGTGGTATTTTGGACTGTTTTCAGCAGG
>NW_006780882.1:1937581-1971101 GCF_000442215.2 Lipotes vexillifer | reverse complement strand
GCAGGAGGTAGAGTTCAAAGAACTTCCCCATCCATTACTGAAAACTGAAATCTTTGCCTATTCATATATGCAGTATATTTTGTATGTTGGGTCATTTGTCTTTTTCTAATTAATTTTATTTTAGAAATCATTTGTGGAACCTATATTTTATGTGAAAAGAGATTGGCATTAGTTTAAGACAATACTAGTTTCACTAATTTCCACCTGGATGACGATAGCCAAGTGATTTGACACTAGAAAGCATGTATTTCCCCCATTTTCTCATTGTAAAATGGGAATACATAACTGGGCTGTGTATGGTTTAAAGAAATTAATATATAAAAATCTAACATGACACCTGAAAATAATAGGAACTGAATAATAGCTCTCTCTGCCACTAAAATTCTTGGGTGGAACTGTTACGAAGGAACACTGTAGAACTGCTCTACTCAATAATGTGAACTGCGTTGTTGTCTTCTGGGGCAAGTACTTCCTCCAAACAAATCAAACCATTTCACTCACACAACTTTTCTCTGTCTCATAACTTCCTGCTACTCTTCTGTTTGCATTTAATAGAGGTTAAGCTCTTTGCTCACAATCATAACCAAATAGTTCCTAGAGAATAAAGCTACTGAGAGAAGCCAAACATTGATTGAATTAATCACCAATCTCTCTTTCTTTCAGAGATATATCAGTTTTTCCTCCAGTAATAAAATCTCTCTTACCTCACAGTAATAAAACAGGCAGATGCTCTGATAGTTATAAGCAACCCACAGAGCTTCAGAATGCAGTCTTACTTCTGAGTTTTAGCTTGTGGGCATTTTTTTTTTAAATATCATTTAATTTACTAATAAAGTTACACTAACTTGGTAACTGGGAAGCAGGCACATTTCTCCCGAATGTGGTAAGGCAGAATGAGCTATCAATTTGTTGTCCTCTTTTTAGAAACGATTAAGCATTAATTTAGATATAAAGAACACACACACAGAGTACTCTGAAGGGATGAAGATGGGGAAATAAAGCGCACATGCTCAGCCATACACAGAAGGCATACGTAACATCTCATTTTAACTTCAAGGACAGGATGAGTGCCAATATTCTAAAAAATATATTCTAAGTTTTTTTAATTAACTAATCTGTGTAGTTAAGTAGATATTTTATTGCCAATCAATATGCCTGAACCAAACTTACAGCAATGAAAATAAATATCGTTATCATTAATTTATAAAAAATCATATTTGTGTATGCATCAATATTATCTATATATTCTGATTAAATGATACACTGCTGAAAGGAGGACAGAGATAAAGCTTATTTTATATCTTAGAATTTTTTTCCATCCATGTCAACCTAGGGGATGGGACTTATACCATTCCAATGTTATTAATTCATGTGTAATTGGTGTCTATTTGCTTAGAGGTTTTTTTTTGTTTGTTTGTTTCCCATAACTCTGGTCTGAGAGATATCAGACGGTGACTTATATCAGTTCAGGTTGAAGGGAAATAAACCAGTCCACTCCCAAATGTTTTCATACTTTAATTGAGGTGGAGTAGGGTTGGTGTTGAGCAGCTTTCCCTACTAAAGTCACAAGTCTCTGGCTTAAGTCTACTTCCTTTATAGGAAATTTTCTTCCTCCTCTCCTTAAGAACAAGGGAGGTTCAGAACTTTCGTTTGCATAATTAAGATAGTGCAAGGAACTACTTTTATTATCAAGGATATCTGTTTCAAAGGGACTTTCTTTTAGCACAGAAGAATAAGTGGAATATTTTTGTCTGTTTTTATTTTGCATGTGAATATATTTTAATTCAGTTTCATCAAGTAGAGGAGAATTAGAAAGGGAAATTATGAAGTCATTTCAGAAAGAAAGAAGGTAGACAAAGTTTATAAATATTAACACTCTTAAAAAATAATTGTGTCTATGTCTAAGTCTAATCATGTTTAAAACAATGTTATTTTTGTAAATGAAAATGCATTGTAAAATATTTAGAAACAATTTTACCTTTTTAACTTTTTAAAAATTTATGTTGCTGATTTGGTATCAATATAGTCTTGCCTACATGTTTTAAATTAATATTCACCTGATATACCTTTACCTATAATTTTACTTTCAACTTACTTATGTTGTATTTGAAGTTAGTTTCATGTAGTGAGCATATTGTTGTACTTGGTTTATTTAGAACATTTATATTTAAGATAATGATTGGTATGTTATGGCTTGTCTGCCATTTTTTATTTGTTTTCTGTTTGTTTACTGAGTTACCCATTCCTCTGTTTCTCTTTTGTTGCCTTCCTGTGGGTTATATGAACACCTTAGGATTCCATCTTTATTTTAGTGTTTTGGGGTATATGATTTTGTATTGTTTTCTTAGTTGCTCTAGTTAAAACAATGTAAATATATATAATAACTTATCATAGTCTGGTGTTATTGAAGTTTTACCACTTTGAGTGAAGTATAGAAACCTTATTTCTATGCAGGTCCAGTTTTAATCTTCCTACTTTTTAAGCATAATTATCAAATGTTCTTTTAGTTTTCCTTCATTTCACAGTGTCTATTTTCCTTCCACCACTGAAGGATATCATTGCTGAATATAGAATACACACTTCACAGTTTTTTCTTTCAGTACTTAAAAAAATATTTTCCACTTTCTTCTGGCTTTTATGGTTTCAGATGAGAAATCTACTATCATTTAATTATTATCCTATAAAATGTGTGATTTTTCTCTGTTTTCAAGATTTTTATTTGTCATTCACCTTCAGAAGTTTAAGTATGATGGGTCTTGACATGGATTTCTTTGGATTTATCCTACTCAGGATTTGCTCTGCTTCTTGAATATTTAGTTTTATGCCTTCCACCAAATTTAGGATGTTTTCAGTCATTATTTTTTGAATACTTTTTTAGTCCCATGCTATCTTTCTTATCTCTTTTATTATCATCTTATAGGTCTCTGAGATTCTGTTTTTTTCCCCCCAGTCAGTTTTATTGATGTCCAGACCAAATAAATTATATTTGTATGTCAAATTCATTGATTTTATCCTCTGTCTCCACTTTACTATTTTGCCCATCTACTGAGTGTATCATTTCTATTATTGTATTTTTCAGTTCTATAATTTCCATTTTTTTTTTTTTTTTTTTTGCGTTTTGTGGCCCTCTCACTGTTGTGGCCCCTCCCATTGCGGAGCACAAGCTCCGGTTGTGGCCTCTCCCATTGCGGAGCACAGGCTCTGGACGCTCAGGCTCAGTGGCCATGGCTCATGGGCCTAGCTGCTCCGCGGCAGCCTAGCCGCTCCGTGGCATGTGGGATCTTCCCGGGCACAAACCCGTGTCCCCTGCATCGGCAGGCAGACTCTCAACCACTGTGCCACCAGAGAAGCCCTGGTTACTTTTTATAACTTCTAAATCATCGTTAGAATTTTTAATTTTCATTTGTTTCAAGAAAATGCAAAATTGCTTATTTAAATACTTGGACAATGGCTGCTTTAAAATTCTTATCAAATGATTCCAATCTCTTGGACGAATTGGTTGATTCCAGTTCATCTTACTGTTGTTGGTATCTGTTGATTCTCTTTCATTCAAGTTGTGATTTTCCTAGTTGTTTGTATGGCAAATGATTTTGTATTGTATCCTAGATATTGTTGATCTTAGGAGACTCTGGACTTTTTTTATCCAATAGAACTCTATTGATTTTTTTAACATGAGGGGTGGGTGGGTGTTCATGTTCAGCTTCCTGTTGGGCCCTACTAACATCACTCTACCAAAAGTGGGGTGACTCTCCTCTTGAGGACTGGTGAGGTAGAAGTTCAGTTATTCCCTCCACCCACTGGCAACTTCCTGGTGAAAGTGGAGCACTGACTCACACATCTCTGTTGCCTCCAGATGGGGATATAAGCTCGGTTCCCTGATTCACCTCACTGACATCAGGGAGGGAGAAGTGGGTTCTGATTCATATCAGGTTGTTGCTGTCAAGGAGTGAGGCTAGGGATAGGCTATGAAAGTACCTGGTCTGATCATTGGAGATCCTATCACAAGTTCTTACTTTTATAGTACTTATCCTTATGGCTCAAATAATCCATGCCAGCCTATCACCATGGAATATATGAGAGATAACATTGCATATTTGTTCATGATGTGGACTATGGGGCAGGGTTTGAATCCCAGTTTCATACTTGAGTATGAATGTATTTATCCATATGCAAAATCTTCAGATGCAAAACTAGCTTTGTCACTCTTCATGTCTTAATTTTCTTATCTGTAAAATGGGAGTGCTTAGAGCTCATAAGGTGGTTCTGAGAAAACAAGAATTGAATGCAAGCAAAGCCCTTAGGACAATACCTGGCAAGGTGTTAAAATTTCTTTAGATGCTAGCTTTTGTAGCTTTTGTTGTAAATCCAGTTCTGCTCAAGACAGTACTATTTTCATTGTTATCTCAACATAGTTATTAATAGTGCCCGCATTAACTCACAAAGGTATCCCAGGTTAGACAGTAAATTATATAATTATTTTATTTATATTGTTTATTATATAAAAATCACCATTTACTTAGTCCTTGAAAATTCTTGAACTCTGTGTCATCAGCATTCTTTACTCTGCTGAACACAGTATGAAACATTCTATTCAAAGGCTATTTTGAACAGTGAATTAGAACAGAAATATGCAGTTCAGTTTCTTAGTGATATCGAGCAAGGAGGTCTTTTGACATAGTAGAAGGAGCATTAAACTGGCAGTTAAAAGAAATGCCTAAATATGTTTAGAAGGATGCTAGTTTTATTTCTAATCTCAACTACTGATATAATTAAAATGCTCTGTGGCTCAGCTTTGTCCTTTGTAAAAACACAAGATTGGATGAGATTATCAATAAAAATACCCTTAAAATTTTACTCTGAAATTGTATATAGACACAGCCATTAATACAGGTATATAGATACAGATATGGATATGATTATGAATTTAAAAAATGGATATGGACCATTGCCTTAAAATTTTATGTTTTATAACTAACTTATTTTCAGGGCTGGGTTTATAAGTATGCGGCCTATGTATTTACACAGAGCCCCATGCTAGAATGAAGTTTTTAATAATTTTGAACAAGGTGTCCCATATTTTAATTTTGCACGGGACCTTCAACTTTTGTAGCTGGTCCTGTTAATTTGTTGATGAAACTCCTGTCTAGAAAACTATCAGATTAATCAGGCAATGGTTAAGAAAACAATTTCTGCAGTTAAATATTAAATTCTAAATCAGTTTACACAACAACACTAGCAATATTGGCTCCCATTTTCTATTTCTTTGTGTCTGTTCTTTAAAAGTTAAAGTACAGTTCATTCTTGAGTCGCCACACTAGTGAATGAAATGGCAAAGAGAGTAACAGCAATGTAGAATGCTGATCTGTAATTATAAAGCAGTGACACAGCTCCAGATAATCCTTTTGTGTGCTGGCATTGATTAGGGTGTTTTGGTTAAGTCAAAACTTTACCTGATTAAAACCTAGGTTCATATTTTATTTTCTAGACACCAATATTAGGGAGAAGTACCACATACACAAAATTATTATCTGGGAAAAAATAGTCAACCTTGGAATCAAAACATATGTCAGTAATTGGTTACATGCAAAAATAAATTAAATATTATGTAAGTATACCTACTTAAATTTTTACTGTAAGCTTTTTTAAAAGTAACTCTAAATGGAAAAAAATATGTTCCATATATATATATAAATGTATGGACTCTCTGTGCCCTGCTTTTATATTTCTCACAGTAGTCAATACCAACTCACTACAGGGTCATCTGGGGGTTTCACATTGTTTTGGGATTAAATATTGGGATTTGACATTGACATTACCCTTGCGCTTTATTTCAGCCTAGTGAAGCAACTCACAAATAGACTCTAGGTAATATTCCAAAGAAAAGACACCATTAAACAAATGGAAATGAGAGTTATATTTCTAGTGTTATGATGTAAAATGTTTTAGAGTTTTGAATATATACATTTGTGTATGTATATATATACATACATACATTATACATGATTATATAAATATATTTATATGGATAAATATACTCAACATTTCTCTTACTATAAATATTAAAATATAAGAAAAAATTAATAGAGCACTAGTAACGTGTAATTAAAAATATAAAAACTTAGGCAGAGAGTCAGGAAATCTAGATCTATATCTACTATTTTTATAACTATATGTACAACTGTATTAGTCTCTTACAGTGGCTGTAACACACTGCCACAAACTTAGTAGACTAAAACAACACAAATTTATTATCTTACAGTACTCGAGGTAAAAAGTCCAAAATGGACTTATGGGCTAAAAACAAGAGCTACATTGTTTCTGGAAGTTCTAGAGGAGAATCCATTTCTTTGCCTTTTCTACCTTTTAGAGACCACCTGCGTTCCTTGTTTATGGCCCTTTTCTTCAATTTGGAATCATATCACTTCAACCTCTGCTTCAAAGTTACTCATCTCCTCTGTCACTCTAACTCTCCTTCTTACTTATATAAGGACCCCTGTGATTGCATTGAGCCCACTCAGATAACCTAGTATCATCTCCCAATCTCAAGGTCCTTGGATATTTGTATCTTCAATGTCCTTTTTGCCATGATAGTTGACACAGTAACAGGATCCAGGGATAAGGATGTGGATGTTTCGGGGAGCCACTATTCTGTCTACCACAGGAGATAATCTTCACTTTCCAGATTTGAAAATAAAATACTCTTCCAAACAACAAGGAAGCTAGATTAAGAAATAAAACCAGCCATGTCAGTCTCCACATTGAAACTTGAGAATGATTACTACAACCTTCATTCTCATTCCATGTGGAGACATTCCATTGTGTGTCTTGTCACTTAATGTCTTTCAAGTCAAAGACATCAGCCATTTGCCAAATATATAGTCTAAAAGAGTTTTTGATATAAAGGATGCTTAGATTTCAACTACATCTAAATACACAATCACTAATTTAAGCTTGATTTAGTGGAACAGACTTTGAGTCCTATTTTTTAAAGGGAATGACCAGTCACATTTTTCAAGTTTAGTTTTAAGCATAAATTGACAAATTATTCATAATTTGAAACATCTGGACTCAAAAATTTTAAAAAAGAAATTTCCATATAATGAAAAATGAATGTATTAAGTATGTATACAATTTAAATGACTGTTATCTTAATTTCTATATTTTCATAAATGTTGAACAACTTCAGAAACCATTATTCCAAATATTGTCAAGCAAGGTGCATTTCCTTTTGATGTTTAGATGGTTAGATTATTTCACTTTTTTCTCTTAGGGATTATGTTGCTATCACAAAACTTGCCTTTGGCTAGAGTCAGCTGCCTGCAAATTTTTACCTACAAATAGACAAAATTATATTGCAAACTAGTGTGGTTTCTGGTAACTAAAATAACCTGCAGCTAGCTTGCAGGCAGGAGTGAATATTAAAATGGATGTACTAAAGTTCATTTCAGAACTTCAGTCCCCTTGGAAGTGAAGGAAAATCCATAACTGTGAAGTCTGTGACTCTCTCATGAACATAATAGATTCCAAGTACAAACACTGGCTTAGGGAGAGTTTACAGACAATTCTGGGATTTATGTTATAAACTCAGATAGACAATTTCAATTTTCAAAATAAGTATAAAAGATAGAGGGAGAGACAGTGAGGGAGAAAGTCAGAGATACAGAGAGACAGAGAGAGACAGAGAAATAGAGAGGGAGAGACACTGCCCAAAATGCATATAGAATTTTTTGTGATCACTATATTAGAATTATCTAGTAATATGGTTAACTTTATACTATGTGGCATAACTGTGTATAGTCAGATTCATATAAATCACTTTCTGAAGAAAAATAGATTTAACTGGATACTAAACTACTTTCCCACAGTTTATTTATTCTCAAGGGTGCATGTGGTGGGGGGATGATGGTGGGTCTTTATAACTCAAATGTTTTCTGAAATAGTTATGAACTTCATAAGTTAAGTGAAATAAACTTGATGAGGGTGTTTTGCATGTGGAAAAAATGTAATAATGTTCTCACATTTATGTCAAGTAAACAAAAATTGTAAAGCTTTTATTTCTACCCCCAAATAAATGAAAGTAAATTAATACATTTTGAACAAGAACAGACTCATACTCCCTCCAGGGTGATATCTAAAGCCCTAAGGAAGTTTGGCCTGTGTTTGGAATTTGAGACTCACTTTTAATAAATAATAGCTAATTATAAAGCTTTCTATTTTTTTATTTAGCATGAGTACACAATGAAATGATTTTTCAATAGTTTCTCTGATTTTTTTTAATTTTTAAAAAATTTCTCAGATATTTTTAATCATTAGGCAAATGGAAAAATACAAGCTCATTAGGTAAAAACTGATTAAGCATACCCAAAGCAGAAATAAAGTTTCATAAGTTCTTTTTTTAATTTAATTTTTTTAAATTGAAGCATAGTTGATTATAATGCTGTGGCAATCTCTGCTGTACAGCAAAATGACTCATTTATCCATGTATAGATATTCATTTTTTAATATTCTTTTCCAGTATGGTTTATCACAGGATATTGAATACAGTTCCCTGTGCTAAGTTCTTGTAATTAATAGTTGAATAGATATTCAAGTTTTCAGAGTTAAAAGCACCAAAGCATATTTTAGGCTCTTTTTCCATTTTTGTCTTAAATATGTCTCCATGCAGTGAGTAGTACATATTTTTATACAACTTCCTTCTTTAAGCATTTTAGTGATTGAGGTTAATTATTTTCAATTATTCTGAAATAACTCCTAGCAATCTAAAACTAATTTTCTTTCATGATGAGTGCAAAATGCTTTATTTTTATTAAGCAAAAATGAGAAGAAAATAAAATTATTTAATTGAATAAAAGAGATGAGAAAAACTCATTTTAAATTTTATTGTGACTGCTGTATATGGAAGCTTTATTAAAATATATATTTTGTGAAAGTTTCTATTAAACCCCAATCAAATATTTGCATATATAAGATTATTAAATTTTAAAAATATGATCATCATATATGTTTGTGGAGATTCATTTATAATATATAAAACCCAAAGTGCAGCTAATTTTTCCTACTCTTCCTGTACTAATATTCAAAGTTCTTTTTTTCTGTAATTTTATATTTGTACAAAATATACAGTGACTATATTTCATTTTAGTACAGTTTTTATAAAGGTTACCTATTATTTACACAATTTTTTTTTCTTTGTTAGTACATATGCAGCGAACTCATTTTTTAGAGGGCTGAAGATTTTTCTATAACACAGACATACTGAAATTTATTTATCTGTGTCCTTATTAAGGGATAAATAATTTGCTTCCAGGTTTCATGATTATAAACAGCGTTTCAGAGAACAGCTTTCAATATATATCTGTGTCCATGTAAGAACAAAAGTATTTCTGAATTCACCTGGAAGTGTAGTAGTTAGATTAGAATGTGTGTTTCTAAGAATTTTTACTCAGTCTCTCCCTATTCAAACCTGGTGGAAGAAGACAAGGAAATATAGAAAAGATAGAAATGAAGAATTCTACTTTCTCGGATCTTGAAAACGAACTTGTAAGAAGAAATAGAGAGTCAAAGGGAAAAAGTAAAAATAGAGGAAGAGTGAGGTTAGTCCAAACAAAAGTTACTGACTTGTCAAATTTTGAACCGATATTTTCCTGCTTAAAACACTTCCCATTTTCAGAGTAAAATTCCCTTTCACATTATACAAGGCCTTCATGACCTGACTTACAGGACTAATACTGTTCTGTTATACAGCCCTGTTGTGCATCTATATCATTATACAACTTAGAGCTCCCATGAGCCCTGGAAACTCCTATGCTGCCATCTTGCTGACCTCACTCTCCCAGGCTGTTTTAATCCTACATGGCTATGCTTTGAATTTTCTTTGCTTAAGTGATTCGTTCCATCCCTACAAGAGTTGATTACCATAATTTCTTAAGTACTCTATGGAAACTATCCTCTTTGCTAAGATTTTCCTGACATCAACTTAAAGCATATTTTACATATCTTTCTCCTCTCTCATCCCTCTGCAACTAGCACACCTCTACTACAGAGCTTATTAGACTTTGTAGATATTTTAGTTTAAATGGCTGTATTCTTTAAGCTTCTTAAGAGCCATAAACTTTATACTGTAATTTATTCATTTTTGTATGTTTATCACATAGCACACTGGCTGAGGTAAGATGTATGTTCAATACATATCTATTCAACAAACAAGTAAATATATGAAAAAAATTTGATGAATGAATGAATGAAAAGACCTAGGAAGTGGAAAACAGACTTATGACTGTTTAAATGTTTCTTCTCAATTAATTTAGAAATATGAGAAAAAAGTCAAGGGGGGAATGCTACCCATTCATTTACAGAAACACATTAGTTTGATCAAGAATCATTTCCCCTGCTCTACTGTTTCAGATTTGTAAAGCTTAAAAGCTTGCCAATATCTGTGTAAGCATGACTGAACTGAATAAGAATTTTTAATAATATACCATAATTTAAAGATGGAGCATTTTGGGCTTCCCTGGTGGTGCAGTGGTTGAGAGTCTGCCTGCCGATACAGGGGACACGGGTTCATGCCCCGGTCCGGGAAGATCCCAATGCCACGGAGCAGCTGCACCCATGAGCTATGGCCACTGAGCCTGCGCGTCAGGAGCCTGTGCTGCACAACAGGAGAGGCCACAACAGTGAGAGGCCCACATACTGCAAAAAAAAAAAAAAAAAAGATGGAGCATTATAGAAAGTGAAAACAAATATATAAAATTATCCTATAATCCCATCACTAAGAAACACTGTAATCTGTTTTAACTTAACACAATATATGGTAAACCATCCAAACATGATTGGAAGAGTTAGAAGTGGAGGAAGGAAAAAAAATGAGAAAAATCAGGGAAAGGAGAGAAATGAACGGAGAAGAGGGAGAATGGGGTGGGAAAAGAGGAAGAGAATTTTTTTTCCTCCCCCACCAACACCTCTTCCTCCCAGAAACCACACACATGTGCATCCATATAGAGACACACATACACACATATTTTGTCCTTCTCTGTATATATATGTGTATGTGTGCGTTTCTCCTTTTCTTATTTTTTAAAATTTATTTTATTCATTTATTATTTTTTTGGCTGCATTGGGTCTCTGCCGCTGCACTCAGACTTTCTCTATTTGCATCGAGTGGTGGTAACTCTTCATTGTGGTGCACGGGCTTCTCATTGCGGTGGCTTCTCTTGTTGCAGAGCACAGGCTCCAGGCGCACGAGTTTCAGTAGTTGTGGCACGTGGGCTCAGTAGTTGTGGTGCACAAGCTCAGTAGCTGTGGCTCGCGGGCTCTAGAGCACAGGCTCAGTAGTTGTGGCACACAAGCCCAGCTGCTCCATGGCATGTGGGATCTTCTTGGACCAGGGCTCGAACCCGTGTCTCCCACAGCGGCAGGCGGACTCAACCACTGTGCCACCAGGGAAGCCCTCCTTTTCTTATTTTTAACAGAAGTTTATTTCATATCTTCGTTTATGCATCAAAGCATGTCTCAGAGGGCTTTCCTTATGAGCATATACTTCTTTTTATCAGAAATTTGAGTGGTCTGCTGTGTGGCCATATCTGGAGTTAGTTGAAGAGTCCTCAGTGGATGGACACTTTGTTCTCATTTTTCTTTTATGTTCTTAAAAATACATTCACATTTTAAATTAGTTTTAATTCATAATAAAAGAATTTTACACTTACATGGAACTTTATGGTTTAAAAATAACTATCTTATATATTATCCTATTTAATCTTCATGTTTGTCCATTGTTACAAATAGAATGTGTAACCATGGCACAGAAAAGAGGCCTGATGAAGATTTCTGAAAAAAATGAATGAGTAGTTGAATGGTTTCAGACTTTCCAGGGGAGGTAATTGAGACTCAGCAAATTTTAGCTATTGTCATGTTTAACGAAGGTATTGAGTAGTAAAAACAGGAGTAGAATTTGTCTTTGGACTCTATTTATTGGACGTTCTTGCTATCCCAACTGAGAACTTGTGAATTTAATCATGTAGGTTGGATGCATCTCAATTACCTTGTCAAAGGAAATGATATTGTGTTATATTTGATAAAAACATTTTCATATCAATCAACCTAATTCATCAACTCTGTCTAAATATAGAGCACACTCTGAATAGCACTGTGCTGAAATATGAAGCAACTTTTTGGGAAGCAATCTATACTCAGGCAAACCCTCTTTCTATTACAGTAGTGACCTTTATTAAGGTGATACTGTGTATTATTATTTGTAATAATTTAACAAATAATTACTAAAATATTCTCCTGATAGAAATTATTTATTTTGCCCCAGCATGAACTGTGAAATATAGAGATCATTTTTACGCTTTGTTCCTCCTCCAAATGGCTGAATAATCTTTACGAGGTAGGAATATGTTTTTATAATTATTAAAATGTTTCTGACAAACGTAATCTTCTGTGACTAATATGACCAACTGACTCTTATGAAATGTACCAATTAAAATGCATATAATTTCTGGTGAATTGTATGTGTGTGTGTGTGTGTGTGTGTGTGTGTGTGTGTGTGTTACTCCAATATGGAATTGTAAGTTTGTAAGAATTGAAGTTGAAAAAGTTGAAGTGATATAATGTTTTCCAAAGAAAAACACCCTGTGACACAATTTGCTGTTTTCAAGCAATCCTTGAATATAGGATTAATAAATCTCAAAGGATTAATAAATCTCAAAAATTAGTAAATAAATCTCACAGCTGTGCCTAGAATCCATAGATACTAAAAAGATTTAGTGACTGCTTTGTGCTTTCTGTTAGTTTTATCTTCTATCTTATTACAAAAGTTCCACATGGCAGTACACTGCCATGTTTGAGTTCAGTGAATAAAAGTGTAATGAATTCCTCCTGCATTACTGTTCCTCTCCCACCTCCTTTATCCAACAGTTGCCATAAACTTCTCTCCTATATGTCTGTACTTGGGTTCATTATAATCTCCTATTCTTATGTTGGTGTTTTCTACCATTTAATTTATATATCTAGAGCAACCTCCTGTTTCACAGTTGAAAATTTCCTCCTCTACCAGTGCTAATCTGTTTACATGTTTTGTTAATACAATCTCCAGTCCAAAGGGGATCCCCAAGGAGCATTATATGCTGTAGAATATGTAGGGCATTTTCCAGCTGTTTTTAAACCCCTCCTTCCACTTTGCAATGATTCTTGATATGCCCCCAATTAATCATACCTTAATTATTTAAAAGTGCTGTTTGTTATCAGCTTGATTTAATTGATGTGCATTTTGGAATGCTAAAAAATGTCACCTGTGCTCTGCTCTGTTCTCTGTTAGAACGCTGTCTTTGAAGCCCAATGCAGTTTTCATTTTAGTAATACATAAAGCTCATTAGATTATACAGGTTATTTTCCTCATAGTTAATCCTGATGTATAAAAAAATAGAAATAATTGATGTTCAAAGTAATAAAATTAATAGTAGCACAAGTAAGATGACCTACAAATAATATTTATAAACTGGGTATACACACCATGGTGTTTAATCTATTTCAGTTTTAAATTGTCTTGGTGACTGTGATCTACATATTAAACTCGTGTATGTCCAGAGAATATCTTCCATTTGTTTACAAATACTCTACCTAATGAATATTGATGATGGTCTGCTAATGTTGAATATGCATTTTTCATTTTTTTCCCTAAAGTCAAAAATAGCTCTGGCAATATATTACATATAATGAATGATAAAGAAATTATGAGTTTTGTTGTATGGGTGTTTTTAACCCACTTTACTAATCTGAGATTCTAAGAGAAATAGCAAAGATAATAAAATGATAGGGGAGAATGCTCATGTTTGATAAGAACTTGTGTGTGGGGCTTCCCTGGTGGCGCAGTGGTTGAGAGTCTGCCTGCTGATGCAAGGCACACGGGTTCGTGCCCCTGTCTGGGAGGACCCCACATGCCGCAGAGCGGCTGGGCCTGTGAGCCATGGACGCTGAGCCTGCGCGTCCGGAGCCCGTGCTCCGCAACGCGAGAGGCCACGACAGTGAGAGGCCCGCGTACCGCAAAGAACTTGTGTGTGACTTTGTCCAGTATTGCAACATTTAATACTTTCTCTTTTATTATTTCTTTGAAACAATATACAATTATATTTTGATAACAGATGGGGTAGTGAAAACACACAACTAGAAACCACAATTCCTAGATGTTTCAAGCTTTATTCTGTCACAGTTCCTTTCACAGAGAGAGCTGGCTATTTTTTACTCATAAAGTTAGTGATTATAATGTCGGTGTTAATAGCGATAATATACTTTAGGTAAACCCAAACACACAAAAGTATTTCTTTATCCAGCAATGGAACTGTTATTTCTTTCTTAGGAAAGAAAATGGAGACAGCGAAACATTAAAGTTATTTACTAATTTGGCTAATTAATAGAAAAATATTAAGATTACAATTTTCTAGAGTTTGGAAGTCTCTAGACCATTTTTATTATGTATCAATATGAGTTCCTATGTGCTAGGTAGTTTTGCTGATGCAAATGTATTTGACAAGAATATAAGATATTCTTAATTCTCAATACTTCAAATAAAAATGACTATTTTATTATGATAAAAGCAAAATGATTTTTGTGTTCCCATATTGTGTCATTTGTATACAATATACTAGTGTTGTTTTGTGAGACTCAATCTGGTGATAGAGAATTGACATCAATACAACAAGTAAAAATGCACTGATTACAAAATTGAAGAGTTAAACATTTTGTTTTTTCAATCTCAGGGTGTGCATTTCAAGTGTTGATCATTTGTGCCCTCATAGCATTATTTTGATTTGAAAAATCTCTATGACACCTTGACATCTAAATCATTGAGACTGATAAACAAAATTTTTATTAATTTGGTAAAACAGAAAAAAAAATACCATTTTATTTCTCCAAAGAAAATTTTTGAGGGTAGAAATCTGACCATCATTGGGCAAATTATTTGGTTACCTAAACAGAAACATGTTTTGAAATGACACGTTATTGTATTTTTAAAAATGGACTTAAAATTGGAAAATGATTTAAACCACAATGTAGCAGGGAGCTTGTGCAAGAGTCTCATATGAATAGCTTTTTAAAATGTTATTTACTAGCCTAAATGTCAGTCAGTATTTGGCATATTTATTATGCATTGAAGAAACAAATGGCACTTTGCTTTATTCAGGAATAATATTGTTCAAGTGCAGGGATTAGTGAATATTTCTTTTGTTCATTGATCCATTAGTTCATGCAACCATGACTCCTAGCACTCTGGGATCTGAACTGCTGCTGATCTTGTTAAGTTTATTTTCAAATTACTTCTTTATTAGCCTATTCTAGGTAGTTTCTAATTAGACATCCCCAGATGATATGAATCAAGCAGCTGTAGTCCCAGCTGGGAACAAGTGTGAAGGAAACGCTCATCGTTTTATTCTTTTCTTAGCTTTTTTTTTTCTCTCACAACTTTCAATATTCTCACAGTCTTCACAGGCGTTTGAATACTGTAAATCGTTGGATCATATGCTCTGGAATACTAATAAGATATCCTGTTCTAGCAGGAAATATGAAGGGTCTATGGATATAGTGAGCCACTTGGATTTCTGAATGATCCAACTCTTTCATAGAAAATATGTCCATGAATTAAAATGAATACCAAGAACACTTTACACACTTAGAGCTCAAGATCTTTTGGAGCAAATTCATTGTCCTTAGCTGTTCATGAACTTCCCAAATCCTTTAAAAATCTATTTTAGGCCGTTGGTTATGGAATGTGATTCAATAATCCACCAGTTTGAGTCTGCCTTAATTAAGATACAGTTCATTTGAGGCATTTTTTCATAATAAAAATAAAGTTATTAACTATTAAAACCACAATTATCAATAATTTTATGTGTTCTTACTGTTAATCCACACATTATTTCATTAATCCTAAGAACTGTATGTGCTATTTTCACTATACTGTATTTTTAGTCTACAAAGAAACTGAGGCTGGAGGAATTTCCAGCAGCAGACAACAAGTAATGTGGTAGAACTGGGAGTTATTATTCTAATAATGATGACCACCATTTATTGGGTACAAAGAGTCAACTGTGTGCTAAATTCTCAGTAAATAGATTATATTCAGGACAGCCTTATAATGGATCTTCCAAACTTGGATATTTTGATATAGGACAGACGTCAGCTAGATGAGATGATTGGAAATGGCTGTAAACCAGGATTTTCCCTGGCAAACCAGGATGTAGGATCACTATATAAAAACTTTCAAAAAATGTAATCACTCTGTATTTTAAACTTGGGAAAATGAGACTTAAAAACTGTTCCAAAAACCATTCCTCAGAAAACATAACTTGCAAGCAGTAGTACCACCAAGTTGGCATCAGAGTTGAACCCTTCAGCCTTGAACTATCCTTCCCACTCAGAATTATTAATCAATCCCTTTCAAGGGCCCTTTTCTTGCTCCAAACACAAACACTCATTGCCCTCATAGTTCATGGAAGCCTGTTTTCCTTTCCCACCCTCCACCCATTACATCAGGGATTTGAGATGCTATTTCTAGTAAATCACAAATATTGCCCATACTTCCTATGTCACTAGCCAACTGGTGGGATTTCTGGTGACATTAACTAACACCAAAATATCAATGACTTGCACTGCATTCCCCTGAGGAAAACTGTTTGGTGTTCAAAATGAATGATTCCAGGTAGAATTTCAGGGCTGCATTTTGGGCTGTGGGATTTTGCAAACATATGAAGGCAGTATCATCGGGCATATTACCTCAAGAGGACATATCCAGATAACAAATCATAATGACTTGAAATTGTTCAGTTTTCCTGTCTTTCAAATACACTTTATTAGCTTGAAAATTAAGCATTTATTAGTTCTGATTGTAAAAGTGACACATGCTTGGGTTGGAACATTCTCTATCTGCCACCACAAGAAAACTAATTAATCTAAATCCTTGATTGACCCAGATAAGCCCAGGTTGGGGGGCGGGGGAACAGTAGAGAAAAGAGAATGAAAGAAAGTAGAACTCAATGAAGGACATGATGAGAAGGAAAAATTATACAAGAAGAAAGGCCTGTAATGCCTTGGAATCATTAGTGAACTTCAATCAATCTTTCTGTCCCACTATCTCACCACCCTACCCCTTCGAGTTCTCATTAACAAGCTATTCACTTCCTGGCTAGTTGGAGAATAAGATGTATGTTATGAAATGATATGTATCACTATATATTATTTTTTCTCAGTCACAGATTTTGCACCTAATTACCATGTCACTGCATCCTGAAATGGAAAATGTTTTATCTCCATGTATCTTAAAAGTCTATTATGACTAGGAGAGAGGAAAAAAGTATATAGAGTCAGTTATCATAAGTTAAAACTACATTTTGTTTTGTTTTCCAAACAGAGAGAACATTTACCTATTTCATAACCACAAAGACAGCCACCTGATTTCATATGTTAGATGTTGACTGGGGAAATGAAGACATAGAAAACCCCCCTACAGCTTTATTCTGATACCCCTATGGCTTACCCCTTCTTCATTCTCTAGGAATGCTCTAATTATCATAAATCTCCTTGTTTGTCCCATCCATTCTGAAAATCTGTGCAGCGAGAGCGAATTCTGACTTGTCTTACATGGTCCATACTATAATATATGGGAGAGCAAAGAATGAAGGAGGAAAATCAAGAATGATTAAGAACAAAGAAAATGCGTCTGCTTTGAGAGAAGTAACATAAAAACTGAAGGAATAATTTATACAACAAATGTTACAGATCACCCAAAAATGCAAGATGGAATGTAGATTTTGCCATTTTCTGGATTAGTCAAAAGACTAGTACATTGAAAAGATAAAATATCCAATGGCATTAATCGGTTTATTAGCAATGAATGAAGGATGCCAAAAGTAAATATGCAATTAAGAATTAGTATACATGTTGTTATACAACAGAAACTAACACACCATTTTAAAGCAATTATACTCCAATAAAGATATTAAAAAAATTATATCAAAAATGTTCTTGACAAAACTAACAAAAGACTAACAAAATGAACATACATTTTAAGGATGAAAGACACAAATGGTCAATAAACTCTAATCCCCATATAACACTGTATTGCTCCTCTCCTCCCTCTATCTCCCATCCTTCTCCAACTCTTTTTTTTTTTTTTTTTTTTTTGCAATACGCGGGCCTCTCACTCTTGTGGCCTCTCCCGTTGCGGAGCACAGGCTCCGGACGCGCAGGCTCAGCGGCCATGGCTCACGGGCCCAGCCGCTCCGCGGCATGTGGGCTCTTCCTGGACCGGGGCACGAACCCGCGTCCCCTGCATCGGCAGGCGGACTCCCAACCACTGCGCCACCAGGGAAGCCCCTTCTCCAACTCTTGACATGAGTCCATAGTGCTCTTTGGAACATGCAATCCATCATAAGCAAACTTCTATATTTCCTCAATGTCTTCTCTCTTATTCCCTTCACCTTCTTGCTCTGAGCAACACTGATGTCTTCCCTGAGAATATTTCTTCTCCAAAAATTTTTGTCAAGTGATGGCTGATTTTTCTCCCCCAGGCTTTGTGCTGGGAACTCTGGAACTGAGAATGAGTATTTCATTCTCCTTGTTGTTTCTGAATCAAATGTGGGTTCTACCTACACTCTATGAAAATACACATTACCCCCTGTTAGTCTCTCTCCAGTACTACCCTCATCATATTTCTTGATGATTTCAATATTCATAAAGCTGACTGATGATCATTCTAAATCTCTAGCTTCGTTTTCCTGTTTCCTTGAACTCTCTCTCACTCTCTCTGACACACACCACACAACTACACACACACACACACACACACACGTATACCCACAAGGACTTTGTCATTTAACTACTTTAGCCACTCACTCTCATGGTTATAGGCAAGTGTTTTAATCATCATGGTATTTTCAATAAATGTAATCTCCACAACTTCAATTTCAATCATGTCAATTCCTGATCACAATCTTACCCATTCTTTCCCTCTAACTATGCAATTCTAGGAAATTCCTCCCACTGGGGACTATTATTCATTTATTTTAATGTCTCTTTACATTTAATCCCTCCCATCCATGGCATTACATTTTTTCTTACCCTTCTTAAGTGTTATTGTTGATTGTTGTTATCACTGCCTTGCATACAACTTGAAGTTTTTGCCCTGACCCTGGTTAAACCTATATGTTTACTCCATCCCTATAATCATGACAATGTAATGCATCTGCAGGTTATATAGCACAGACATGCCAATTTGTCTGCTGTGACTACAAGCTCCAAGCAGTCCCATATGCCGTTTAGCTGTCCCATGAAATTCCACATGTTCATTCAATTGGCTACTAGCCTAGAAACTCTTTCTTGTATGTTATGCAGTTTCCTCAAACCTCCAATACTTCTCCACACTCTCTCTCAACTGATGTCCTAGTTCAATTTTTATTGAGAAAATATGAACACTCAGAAGAGACTATCTTCCCATCACTTCTACCACTGTCCCCACATCTGTGCACATACACTTGGCCTTCACCCCTGCTAATCTGGGTGAAGACCAACCCCTCCAGTCACATATTATTTCCGTTCACTTTTGCTTGTTCAAGGACATCTTTCAAGCACAAGCAAGCCCTTTGATCCCTTCCCCTTTCCCGTGGTACCAGCGATATCAAATCCTGCCTTAGAGCATCAACTGGTTTATTTAATTGTTGGAATTAATAACATGCTTTTTGTTATTAATCCTGTCTTCAAAAGTTTATTCAACTTACTTCCCAAACCCTAGGGCTAGCACATTCACAGATTCCAGTAAAGTTAGTAGTTAGAATGGCCTTGCCTAAAAGATATTGGTACCTAAGGAAAATCACATAGAGAAAGAGAGAGAAAGACAGAGACAATGACAGAGAAACAGAGAGAGACACTGCAGTTTAGCATTCTTTGGAAATTGGACTAAGATTTTCATTGGTTCTGGTCAAAATCCAAGGTTCCTTCTAAAAGTATCCACCAAAGGCTAGGAGATGAGGAAGTTTATCTTGTCTGTGCAAACCTCAATTGCAGAATTTAAGCCACATCAACAATTACGTCATTGAGTTGCCTAGAGCAGCCCAAAGTAGGGCAGTCTGATTCCCAAGGCACTCCAACACCATCCCAAGGTCAGTGGGTAGGGTGGAAAATTCAGTTCGCCTTTCTTAGTCATGATCAGAGCTTCCTGAGATTCCTGAAGCAAAGATATGCACAACACATTCAAAGTGTGTGACATATGATTTTTTTTTCAAAAAAATGTCACAGATCAATCTGAACTTTCAAGGGAGATGAAAGACTCTAACACCTAAAGAAAGATGACAAGATGTGTATTTTCATGACAAAATATAATTGAAAAACTCTTCAGATACTCCCTCACAAGATGCCAGACATCATTTCTTTTTTTCACCAAAAGCATATTATTGGAGTCATAATTCACATCCAAGGAAACAGAATAGAAAGTCAGTAGAGGATACAACAGTCTACTTTCAATTGTTCTGTCTGTGCTTCCTGACCTGTTTTTGCTATAGCCACAGGGCACACTCTGTGTATACACTTATCTTATTAATTAACATGAAATAGTGAGAAACTATGCCCAGCAATATAAAAAAGTATCCATGATTACATATAGCTGACCAAACTGATGCTTAGGGTTCTTATATCTAAATGCAGCTGAAGGGATGCAAAAATATACACAAAAAAGGCTAATCAAAGAAGAACCAAATTGGTTCCAATGGGTAAATACATGGAACTATTTCTTATAATTGATGGTGTCACTTTACGTGGTGACAGTAGCTTCTAGTAAAATGTAACATATTGCTTTTAGTTTTGGATCAAACGTGGCCAATTGGTCAAAAGAAAATTCCATGGGTTTTGACGGGGAAACACTCAAAGATGGAATTCAAGAGTCACACTCAGAGGCATTCATATCAGTACCAGAGGCACAAGTCATATCATACCAGAGTGCTATTGTCAATTATAATTAGAGGCTTATCTCATTTTCTGTTATTCGCTTAAATGATGAAGAATCTATTTAGTCAAATGTTTCAGAAATACAATGTTTTAGACAAGACTTGAGAGGCAGTTTCCTTTAGAGCCACTCTTGCTTATATTCATGCTTTTTTTTTTTCAATTATCTTTCTTCACAAAGAAAAAAACTGTAAAATGCATTGTGATTTTCAGGAAGATGACATGAACCCTAAAGCAATGTGAATGTGTCTTCAGGAACATTCAGGATCTGGCCCTCCAAACTTCAGGGCTGTAGTCATACTGTAACCTGGGTTTTTACCTTTTTTTTTTCTCTTGATTTTGATTGTTGTTTGTGTTTTGTTTTCAGTTGCTTCATACCAAGAAAAGGACAACCAGATTCTTGATTAAATTAAACATGTCAAATTCCTCAGGAAGATCTACATTGGCATGCACTATTGTATATGATAGTTCTAACTGATTATCTCAGCCAGGAAAAAGCATTAGTAAACTGTGACATAGTGAGTAAGAAGTTCTAAATAATATAGTTATTTGTAGCATCACCTGAAAAACTCAGAATAGACAATCTCGGTAAAATCTATGTAAAAAGTGGCTACATTTGAATAATTGTGGGTAGTTAGTATTCAAAGCAAAATTTTCATATCAGCCTCAAACTTGTCACATAAAAGAAGGCTATGAAGTCCTTGCATTGTCCAACACTAATATGACTTAAAAGGAGCTATCTTCCAGCTTTGAGAAATAAGCCATGAGAGGTAGAATATAGGCTAAGGACAACAGTGGGACAAATCAAAGAATAAAAGTTATTTCTACCAGTTTACAGCTTGAGACTTGGTAGAAGTTAGAAAGGGTTGCAGGTAGTAAATGAATAGCTAGCAACTGCACACAGCAATTTCATTCCTTCGTACTGTATTCCTGATTCTCCCCCAGTTCACGGGAGCAAAACACCTGGTGACTGTGGTTGTAACTTTTAGTTTTCCTATTTGAAAGTTTGGATTAACAATACCATTAGTGGAGTTATTACAGTCTGAGCAATTGATTGCTTTAAATGGGAAATATAAGTTACTACAAAGAGGAAGGAGACAGTAGGCTAATTCTTCTCTCACAATCCAAAACTTTTCACTTTCTCCACTGTGGATACCGTACTCAACAAATACATCACAGCTGCTAGTAGTGTATCTGCATGTTCCAACAATCAGCCATAAGTCTTGAATTCTGTAGAAGAGAAACTTTGATTACCCATGTCCACGGTGTTAAAAAAAAAAATACTGATCTAAAACCCTACCTAAGACTGTAATAAATGGTCTTATAGAAAACAAGAAATGTTGTGATGGCTAAAAATATATCACAATCTATATGGCTTACAAGATCTCACTTTGAAGCAACACCCCAAACTTATAGAAACAAATTAATAATACAATTGTCAAGGTTAAAAAGCAAAAGATTTGTCGGTATGGGTATCCTAGATGGATTGCTATATATTCTCTACAGAATCACCAAAGAAATCAGAAGCAACCTAGCTAATTGAAGACCTGGAGAACATAAGGAAATATAAAAGCCCTCCTCATGTATTTGAAGAGCTGGAAGGAAGACTAGACTATTTAGTTTTGCTCTGGGAGATAAAACAAGAACTATTAGGAAGACTACTCGGGGGTAGAAAGAGCTGAGATGGGGTGAGGGTAGGGTTGTATGTCGGGACAATGTCTCAGTTCAGTGTAATTAATAACTAACTCTGAGAGGGGTTTAATAAAAGTGAATTATATACTGGTGGTATGTGCATGATCTATGTATATCTATATCTATATATCTATCTACAGAGAGAGAGAGAGAGAGAGAGAGAGAGTGAGAAGCTTGTTAATATGTTCAAGCACATATGGAAGACTATTTCTCAAAAATCGTAAGCAAAATATTCTTGCATTTGGATAGAAGTGTGAGATGCTGTTTGAATTAGACTACTTGAAATGTCTCTTCCAATCCCCAAATTCTCTAATCTACCAATCATAACGTAACTTAGCTGTACTGTAGGAAAAGGGAGAAATTTGATATAGGAAAGATATTAGAGGGATAATTAATAGACTTGAATTGGTAGAGAAAAATATGCTATAAAAGGGGTTTGGTAGGAGAATCTAAGCAATGTTTTCCATTCCTTTATGCCTTCTGAAAGCATATAAGTGGATTTAAAAAAAAAAAAAAAGAAAGGAGGATGGAGGTCGAGTGGATTGCAAGTAGTTTTTCACCACCTGAGGAAAGGATATAGAAACACCATTTACACTCTTTTTTTTTTTTTTTTTTAACCAGTATCTATATCCACCTATCTAAAGCTGAATGAGTCTTGTAGCTGATGGCATTAAATTTGAAATATATTGCCTAATAACATCTTATTGTCTACCTTTACATGAAAGGTTTCTGCACAAGAGAATTGAACCTTGGACATTATTAAAAACTCTTTGGCTCTGTTTATAAGAAAGATTAGAGATCAGTACATTCATCTGTATATTCAATAGTCTTTCTGGTGAGCAGATGTAGATTTGTTGACCCATAATTCAGCGTTTCTGGGAAAAAAATACTTTGAGAGGCAAGGTTCACCTGAAAATATTCTACACAAGATTTCTCATTTATGATGTTGCATTTTTCTCTTCCAGTTTAGAAACAATTTGAGGCTTTGCCAACAAGTTAGGTAGGTAGTCTGCAGAAATGCAGATAAGTGGGCATTTTAAAATTAGCAAATAGTATAAAAAGGAAAGCCAGCAGTTTTACACAGGGAAAAGCTTTGAGCGGGCTACCTTGTCTATCCCTGATGGACCCAAAGTTCCTGAGATGGAATTTGTTCATTTTGAAGCCAGCCAGAACACACAAATAGCAGAACTCCAGTTCACACTACACAGAAGGAAATTTGTCGTGGCAGAGTTTTCCCCCTATCATATCTATAAGAGAAAAAGGAAGTGGCATCGCTGAGGTATGAGAGAACAGAAAGGATTGTATTTCTTTTTCATCTGGTGATTGGACTGACCTCAGCGCACTTTGCTGTGACTCACAGAGACTGCTTTAACTAATTCAAAAAGAAGCTGCATGATGAGCTGGTCATGGCCTCTAACACTTGCTTCTGGCCTCACACAGTTTGGGTTGGAAAGAGCAGAGTCCCTCAGTAGCAAATAAAGGAAGAGAAGAAAATTGCTTTAAGGGGAACTAAGTTAAATTCAAAAAGAGCACATCCACTTTCCTGTAGGAATAAAGTAAACAGGTTAGTTTCAGGATCAGATGGAGGAGATGCAAGATCATCTTTGCTAAACTTATCTTGACATTATGACAGTACAGATGCTTCCAACTTAACGATGGTTCAATAGACATTTTTTTTTTTTTTTTTACCTTATGACAGTGCAAAAGTGATATTCAGTAGAAACCATACTTCTAAGTTTGAATTTTGGTCATATGCAGTAAGATGCTCTGTTGTGTTACTGAGCAGAGGCAGCTTCCAGTCAGCTAGGTGATCACGAGAGCAACAACCCATACACTTACAGCCATTCTGTACCCAGACAACCATTCTGCTTTTCACTTTCAGTATAGTATTTAATCAATTACATGAGATGTTCCACACTTTATTATAAAATAAGCTTTGTGTTAGATGATTTTGCCCAATTGTAGGCTAATGTAAGTGTTCTGAGCACATTTAAGGTAGGCTGGGCTAAGCTACGATGTGAGGTGAATTAAATGCATTTTTGACTATGTGTTTATGGGGACCATGCGTTCTGACTTACATTAACCCCATCGTAAGTTGAGGAAGAACGGGATATGGGCTATGCCAACTTTATGTAAATTTATCTTATTTATGATTTTAAGGTTTATAAGAGAATTTAGGATTGGAACACTAAAGCTGTATAATTCTGTACTTCTAAAATGTGAAGGATCATGCCTTGTACCTCTTTAAAGTTCTTTTCTTTATTCCTCACATTGCCCAAGAATAAAGTCCTCAACAAATGCTGTTGATCAGCTTTATGTCCCTCAAGGACAGACAGAGAAGACAGATGACAATTTTAATGTTTTTAGAGGAAAAAGACTTTTCTATATGTAACTGCTTCCTAAAATGTGAGCAGCAGATGTAGAATTAGGAAAAATCTGCAGTTTGCAAGCTTTTGCTGCAGAGGAGGTTTTCTTTGCTGAAGCAAATTTGACTAAACATTCATGATCCTTTTTCTTTGTCTCGCTACTATTCCTATTCTTTCCAGTTACTTTCCTACATGTTTTTGGATTGTTGGAAGCTCATAAAAATGAAATAAAATTACAGGAGTGAATACACCACACAGCATCAAACTTGTGTCTATACCATCTTAAAATGCCATACTGTTTCTTTGAATGGCTTCTTGTGTCAAGTCACAGAAAAGGCTACCTCGACTTTGAGGATTACTGACAGGTAGTTCCAGAGTTTTTAAAAGTAACTCATGTTCCTCTAAAACTTCAACAATTTTCTAATGGAACTAAAATATCTGACTTTAGAGGCAAGCTACTCTTTTTCAGTCAACATATTTCTATTTGTTGTAATTGTTAAGCAGCTGCATTCCACCAGGGCTGGGACGTCTGTCTGACTTTGCATTATTCATTTTACTTAATGCTTGGACAGGGTTGGTCTCAATAAGTATTTGTTGAATAAATGGATGAAAGAGCAAATGAATGAATGTTTTATACAATATTCCAAACTTTTTTTTACAGTGTATTATATATGCATCCATAATTATATATTTTAAACAAAATATATCATAAATTACTAAAAGGGAAATGAGAAACAAAGTAAAATGAGTAAAACATGTTCAATATTTTCTCATTTACTTCTTACAAAATGGGTATGAGGATATTTGTCCTAATATTGTCATTGGGAGCATCAACATGGGATAGATATAGAAATCTTTCTTTTCCTAAGTATTTGAGGGGATGTCATTCAGAATTTCTAATATTAAAACGCTAACTCTGACAATGAGAATGTTTGATCCTCATGTGACAGGATTATAATGATATTTAAATAATGAATATAATGTTAATTAAAATTTTAATGCACCAATGATTCCTCACAAATAGTGTTGACTTTTAGATTTATTGTATTTATGTATTTATTAGTAAATTATTATGTATTTATTAGCCTGTTTCTCCGTGAATGAAGTCCATCTACAGCAGCTTTTGCGAAGAGCATAGTGACATCTAATGGTGAAAATAAATACTGCAAATGGCTAAGGTTGAGGGCGCGTGGAAATTTGAGGGTCAATTGTATTGCAATAAATCTGACAATTTTGCTAATAGAAGCTAAGAAGAATTTGCATGAAAGGAGGGAAAATAGGTGGTTTATGAGATAATGGCAAATCTTGAATGGAATTGAAACATTATTAATATGTTTGTTTCTGTGTGCAATAAAAGACATTTTAAATGGTCAAATCTAAAAAAAATTAAGGAATAGAATTACAGCTAAACTTTGAATCTTTGAGTCTGGTAAGTAAAATTCCATTTGAATCTTTTTGACTGGTAAATAGTATTTTATAAACCGATACATGTTCTAAGTATATAAATGCGACCAAACATTTCAGCCTAAGCCATAGCAAGGGAAATTGAATGTGGAGAAATAGCTCAGCTGTGTAAAACATTACTGTGTGGAAAATGAAGCCTTAAAATAGATTTATCCCGACGTTTGAATATAAAGAAGCTTTGACCAGGTGACAACATTTTTCTTTTTTATTTGTGAATAGTTTGGGTCTTATATTTCAATAGAATAGAATTTTGTAACTAAAAATTTGTCTTAATGTAGTTGTTATCAATCCATGTCTTTGTAGTAATTATCATATTGACTTAGTGGTATTTAATTGGGCTTTGAAATTTAAAAAGAGCAAACAGGTAATGCTTGCAATATTGCATTACAATAGGCATAAGTTAAAAATTTTTATTTTCCAACAATCCAACTTAAATGTCTGTAAAATGAGAAGTACACAGGCTATATGGTAAAGAAACTGATAACCAATGATGAAATAACTAGAATTTTAATTATTCAAAAAAAGTAATTGGGGTTATCATATAATTTCTATCTAAATTAAGATAAGTGACAATATGATGTTATAATTTATACCAAGATATTTTCAAATACTTTGTTAAGAAAAATGGATTCTTAGACACAAGGTATGCCTTAGTATAAAATAAACTTATTATAGTATATAGCTAAGAAATTAAAATTACTTTAATCCCAATACACATTTAAATGCATGTAGGAAACTGGAATAAAATAAATTTTCCAGTGTGTGACGATTAATAGTGAAATAACAGTTTCTAAATGGTAATTTTATGTGTATTTTAAAAGAAAATAAAACAATTGAAAGTATCCTTTAAATAACACTGTGTATCAGTGTATTTATTTTTGTACTATATATGAAAAATCACCTTAAAGATATTAAAGGAATATTTTCAATAAAAAAGCAACTTTATAACTTTCATCTAGAGCTAAAATGAACAAGTGTTAAAGATTTTATTTTATTTATCTCATTATTAAAGGGAGAACCAGTAAGGTGTTACAACTGGTATAAAGGAGAAATCAAAGGAGCACAAATTTATATGAAGAACAATAATGTTGAAATGAATTTGAAAATCTGGTTTATCCAGAGGACAATAATCAATTGCATTCCAGCAGACTTAAGTAATCTGTATTTTTATGGACAAGAAATATTTGCATTAATATCTGTTTTCTCTAAATTAACTTCTATTTCTACAGAGTTGTTTAAATAGCCTAGTCAAAGTCTTCATCCCATAGTCTTACCTTCATACAACTACTGAAGCCTCCAGCATTTCATTGAGAGGTTAGTCAGTAATCGGTTTTGCCTATTCCAAAGTCTAATTTTTCCTTGAAAAATAGACGTAGTAGGTTCTTCACATACAAAGTGAATGATACTTAATAGTTATTACTCAGTGTCTAGCATGGAAAGTAATAACCATCAGTGAGAACTCAGGAAGCTCTACAAGTATGACAGAAACATTTTGAAATAGTCAAAGAAAGATTAAGATTTTTTATGTAATATTCACTTCAGAGCTGCAGTAGTTTGAAAATAAAACTTCAGCCAAAGCACATCCTATTGTATATTTCCCTGCTTTAGTAGTGCAAAAGGAAAACAGTCTTCTACTTTTCTAACATGAAGATCATTACACTGATTCATGTGTCAATAATGAAAATATTACTATGATCAGTGAGAATCTGCAACAGAATACATAGTAAAATTAAAAATCAAACAAGTTTTAGTACAATCTATCTCTTATTCATTAACTGCTAAAATTTGAAATATGATTGCCTCTTTCTTTCTAAAAGTAGTCTCCAGACACAGCAATGTGGAATATTAACAAGCTCTTTCCTTTTTTCATTATGGTTGAAAGAGTGGGTTGACATTATAACGGCTTTAGAAAGTTTTATTCATTATTTTTGTTTATTTGTTTCAGTCAATGAAGATTCAAAATATTGGAGTCACATCAAGACCTAAAATAAATCTTTCAGCATGTAACATACAGATGAAATATCATAGATTGTGGATCACATTTGACTTGTTTGTTTGTTTTCCACCCCCATTTTGAGGAGTGATAGGTGTTCTAAGCAGACAATTTAGGTCTTATGATGAAAACACATTATGTCCTATAAAATGTTCCACCCAAATACAGCTGATCCAGTATTTAGATCCTCCCAATTAGATATAATCTCCATCTTAAATTACAACTCCTAAATGTCTCTCTTAAAACATATCACTTTTCATCTTGCATTATATTTTCTCCATAGCTGACCTGCAAGCTCTTTGAGGGAAGCTTGGCATTGTTGGAAGAAAGTCCATGTGGGTTGTGTAATTACATGAATCTATATTTCAGTTTTGTTTTGGCTCTTACTAGCTCTTTGGGCAAATTGTGTAATCTCTCCAAATATCAACTTCTTCGTATGTAAGATATGAATAAAATAAATTTCTCACAAACTCATGAAATAATTAGATGAGATAATATTTTAAGCTAACTGACAAAAGGTTTTAAACAGTATATGCAAAAGAAAAAAAGAAAAAGCTTTATTTTCAGCAGAGTTTAAAATTCTTTTGAACAAAGTAAAGATTCAATAGATATTTGTTGAATAAATTCCTTAATAATATACAACGTGAATTCAGACATCTATGCATTTTTAATTTGGTATTTTATTCTGCCATGTCTTAAGTGAGGCCAAGCATTTGTTACAATGGTGGACCTACTGCAAATTTATTGAGCTAATCTAAATGGTGGCTTGCTTTGTTTTTCTTCATGAAATGAAATAACAGTGATCCTGATAGCACATCTCTGTTTAGAAAAAATAGGTACTGGATGTTATTCCACATATTCAGAAGCCTTGGCTTCCATCAAAGAGAGGAGGGGTAAAGTTAAGGATTTCCAGAATGATTTGTACTGATCATAGGTGATTTGGCTATTCAACTGGAAGAGCTGATGAAGCAGATTTTGGGTTATGTACAAGAGGAAGAAAGAGTAGCCTTCTTTGACAATGTTTGGCTTCAAGAAAATAATGGGTAAAATGAAAAACTATCTAAATATGAACCATTACTTCTATTTTAAAAACACAATCACCTTCTTTCTTAAGCCCTTCAAGCCTGTATTTCAACAAAAACAGTCTAAGTTAAAGACATAAATCTATTTTATATTTACCCACCCATTTGCTTTCATTTCCATTCCTGTGATACATAAATATATTAAAAATAACTTAGAGGTAAGTTCAGAAAGTTATAATAAAAATACTGAGTACAATTCTATTAAATACAATTTCAAAGTCCAATTTCTTTTTTTAATCTAATATTAATGATATTATTAAGGCTTTCTAAAAAATCACTATATAAGTATTCCTTTAAGGAAAAATATTTCAAGAACAAATGAGTTTTGCATGTATAAATTATTTTTTGCAGAAGAAAAAATTTAAATCCTAAATAATTTATCTTCATTCCTTAGTGACTCAGAAAAACTAAGTACAGTATCTTAGCAAGACTACTTTTAATAGTTTTATATTTCTAACCATGTTGGAATGAGCTTTAAGATTCTTTCCAAAAATCTGAGATAATTTTCAAATAAATCAGAAACTAAATATTAAAATCAAGCTTAGATATTATCTTCTGTGTTTCAAAGACAGTCAAACTTCTGTAGTTTCTCATTATTACATGATGACTAAGAACTGTGAAGTAGGGAGAAAATAAAAATACAAGGTTTATAGAATATCTAAAATTGTTACAAATACTGGATTTCAAAGACAGTCAAACTTCTGTAGTTTCTCATTATTACATGATGACTAAGAACTGTGAAGTAGGGAGAAAATAAAAATACAAGGTTTATAGAATATCTAAAATTGTTACCAATAAATACTGGAGAGGGTGTGGAGAAAAGGGAACCCTCTTGCACTGTGGGTGGGAATGTAAATTGATACAGGCACTATGGAGAACAGTATAGAAATTCCTTAAAAAAACTAAAAATAGAATTACCATATGACCCAGCAATCCCACTACTGGGCATATACCCAGAGAAAACCATAATTCAAAAAGATACATGCACCCCAATGTTCAAAGTGGCACTATTTACAATAGCCAGGTCATGGAAGCAACCTAAATTCCCATCGACAGATGGATTGATAAAGAAGATGTGGCACATATATACAATGGAATATTACTCAGCCATGAAAAGGAACGAAATTAGGTCATTTGTAGAGACATGGATGGACATAGAGAGTGTCATGCAGAGTGAAGTAAGTCAGAAAGAGAAAAGCAAATGTCATATATTAACGCATATATGTGGAATCTAGAAAAACAGTACAGGTGAACCTGTTTGCAAGGAAGAAATAGAAACACAGACATAGAAAACAAACATATGGACACCAAGGGGGATAGTGGGGGTGGGATGAATTGGGAGATTGGGACAGACATATATACACTAACATGTATAAAATAGATAACTAATGAGAACAGGCTGTATTGCACTGGGAACTCCACTTTGCTGTACAGTAGAAACTAACACAACATTGTAAAACAATTAAACCCCAATAAAAAATAAATAAAATAAAAATGTATGTTATTGAACTTCATCCTTTTGCAGGTAAACATATAGAGCAGAAGGTAATATGAGGGGGTAAAAAAACCATCATAAATTAAACTGCCAAGATCTGACCAGTTAAATGAGGGAGAAGGCAAAGACTATTATTGGGATTTTTGAAAAAGACACAATGAGTAACCCCTCTCATGACCTGAATTTGGAAAAAGTTGAGAATGGATACTGGAGGGAAGCATTTGGAGACCAAAAGACACATCCATATCTAGTAAGATTGCTATTGAAGAGTGTAGGTTATAATCTACACAGAGGGAAGTTTTCAAATATGTAATCCCAGATTTAGACAGATTTAATCATTAGCAGTGTGAGGCTGGGTCACAAACCTGCCATTATCCCTCCTCCACATGTACCAAGTAGATCAGCTGGAGGAGCAGGAAATTCATTCCCCTCCTTGGGGCGGAGAATTGAGTAAAGGTATGGGGTATGGAGCCAGAGCAATGCACAAGGAAACATCAAGAGCACGATGGGCCTAGAGACTGTCATACAGAGTGAAGAAAGTCAGAAAGAGAAAAACAAATATTGTATAATATCGCTTACATGTGGAATCTAGAAAAATGGTGCAGATGAACTTATTTGAAAAGCAGAAATAGAGACACAGACATAGTTACCAAGGGGAAAAGGGGGGGTGGGTGGGATGAACTGGGAGATTGGGATTGACATATATACACTACTATGTATAAAATAGATAACAAATGAAAACCTGCTGTATAGCACAGGGAACTCTACTCAGTGCTCAGTGGTGACCTAAGTGGGAAGGAAATCCAAAAAAGAGGGGATATATGTATACGTATAGCTGATTCAATTTGCTGTACAGCAGGAACTAACACAACGTTGTAAAGCAGCCATACTCCAATAAAAATGTGAAAAAAAAAAAGATCAGGAAGGATGTGTCACTCCCCACTCTCCCAATCCTGGATAGTCTTTCCTCAGTAGAATTCTTTCAGGGATGCCATAAATGAAGTCTTCACATATTTTACATTTTATCTGCTACCATTTGTGTGTGTATCTGTGTGTGTTTACTGGTGAAAAAAGTGGGCAACCTAGATTAGGAGAAGAAAAACAAAAATAAGGGAACAGGATGGGGGTTGTGGGGAGAAGAAGGAAAGACTTTGGTTCTTTTAAGTAGCAAAAATATGTAAATTTAAATCTAAAGTGTATGCTGTATTACTTTATAATAAAAAAAGATTGTCTCCACAGTGTCAATGAATATAACCTTAATTCATACATGAATAATTTTTATTCATCTATCTATTCAATAAATATTTTTGAACATCTAAGAGTGCCAGGTATGGCTGATACTGGGCCCTGAGACAAATGCTATTATGTCTAATATAATCATAACACGTCAACAGTAATAAGGATGATTATGTAAGTGTTCTATCTACAAAGAATTCATTGTTGTGTGCTCCACAAACCATACACCCACATAAATGTAATTATCTTTGTCTCTTATATACTTAGCACAGTGTCTGGCAATTAGGAATTTAAAATAAGTTACACATTCATTGAATGAGTTGGATTCAGGAAGATCATAATTATAGAACAGGTTTATTTTCTTTCCTTCACCACCTCCAAACAAGATCCATTGAAATAGTCTTCTTGCCTCTGGATTCAAAACTTGAATATCAAATGTGTCCCTTTTGTGGTTTTCTCAGAGTCCAGTTGTCAAACATCATTTTCATCTGATTCAAATCTTCCTTTTGTTCTCAGATCAGGCCTGATTGGAAGCCAGCGTTGGGGATGTAGGAAGAATATCATTAGTTTCTTCTCTCTTCCTTGCCCCATGTAACATACTTTCTCCCCACTGCTCATTGACTGTGATGTCCAGTCCCTCTGAAGTTGGACTTGTAAAAGGCAGTTTTACAGAAGAGTATAACTGTCGTCTTGATTGCTGTTCTCTGGGTACAGCTAACTCAAAGTTCAAAGAATGTCTCTAATTTGTGGAACACGTCTGTGGTTGCTGGGCGGTACCACCCTGGGGACAATGTCTCTGTGCTGTGGCCCAGGCAATGCTTCATTTTGTTAGCACTTGCTTTTACTGGTTTCACTTACACAGTCTCTATCTGTGGGGTTTTCACAGTCTTTAGATATTCTTTTAAAATAAAATCCCTTTCAAAACCACTCAAGAATAGTCCTATTTCAGAACGTCCACATCTGGCTCCTACAATGCAGCCTCTCTACCCTGCAGTTAGTGAAGTAGAGCTTCCTCTACCACTGTTCTAGTAGTTCTCTAGTTTTCTACCTCTCACACTAGGCCCCTTTTTTGGTCCTCCCTTTAACATTTTTCAAGTATGGGTCAAGCGATCCCTCTGAGCCCAAGGTCCCCAGTATACTAGTCAAGCCTTCCCAAGCTCTCCATAGACCTTCGTTTGGTTTGAGCATCATCGGCAGAGAAGGAGGA
>NW_006780882.1:1927860-1937549 GCF_000442215.2 Lipotes vexillifer | reverse complement strand
GGAAGAGAAGGAGAAGGCTAGAACCCTGCATAGCTTGTCTCTCCAACCTGGCTGCACACTGCAGTTCACCTGGGAGCCTTAAACACTGCCAACACCTATGTTCCATGTTCCACCCCCAGAGATTGGGATGTAATGTTTCAGGTGTGGCCTGAGCAACTTAGTGATTCTACTATGTGGTCAAGGTTGACAAAGCTGCTCTAAAGATACCCTTCCTAGTGACACTCCCAAGAATAACTTGGGGAGTGGCTAATGGTCCACTTGAGGTAGACTGGTTTGGGATCACCCTCTGGGCCAACCTTCCATAGATGCTGCAGATCTTTACAAGTGTGAAGAAATTGACGCCTTTTATTCTCAGCCTTGGGACTTCTATCAAAACTCTGAGAAAGCAGAAGTTATATCTAAAATGCCGTGGTGTTAGTGTTTGTTGAAGTGATCTGTCTGAATGCAGAGCTGATGGGTGGGATTCAGAGTTATGAAAGTCCCTGGGGAAAAAAAACAAACCTGCTTAACAATTTTCTAATCCATTTCCTTTCTGTGTCTCATTTTGTTTTCAATCAAAAAGCATACTATGTCCCTGGTGTTAAATATCATATTTAGCTTACCTACTATCTACTAGAATCAAAAAGTGTCAAAACTGAACATCTCAAAATCACACAGCTTGAGTCTTAATTTTCTCTTGGAATATCTAGCAGCTGATAATTTTCTTTTTAATATTTGGAAATAGTCTCCGTCTCTCTTGATGTCCTCTGACTTTTATGATAAAAAATGTACACAAACTGTCCAAGCTAATTTCTTTTTGTAAGTCTTAGTGTTTTGTTAGTCAATGGATTTTGAAATCGAGGTATTTGAAATAGTTCAATCCACATAATATAGCCATTATATTCCAACAAATTTAATGTAGTTTCAGAAGTTACCAACTTTTCCAAAAGAAAGAAATTTTTACAAGACTTTTTGAGGCTGAATTAAGTTTGAAAATAAAATAAAATCTGAGTGTGCCACATGTAAGGATTAATATTTGAATAATTGTATAACATTTTTTATAAAATAATTTTACTTCCATTTTTTAAGCTGAGGAGTGATTGTAAATCAAAAGAAAAAAAAAACATACAGGTTTCCTCTCAAGAAATACAAGTGTAGATGAATATTTTCCATGTAATTTGAATAAACAATGTCAAAGTTAAAATTTTATGCATCTTTAGTTTATATTTTTAAATTATATTTTATTAATTTTCATAAGGAACCTCTCCAACAAGAGCACAAGCTCTGTATGGTTTCAATCATATTTAATCTTTTTTTGTATCTTCTAACATACCTTATATATAGTAGCTTTTTAATAATAATAAAAAATGTTAGCAATAATATCATAGTATCATTTCATATAGCAGCCCCTCTTTAAGCAATTTAACTAAACCTTAGGCAAAAGTAAACTAGTGATCAACAATACAGGAATTCTAATAAGTATTTAAATAAAAACATTGAGTATGATCTCTAATTTATAGCTGGAGGATGATTTTATTTTTACAGTTTGTATAGTGATTTGATACTTCTACATACTAGGATTTAGATCCTGACTTTAGTGAAGAGCTCAGGGTTTTTCTAAGAGCCAGTTAAGATAAATAATGAAATGGCCATCAGTGGAGAGAAACAGTTACTATGTCTATCTGTGGTCTTTTTAAGAGAGTAAATTAAATACTTGCTTGGGGGGAAGAAGACAACACATACGTTATTTTCATTTCTTATAAAACAACTTTGCAAAATAATATATTTTAAACACTACAAGACATTAGGTTGTTGTACATAACAAGGTGGAGCCTTTGAGAAATACTCCTTGAGGGCATTTTGGTTCCAGAAACAGAAGTTGCTAACTGGGTTTGTGTTGTTGAGTCCTCTGCTTCCTTTACCATTTGAGATCTGAGTACTGAGGCCCCAGAAGGGCAAACATGCAGGGCCTATCAATCACCTTTCCCTTAGAGCCAAAGAGGGGATGACTTTGTTGTAGATAAACCTCAGTGGAAGGTTTATGTAATGAGGTTTCTCAGAGTGGTGGAATTTGTCCAGTTTTATTCTATTCCATGTCCCAGCATGTTCTCCTTCTTCTTTTAGTAAAAAAATTAAAAAAAATTTATATATCTATATCTATACTCTGTTGGGAACTACCTCTCCTTTACTTTTCTCCACTTTTTGTGCTGTGGGTTCCAGCAGCAGCAGCAGCAGGTAAGTTCATGAATGCCACACAATCCATGAGTTCCCATTCTAAGGCTTCTGTTAGAGTTCTCTGTTAAGAAAGGGACATTTTCTTTCTCCTGATGTGACTGAGAGAGACAAAAAAATGTAAACCTGAAGCCACAGGCAGGTTTGTTGTCACTGTGTCTGAAAAAAGAGACACTGCAAAAGAAAGCAGAGCCTGGAGATGAAAAGCACGAATCCTGACGACAGCTTTGGAGCCTCTGGATCTGATATGCTTGAAGCCAGAGCACTCCTCATTTCTAGGTTAAGTGAGTCAATAAAGGCCATTTCCCCTTAAGGTAGTGTGAGTTGACTTTCTATCACTGGCAGCCAGAAGAGTTCTGAATAATGGATCTTGGATGCTGTGTCTGCAAGTACATACACATTTTTCTCACGGTAATTCATTTATTTTTATTTATTTAGTTTTTAAATTTTATTTTATTTATTTATTTTTATACAGCAGGTTCTTATTAGTTATCTATTTTTTAAACATCTTTATTGGACTATAATTGCTTTACAATGGTGTGTTAGTTTCTGCTTTATAACAAAGTGAATCAGCTATACATATACATATATCCCCATATCTCCTCCCTCTCCGTCTCCCCCCCACCCTCCCTAACCCACCCCTCTAGGTGGTCACAAAGCACGAAGCTGATCTCCCTGTGCTATGCGGCTGCTTCCCACTAGCTATCTATTTTACATTTGGTAGTGTATATATGTGCATGCCACTGTGAGGTATCGCCTCACACCTACTTTCTGGAGGGTTTTTATCATAAATGGGTGTTGAATTTTGTTGAAAGCTTTTCCTGCATCTACTGACATTATCATATGGTTTTTCTCCTTCAATTTGTTAATATGCTGTATCAAATTGATTGATTTGCATATATTAAAGAATCCTTGCATTCCTAGGATAAACCCCACTTGATCATGGTGTATGATCCTTTTAATGTGTTGTTGGATTCTCTTTGCTAGTATTTTGTTGAGGATTTTTGCATCTGTGTTCATCAGTGATATAGGCCTGTAGTTTTCTTTCTTTGTGATATCTTTGTCTGGTTTTGTTATCAGGGTGATCGTGGCCTCGTAGAATGAGTTTGGGAGTGTTCCTCCCTCTGCTATATTTTGGAAAAGTTTGAGAAGGATAGGTGTTAGCTCTTCTCTAAATGTTTGATAGAATTTGCCTGTGAAGCCATCTGATCCTGGCCTTTTGTGTTTTGGAAGATTTTTAATCACAGTTTTAGTTTCAGTGCTTGTGATTGGTCTGTTTATATTTTCTATTTTTTCCTGGTTCAGTCTAGAAAGGTTGTGCTTTCTAAGAATTTGTCCATTTCTTCTAGGTTGTCCATTTTATTGGCATATAGTTGCTTGTAGTAATCACTCATGATCCTTTGTATTTCTGCAGTGTCAGTTGTTACTTCTCGTTTTTCATTTCTAATTCTATTGATTTGAGTCTTCTCCCTTTTTTTCTTGATGAGTCTGGTTAATGGTTTATCAATTTGGTTTATCTTTTCAAAGAACCAGCTTTTAGTTTTATTGATCTTTGCTATTGTTTCCTTCATTTCTTTTTCATTTATTTCTGATCTGATCTTTACGATTTCTTTCCTTCTGCTAACTTGGGGGTTTTATTGTTCTTGTTTCTCTAACTGCTTTAGGTTAGGTTGTTTATTTGAGATGTTTCTTGTTTCTTGAGGTAGGATTGTATTGCTATTAAATTCCCTCTTAGAACTGCTTTTGCTGCATCCCATAGGTTTTGCGTCATTGTGTTTTCATTGTTATTTGTTTCTAGGTATTTTTTGATTTCCTTTTTGATTTCTTCAGTGATCTATTGGTTATTAAGTAGTGTATTGTATGCCTCCGTGTGTCTGTATTCTTTACAGAATTTTTCCGGTAATTCATATCTAGTCTCATAGCGTTGTGGTCGGAAAAGATACTTGATACGATTTCAATTTTCTTAAATTTACCAAGGCTTACTTTGTGAACCAAGGTATGAGCTATCCTGAAGAATGTTCCATGAGCACTAGAGAAGAGAGTTTATTCTGTTGTTTTTGGATGGAATGTCCTATAAATAGCTATTAAGTACATCTTGTTTAAAGAATCATTTAAAGCTTGTGCTTCCTTATTTATTTTCATTTTGGATGCTCTGTCCACTGGTGAAAGTGGGTTGTTAAAGCCACCTACTACGGTTGTGTTATTGTCGATTTCCCCTTTTATGGCTGTTAGTATTTGCCTTATGTATTTCAGTGCTCCTAATTGGGTGCATAAATATTTACAATTGTTTCATTTTCTTGGATTGATCCACTGATCATTATGTAGTATTCTCTGTCTCTTGTAATGGTTTTTACTTTAAAGTCTATTTTGTCTGATATGAGAATTGCTACTCAAGCTTTCTTTTGATTTCCATTTGCATGGAATATCTTTTTTCATCCCCTCACTTTCAGTCTGTATGTGTCTCTAGGTCTGAAGTTGGTCTCTTGTAGACAGCAAATATATGGGCCTTGTTTTTGTGTCCATTCAGCCAGTCTATGTCTTTTGGTGGGAGCATTTAGTCCATTTACATTTAAGGTAGTTATCGACATGTATGTTCCTATTACCATTTTCTTAATTGTTTTGGGTTTGTTATTGTAGGTCTTTTCCTTATCTTATGTTTCCTGCCTAGAGAAGTTCCCTTAGCATTTGTTGTAAAGCTGGTTTGATGGTTCTGAATTCTCTTAGCTTTCGCTTGTCTGTAAAGGTTTTAATTTCTCCATCAAATCTGAATGAGATCCTTGCTGGGTAGAGTAATCTTTGTTGTAGGTTTTTCTCCTTCATCACTTTAAATATGTCCTGCCAGTCCCTTCTGGCTTGCAGAGTTTCTGCTGTAAGATCAGCTGTTCACCTTATGGGGATTCTCTTGTGTGTTATTTGTTGTTTTTCCCTTGCTGCTTTTAATATGTTTTCTTTGTACTTAATTTTTGACAGTTTGATTAATATGTGTCTTGGCGTGTTTCTCCTTGGATTTATCCTCTATGGGACTCTCTGTGTTTCCTGGATGTGATTAACTACTTCCTTTCCCATATTAGGGAAGTTTTCAACTATAATCTCTTCAAATATTTTCTCAGTCCCTTTCTTTTTCTCTCCTTCTTCTGGAACCACTATAATTTGAATGTTGGTGTGTTTAATGTTGTCCCAGAGGTCTCTGAGACTGTCCTCAGTTCTTTTCATTCTTTTTTCTTTATTCTGCTCTGCAGTAGTTATTTCTACTATTTTATCTTCCAGGTCACTTATCCATTCTTCTGCCTCAGTTATTCTGCTATTGATTCCTTCTAGAGAACTTTTAATTTCATTTATTGTGTTGTTCATCATTGTTTGTTTGCTCTTTAGTTCTGCTAGGCCCTTGTTAAACGTTTCTTGCATTTTCTCCATTCTATTTCCAAGATTTTGGATCATCTTTACTATCATTAATCTGAATTCTTTTTCAGGTAGCCTGCCTATTTCCGCTTCACTTGTTTGGTCCGGTAGGTTTTTACCTTGCTCCTTCTTCTGCAGTGTGCTTCTCTGTCTTCTCATTTTGCTTAACTTACTGCATTTGGGGTCTCCTTTTCGCAGGCTGCTGGTTCATAGTTCCCGTTGTTTTTGGTGTCTGCCCCCAGTGGCTAGGTTGCTGCAGTGGGTTGTGTAGGCTTCCTGGTGGAGGGAACTAGAGCCTATATTCTAGTGGATGAGGATGATCTTGTCTTTCTGGTGAGCAGGACAACAGCCAGTGGTGTGTTTTGGGGTGTCTGTGACCTTATTATGATTTTAGGCAGCCTCTCTGCTAATGGGTGGGGTTGTGCTCCTGTCTTGCTAGTTGTTTGGCATAGGGTGTCCAGCACTGTAGCTTGCTGGTCATTGGGTGGAGCTGGGTCTTAGTGTTGAGATGGAGATCTCTGGGAGAGCTTTCACCATTTGATATTACGTGGAGCCGGGAGGTCTCTGGTGGCCCAATGTACTGAACTCAGCTCTCGCACCTTAGAGGCACAGACCTGATACCTGGCCAGAGTAGCAAGACCCTGTCAGCCACACGGCTCAGAAGAAAAGGGAGAAAGAAAGAAAGAAAGAAAAATAAAATAAAGTAAAATAAAGTTATTAAAATAAAAAATAAACATAAGAAAAGAAAGAAGAGAGCAACCAAACCAAAACACAAATCCACCAATGATAACAAGTGCTAAAAACTATATACTAAAACAAACAAACAAACAAATTAAAAAAACGGACAGACAGCATCCTAGGAGAAAATGGTAAAAGAAAGCTATACAGACAAAATCACACAGAGAAGCATACACATAACACACTCACAAAAGGAGAAAAAAAAAAAAAATATATATATATCATTGTTCCAAAGTCCACCTCCTCAATTTGGGTTGATTCGTTGTCTATTCAGGTATTCCACAGATGCAGGGTACATCAAGTTGATGGTGGAGCTTTAATCCGCTGCTTCTGAGGCCGATGGGAGAAATTTCCCTTTCTCTTTGTTCGCACAGCTCCGGGGATTCAGCTTTGGATTTGGACCCGCCTCTGCGTGTAGGTCGCCAGAGGGCGTCTGTTCTTTGCTCAGACACCACGGGGTTAAAGGAGCCGCTGATTCGGGGATTCTGGCTCACTCAGGCCGGGGGGATGGAGGGGTAATGATGCGGGGCGAGCCTGCGGCGGCAGAGGCCGGCATGACATTGCACCAGCCTGAGGCGCGCCGTGCATTTTCCTGAGGAAGTTGTCCTTGGATCCCGGGACCCTGGCAGTGGCGGGCTGCACAGGCTCCCCGGAAGGGAGGTGTGGATAGTGACCTGTGCTCGCACACAGGCTTCTTGGTGGCGGCAGCAGCAGCCTTAGCATCTCATGCCCGTCTCTGGGGTCTGAGCTTTTAGCCGCGGCTCGCGCCCGTCTCTGGAGCTCCTTTAAGTGGCGCTCTTAATCCCCTCTCCTCGTGCACCAGGAAACACAGAGGGAAGAAAAAGTCTCTCGCCTATTCGGCAGCTCCAGACTTTTTCCCGGACTCCCTCCCAGCTAGCCGTGGTGCACTGACACCTGCAGACTGTTCATGCCGCCAACCCCAGTCCTCTCCCTGGGATTCGACCTCCGAAGCCCGAGCCTCAGCTCCCAGCCCCGCCCGCCCCGGCGGGGGAGCAGACAAGCGTCTCGGGCTGGTGAGCGCCGGTCGGCCCTGATCCTCTGTGCGGGAATCTCTCCACTTTGCCCTCCGCACCCCTGTTGCTGCGCTGTCCTCCGTGGCTCCAAAGCTTTCCCCTCTGCCACCCGCAGCCTCTGCCCGCGAAGGGGCTCCTAGTGTGTGGAAACCTTTCCTCCTTCATGGCTCCCTCCCACTGGTGCAGTTCCCAGTTCCCGTCCCTATTCTTTTGTCTCTGTTTTTTTCTTTTTTTTTCTTTTGCCCTCCCCAGGCACCTGGGGAGTTTCTTGCCTTTCGGGAGGTCTGAGGTCTTCTGCCAGCCTTCAGTGGGTGTTCTGAAGGAGTTGTTCCATGTGTGGTTGTATTTCTGATGTATTTTGGGGGAGGAAGGTGATCTCCGCGTCTTACTCTTCCGCCATCTTGAAGGTCTCCCAGGTAACTCATTTAGGTAAGTGGTGGCCTGAGTGTTAAATGAGGAATAACTGCTAAACACACCCCTATAGATAGTAATATAGCTGAGAAGCATAGATTTTCTAAACTGGAACAATCTAATTCTGTGTCAAATAACAGCTATTTTCTCTCCGTGACCAAAGATCTCCCATTTGACACCCATAGCATTTGGAATTCCACAACCAATGAAATACCTCTTGAAATGGGTGAAGGAAAAGATATTTAAGGTAATGATTCCTAAGTTCCAGTCTACGATGATGTTATCACCAATGAGTGACAAGATGGGAAAATATCAGGACAAAGTCATGCTTCATTTTTCTTCCTTTAGTTAAATTATCTTTATTCTGAGATTCTCTCTCTTTTTCCCCCCTTATAAATGTCTAAGGAAATGAACGTGCGATTTGTACTGTATTTCTGTAATGTTTATTTTGCTTTTTTGGCTGTCCATATTCCCTAGAATAAAATATGGACAATGATTTGCTGACCCCAAGTTTTATTAGTATTGTTGTTGTCATTGTTGTATGAAGATGATGAAATGATACTGGTTTGAGAAATCTCAAAGTATAGGAACCAGTGGTTTATTGCAGCTAAATATTCTCTTCTTGATTATAATTGCAGTGTGTGACAACTCATTACATCTTTCACTACTGGACAGTGAAAAATTGTGAGAAAAACATAAAGTTTACAAACTTGTTTTTTCCTGTTTTCCTGGAGATAGTTCAAATATACCTGGGTGCTTCTCAGCATTGGTTACTGCCTGGGGTTTTGGGTAGCCTCCATCCTGGTGTATGTTCTATGGGGCATGAAATAAATGGGTTAAACACAAGCACAAGTGTGATACAATCACAGTGATATGGATAAAGTTTTCAAAGTTGTGAATAATCATTACTGGAGTTACGACACATCCCAGAATCGATGGACAAACACAAGAAGGGAAGATATTGGAATAATCCAATAATAATTGGAAAGGTTTCTTTAGAAACTTGGGTAGTGATGACGTTCAGACAGATGTAACCTAAATTACTGGAAAATAGAAAGATTTTCTTTATTGTTTTTATGTGGTCTGTTTGTTTCAAGAGCTCTTTGAAACTATTAAATCAGAGAAATCTTAGTACAACTCAAACAAATATGTTCCCTTTTTCACCATTTATCTCCTGCTCCTAACTTGAGGAAGATCTCACAAGTGTCACATGAAGCAAGCAAACAACAAACCTACTCTCATTGTCTGATTTCAAAAGCATTAAGTAACTATAACAGCCTTTCTGGGGATTTATTGATGATAAAGGAAGAGGTCAGAGTAACATTGTTTGGAAGCTTAGCTTCCCTTCCTGTATTCATGTCGTGTGCTATGGGCTTTTGTCTGTCCCTATACTATAGGCAGAAGGTGTTTCTCTGCTCCTTGGCTGGGGGTGTGACAATGTGACTTGCTTTGGTCTCTTTGTATGTTGAGAGATATGACACAAACAGACACTTGACATGTGCATACACAGGTTTTTTGGTTTTGTTTTGTTTTGTTAATGCTCTATAAATGCCATGAGGAGAGCTTCTGCCAGATACCTGTTTATAACATTAAGTTGGGTCCCAGAATAAAAAGTCCTCAGCCCAACCCACATGGGGAAGCCAAGCACAGCTGGACCCCCAGATTAAAACAGAGTCACTAAGAACAGCTCAGCTTAAATCAGCAGGACGATGAGCATAAGAATATTTGCTTTTTGTAGTTTGCACATGAGTTTTGGGGTATTTATTACACAGCATTTTATTGTGAAATAGCTGTTACAATTGTTATCACAGAACATCCTAAGAATTTTCCTTGAAACACTGTCTCTCTGCAAATTCTCAATTGCTCTGACAGATATACTAACCTACCTCCTCTTTC
>NW_006780882.1:1927207-1927850 GCF_000442215.2 Lipotes vexillifer | reverse complement strand
CTTTCCCTATTTATCTATGCTATGATTTTATTCTTCTATTCAACTATCCATTAAGTGAAATAACCGAGAGGAGAGCACTTTCAGCTTTGCAGATTTGTATTACTACTTTCCTTTAACGCAAATACTACAGGGCCACCACTGAGAAACACAAAGAAATAATCCATCTTCTCAAGTCAAGGGAGGGGATAGGTAATACTTACATTTTTCACTTCACTGGAACAGTTACAACCCCTGGGGCACTCTTCTGAGCTTATGACATGATTAAACTCACTTGATCCAAACTCATTTTTATACAGTTTTATAACAGTGAAAACAGAGTTTTGGTAAAGAGGTGATATTATTCTGAGTACCTAAAGTATTTGGGTAGAATATGTCTGGGCAGATAATTTTCCATTTTCTAGAAGAAGGCAGACACTAGAATCTGTTACAGAAACGTGAAAATAAAATTCCACACCGAGAAGAGCAGCAGAAATTTTATTCTGGATCACATTTCTACCAATATCCTACCCTGGAGGCTTTGGGTAGTCCTAAGATTTTGGTAAGGAAGCATGCAAGTAGGTCTTTTTTTTTTTTTGCAGTACGCAGGCCTCTCACTGTTGTGGCCTCTCCCCTTGCAGAGCACAGGCTCCGGGCGCGCGCGGCC
>NW_006780882.1:1901545-1926734 GCF_000442215.2 Lipotes vexillifer | reverse complement strand
CTTTCCCTATTTATCTATGCTATGATTTTATTCTTCTATTCAACTATCCATTAAGTGAAATAACCGAGAGGAGAGCACTTTCAGCTTTGCAGATTTGTATTACTACTTTCCTTTAACGCAAATACTACAGGGCCACCACTGAGAAACACAAAGAAATAATCCATCTTCTCAAGTCAAGGGAGGGGATAGGTAATACTTACATTTTTCACTTCACTGGAACAGTTACAACCCCTGGGGCACTCTTCTGAGCTTATGACATGATTAAACTCACTTGATCCAAACTCATTTTTATACAGTTTTATAACAGTGAAAACAGAGTTTTGGTAAAGAGGTGATATTATTCTGAGTACCTAAAGTATTTGGGTAGAATATGTCTGGGCAGATAATTTTCCATTTTCTAGAAGAAGGCAGACACTAGAATCTGTTACAGAAACGTGAAAATAAAATTCCACACCGAGAAGAGCAGCAGAAATTTTATTCTGGATCACATTTCTACCAATATCCTACCCTGGAGGCTTTGGGTAGTCCTAAGATTTTGGTAAGGAAGCATGCAAGTAGGTCTTTTTTTTTTTTTGCAGTACGCAGGCCTCTCACTGTTGTGGCCTCTCCCGTTGCAGAGCACAGGCTCCGGACGCGCAGGCTCAGCGGCCATGGCTCACGGGCCCAGCCACTCCGCGGCATGTGGGATCTTCCCGGACCGGGGCACGAACCCGTGTTCCCTGAATGGGCAGGCGGACTCTCAACCACTGCACCACCAGGGAAGCCCAGTGGGTCTTCTTTGATTACCACCTGGGATAGAGCTGGTGTAGGAACTCCCAGATACAGAGTAATCATATTTTACTTCCAACTTTAAATTGGTTGCAGCAAGCATATGCCTTCCGGAAGCTATTTCCATCAAGCTCACATTGCCTGGTACAGATTATCCCAGTGCCCACCTGCAGTCCCCTCCCTTTGCCAACACAGAAGCAAATTATATTTCATGTGCTTGCTTTGCAGTTTCACATACAGACTCCACTTCAGCCTCACCCGGTGCTCTCAAGCTTAGTGAGAAAATCTATGCCACTCTCTTGTCCTTCCCTTTCCTATCTGGGTCACTGGCTTTGTGCTGTCATATCTTTCTCTGCCTCTTCCTCCAACTCCCACCTGCCTACACCCCAAACAAACACAAGAGGACTTTGGCAGAAGGGTTTTCAGTTTAACTTTATGCTATTTTTAAAAACCTTTTCATTCCCTTTATCACCTTCTGACTGGCAGCTACGTGCAGATCTGTGGCATTTCAGATTTTCTAGTGCAGGGTGAGGTACTGTTAGAGTTTATATGATCAGTCTCCCCAATAAAAAAAAAACAGTCCCAAAATAGGTTCTTTCTCCATAAGACTGAGGTTGTCTTTCATAATAGCCAGCTTATCACATTCACTGCTGATTTTCACAGGAGCTGGGCTCTCTCTAGCCAAAACCATCATTTCTTACTTTATATTTGTGAATAATGACAGGGGGCAGCTGGAGAGAGTACGGGCTCAGAGGAAACCAGATTGCTGCTAAAAGTGTTGCATCAGGTGTTGAAGGAAAACGTGGGGCTCACCTGTTAACTAAAACAGTGTCAGCATCCAAAGTCCTTATCAGTTGCCTAAACTCTGTGATTTAAGAAACACAATAAAAATGAATATCTCCTTTTGGGAGTTGAAGGAGAAAGCAAAGACCAGCCTAAAGGTTTATGCTCTGTAAATCATGCAAGACAACAGAGTCAGGAAGTGACTCATCTGTGATTATTATTCAGCACCTCTTAACACCTCTCTTTCCCGGGAGAGTGAGGTGATGAGAAGAACTTCAGAGTTGTCTGTTTCTCTCCTTTCAGCGTCTATTTATTATTCTGTAGCTAATAAGGTGTTGCTATCCTCTAAAGTATGTGTCAAAACCTCATTATGTTGAACATAGAGCATTACAAACTTCAGTGTTTGCTAAAGATATAAAAACAGAAGTCTGCTCAATGAATATGTGTGGCAAAAACACTAACAGTAACGGCCGGACTAATGAAAAACGCTAACCTGCCTGCTTCATGCAATTATATACACATCTGGAAAATATTCGATTTCAAGAAATTAATCTATTTTTGAACATGAATTCTATTTTCCAAAACTGCCTAAAATGCTAGTCTTTAAAAAGGATTTGAACATTGAATATTAGAAGTTGACATGACTTTATAAATGTAAATGCTTGCATATAGTACCATATTATCAGAGTTTCTCTTAAATTTTCATTTCTGTCTGTTGTCTGAGTTTCTCCTTTACATTCTTCCCTCTTTTCTTTCAAAATTTAATATTGAGAATCTAATAGTTACCAGGCAGTGTTCTAGACACCATGAATTTAAAAACAAACAAACAAACATATAAAAATGCTTTCATATGTCTTAATTTCTATCAGGGAAACACTGATCATAAAAAGATAAACAAATAAATGTATATAAGGTCAGGTGGTTATAAGTGCTAGAAAGAGAAATAAAGCAAGAAAAGGGGGAAGGAAAAGGAGTGACTGACTGCTAGGTATTTTATTTTAAATTCTTTCCAACCACGTTGAAATATAATTGATACATAACATTATGTAAACTTATGGTGTGATAATTATATATATATTATGTATATATATAATTACCACTATAGAATTAGTTAACACATGCATCACCTCATAGTTACCCCATTTTTGCGGTGCGAACATTTAAGGTTAACTCTCTTAGCAACTTTCAAGTATACTGTACAGTATTATTAACTAGACTCACCATGCTGTACATTAGAGCCCCAGAAGTTATTAATCTTACAATTGGAAGGTTGTACCCTTTGACTAACATCTCCCCATTTTCCCCACCTCCCAGCCCCTTGTAACCAATTTTATTCTGTTTCTATGCGTTCAATTTTTAAGATTTTATAGATAAGCAATAACATACAGTATTTGTCTTTCTCTACCTGACTTATTTCATTTAGCATAATGCCATAAGTTCCATCCATGTTGTCACAAATGGCAAGGTTTCCTTCTTTGTGTAGCTGAATAACATTCGACTTTATACACACACACACACACACACACACATGCACTATATATACCCAGAAATGGAATTGTTGGATCATATGATAGTTAATTCTATTTTTAGTCTTTTTGAGGAAACTCCATACTGTTTTCCATAATGGCTGCACCAATTTACATTCCCACCAACAGTGCACAAGGGTTTCCTTTTCTCCACATACTTGCCAACACATGTTACTTCTTGTCTTTTTGATGATAGCCATTCAAACAAGTATGAAGTGATACCTTGTTATGGTTTCGATTTGCTTTTTCTTGATGATTAATGATGTTAAACACCTTTTTATGTACCTGACGGCCATTTGTATATCTTCTTTGGAAAAATATATCTCAGCTCCTTGGCCCATACTTTAATTGGATTATTTGTTGTTTTGGTGAGCTGTGTGAGTTGCTTATATATTTTGGATATTAATCTCTTATCAGACATATAGTTTGAAAATATTTTCTCCCATTCCGTAAGGTTCCTTTTCATTTTGTTGAATATTTCTTTTGCTGAGCAGAAGCTTTTTAATTTGTTGTAGCTTGTTCATTTTTGTTTTTGTTTCTTGTGTGGTAGGTATTTTAAAGATCTCGATCAAGAAGGCCTCTCTGATGAGATGGCATCTGACCCCAGAGTGGAATGAGTGAGCCAACTGAAATATCAGGGGAGAAGAAATTTCCTAGCCCAGGAAAACAAAAGAGGCAAAGACTGAGAGGAGAGTATATTTGACGGAAATGGGTAGACTTGGAAGGAGAATGATGGGAGGACGGATCACAGTGATGACCAGAGCCCAGCCATTGTAGTCAGTTGCAAAATTTCTAAAACTGGAGTTAAAAAATTATAGAGCAAATTTGGTTTCATATAGTTATTTTCCAACCAACCAGTGAAGGAAATGCAGATTCTGGGAAGTCAGCAGTTGTTGTCTATTTTATTCACTGCTTTATTTCCAATGCCCAGGAGACTGCCTTGTCAGCACTCTATAAATAGTTGAGGAAAGTCCCTAATAAAATTAGGATATGGTCACAATTGGTATAAAATTATTCACTCATCTCTTTTTAAAAATTATTTTGTTTTTACTTTCTTTTATCATCTGTCTGTTTTTAGTGAGTTTTAAAGCATATACATTGAAGCAAATGGTTCCAAAATGCTCTAAGATGAAATAATTCCCTACAAAATTGTCTGCTGTCTTCCTCCTCTGCCTCAGCCAACTTTCTGTGCTCACTGATGCTCAGTTAAAAGTATTTTTGATTTTTTTCTATTTATCTTTTATCTTGAAAGATAGAACTTTAGTGGTAATCAAAGCATACATTTTTATGCTATGCAAATACATATGTCCTTGGTTTCCCTCAATACACTCGTAAACTTTATGGTTATTGTGGAGGTGGGGAGTTCCTATGTGCTTTTTCCCATGTGCGTATCCTCAACCTCACCTTCCAGTTGTGCAAAACATGTCTCAGTACATTAGCTCTTCCCTTAACTTAGAGTCTTGAGGAAGTCTTCTCAGTCTTTTCTAGACACTCCAATCTGGTGGGATTGCTCTCTAGAATCCAGTGCCTGAGGGATCTCCCTTAATCGTCCTGTTCTCTTTCCTCCCAACTCTCTCTTGTGTTCACTCCTTCTTTTCCCCAGAACTTCTGATCTTCTGCTTCAGTCTGCTTCCATGGTTTGGAGGAGCACCTGTCCCCTCCCCAACTGCTTCCTGTGACAGGATGCATGGTAGGTAAAACTCTTTGAGATCTTGTGTCATAAAATAGAAAAGAGGCCAAACACCCTGAAAGAAACACGACGAAAATGTAAAATGAGGTTTATTGGCAGAATTTAGGGCAAAAATCTAGCAAAGCAGACAATGGTTCTAATTGCCCAACACAGACAGGGATGGAGGTTGGAGAAGACGGATGCTTCCCTGAAGCAACTACAAATGTGGGTCCCTGATGTTTTAAAAATTTCCAATCTTGAATTGTGTTTTGGGTCTATTTTTATCCATCATGCAGAGCTCTTAGTGAGACATTTTCATTGGGAAATTCATATCTTTACTTTTAGGAAATAAATTGGAAGCTACATTGTTGATTTTTCTGAGTCCCATTTTCTCTTCTCCTTCTGGATCTCCTATTACTTGGCTACTCATCTTCTAGTTTTGGTTCCTACTTTCCATCTATTTGTCTTTTTGCTTTACTTTCTTGGAGAGTTTTTCAACTGTATCTTTTAACTCTTATTATTCATTTGTGCTTTTATTTGTCCTCTCTTTTGGCTGACTGCTGGCCCAAGAACCATACTTTGAGTAACAAGAATCCAAAAGAGTCTCATTTTCATTTACTAAGCCTTTATGTTTGCTTATTACTTGCAAGTCCCATTCATAACCAAAAGAGGGCAGACCTCTAAGACAGACCCTACAGAAGGCAACAATTTAGAGATAGAATTTAATAATACTGCTTTGTTTGTATTACCATACTTTTAATAGATTCCATCTATTTATACCTTCACCTGTTCACTTGTTTTCTATACATATTTCTTGAGTGTTCACTACATGACGGATATTGTTGTAAGTTCTATACATGCCAAGAAAAATGTTTTCCTCAGTGTCTGCTATACATTCAAGTGATAGTGATAATAGTGCAAGAATAGGCAGATAAAGCAAAAATTGTTAAGAAAATAATTGAATGAATGAAGTTTGGAAAACCTCACCATGGCTATAGAAGACTGAGGGGCTGGGATATTATTTGCCAAGTCTGGATTAGGTGCAAACAGACCGAGTCAGTAAAACCCCTGATTTCTTGAGAACTCAGAGTTGCTACAAAATTATATGTGGAAATGGATTGTTGAAGTGAGACTGGAGACTTGACAGAGACAGAATCTAGATAGATGTGATGGTGGTCATTTGCCAAAATTTGACAGCAAGGCAAAAATTTTGTTATGTAGGTATGAAATCAGAAAGCATTGAAGCTGTAGTTTCAGGGATATAACAAATCAAAGTAAATTGAAATATCACTGTTAAATTCAGTTGGGAAAGCATGTCATAGAGCTAGAATAGTTCCAATGAGTTTCTGACAAAAAAGGATATTTGAAAATTTTCAATCAGAAGCTATTTAGCTGGATTTAGAATGGTTGAAAATTTGCATGGCCTCTTATCATGTGACATGGATCCCACCAGGTAGAAATAAGCCATAATCTGACATAATTATAAAAGATATACTTCCCCCTGTTTTGCCCACTTTTGGAACTGGAGTCTTAACTCTACTACTTAATATAATTCCTAAGTCCCAAGCATCTTATAGACTGTATAGAAACATTTTGTTCTTTTGTATTGGATTTTAGAAGACCCAAACATTTTATTGAAATGATTCAACCTACATTTTACGGTGTAAAATATGCAACACGTGCTAGAACGTGAACGATCTCACTACAGATTTGGAGAAAACCTTGAAGAAGTATGAGAAATCTCTTCTCTGGCTGAGTCTAGATCAACCTTTTAAATTCATTTATATTATTCCACAAATATTTACCAAGCAATTGTTCTGTCTCAGAGACTTTGCATGCAGGAACACTGGTGAGAGAGAATAGCATGGAGCCTTTGTTTGCAATGTGACACATGCTGTGGGACTGTGATTCTTACTTGTTTCCTCAAGGATTTCTCATCTTTATTTAAGCACAGGTTTTAAGGATGAGTGTGTGATGCCACAGCCCGTTGCATCTGTGAGTGTTTAGCATCACTGTTGATGTTTCTCTCTGCTAGTTCTTCAGGGCTCTCCTGACTTGTGCTGTAATGGTGGTGGGGATCAGAGGAGGTGGGGCTTGAATTGTTTTCTGAAACATTTATTTTCTGTTCAAAGTCCCAATTAGAAGTGATCACCCAGAGTGAAGAAATAGAAATGACACTTCCTGTGGAATGTCCAACATTTGGGTGTTACACTGTATAACTCCCAGGTCACTGCCAGTTTTTAATGCATCAGTGTAGTTTTACTGGAATAAATAATGAGTGTAATAACATTGATAAAGCTAATATAACATGATAAAAATGATGTGCTATAGCCCTTAGCAATTGAATTATGTAGGATTGCTCTTAAGCAGACTAGATACCTGTCCTATATAGATTTTATTATTATTTACAGGTAAAAGTTTTGTTGATTATTGTCAGAAATAATACCTAACATATCAAAGTTACTTGAATAACTACTAAATAGTGTTTCCCTTCTTTCCATCTTCCCTGCTTTCCTTCCTTCCTTCCCTCCTTTCTTTAATAGATACTAAGGCACATGCCCTGGAATGCAAGAGCGTATATTCTGAAATTCATGACCATATGGTGTAGAGAGCTGGTACCAATTAGAGTGATGATTATAAGTAGGTACATTGGAAATACAAATTATGAAATTAATATTATAAATTAACATTCATATATCCTTAAATGTATTTATATCTATACCTATAACTAACAGTATATTAGTATATCTATAACTAATAGGTATATTAGTATTTATATCTATAACTAATTATAGATATTTTTTATTCACATGATTTACAAATAAAATGAATTAATAATTTGAGGATTACAAAATTTTTTGGCAGTTTCCTTATTTTGATTTTCTCATCTTTATAATGGGAATTATGATGAGTTGTGAAAACAAACATGAATAATATCATAAATGTTAAATAATATAATAAGCATGTAGCACTTAGTGTGTTTCCTGGCTCATAGCTAATATTCAAAAGCATTAGAATAATGATAATGTTAGTAAAAATAATAATTGTTTTTAAACAGAGTCCTTTTAAATTAAACTTCCAGATAACTTTCTTATTTGTTACACTTTCATCCTATTTACATTTCTTAAATGTTTTTTCTAGACTATTGGATTTCTGCCTTGCCTTAAATGTCTCTGAAAACTCTGATTGCTTTGTCATTGGAAGTCCTCAAATATTTGAGGCCATTTGAATTTTAAATGAGTTCAAATTTTGAGGTTGTTCTTTTTCTCCTAAAGAGTGCCTATCTCTGATTTTTGCAAACACAATAAACTTGACATGTTGTAACTTTAGCCTTGTTACTAGCAAGCTCTTTAATTAGGGTCTTGATTGACCATATCCAGGAACTGCTTTCATGGCATTTTACAAAGTATTTATTTTCGAAGGATACTATGCTAAGTTCTCTGGTTATTATAAGAGATGCCTTCAGACTGCCCTTGTATTCAAGAAACCTACAAATCAGGAATGAAGCTAACTGTGTACATAAAGATCTATAATGTGAGGTGGCATGCAATAAATACTTTAATATAAGTAGAGAGTTCTGTGAAAGCACAGGGGAGGAGAAAATTAATTCTAGCTAGAAAGGTCATGGATAAATTCATGGTGGTTACGATACTTAAATTTAGATTTCAAGGATAAGTATATTTACAGCAAATATAAAAAAGTGTAGGTGGGAAGAACCCCCCAGGGAAAAGAAGGAGGAATTAAATCATAGAGGTAGAAAGACTATATTTGGGAACTGAGTTAAGTTAAGTTTTCCTGGAAGACAAGACAAATAGTGAGAAATTGGCTGGAAAGAGAGTTTGAACCATGGAGAAATGCCTCTTCCATTATAAATTCTTTCTTCATTTTATTTGAGTTCCCATGATAAAATTCAAGATACATGGTCATCACCTCTCCACCCCATTCTTCATGATTTCTTATCTCTATTCAGCTTGACATTGTTGTTTACTTATCAAAAATTTCTTTCATAAAATTTAAATTCTCTCTCCTCAAATGGTTTCTTTAAGAAATTTTAATCTACATTTCATGGCCTCTAGTATGGATTCTTCTTATAATTTCTTCCCAAAATAAACCAACTTTTTGATTAATTCTGATGATTTAAGCAGTGGTTGAATATTCAGAATAGAACTTTTATTACATAAGGTCACACTTTTAATTAAAAGGGAACACATCACTTTTATGATGACTTTAGTAAAAATATCAAAGCTGTTAGAAACATTAAGTGGCATATAACTCACAAATTTCTTTACATTTTAAAATGTTGCTTTCTATAATTTAATTATGGTATATAATTATTTTTGGAAGTATTTGGTTGGTGTCATAAGAAATGAAGAAACATTCTGATATACTGCAAAAGATGAAATTTGGAGACCTATTTTTACTTTGATTTTTTTAAATGGCTCTGATAAGTGTTTTGTAACCCTGAGTTTTTAATCTCATAAATTATGCCAGGAATATTTGTGGAATCTTCATATAAAACTAATTTTGTTGCAAATATATGTATACATAACTGACGTAGTATATTCATGTTTCTGTGATTGTTTCAGAGTTAGCTTAAATACAACAAAAAAGAAAAACTGACAGTTCTGTCAGTTTTTCTTTTTTGGGTAGCTCTGAAACTTTGAGGTATATAAAATAGGTTAATGATAACTGTCCCTAGAAACTTCAGATCACCTTTGTCAGTAAATTTTCATTCAACATAACAGACATTCTATGCTTCATTCCTCTTCAGTGACATCAAGGTTTCACTATGGAGATTTTTTTGTTGTTGTTAGCAAAATATAAAAAAAATCAATGTCATATGCTCTGAGGTTGCCAGAAGCTTTCTAGATGTCCAGAGTCATATGCAGCAAATATTTTTGACCAATGAACTTCAGTTCCTGGATTGACACTGAAAATTTCTCTCAGCCAGATTTGTAAAGAAAACCTGTGACTATTAATTAATGGGGACATTGAAAATGACATGCCAGGCTGTGTGGTTCTATTTACAAATTTTCTTTTTTTCCTATCACTTTATTGAGCAACATTTCAGTTGATCATTATTTTCTAGCAATTTCTATTGAAGTAACACAAATCTTATGTTGATTTTTTAAACAATTTGTTCCAGATATAGTCATAAGCAGCCATTTATTTTTTTGGTTATTTTGTATTTTCCAATTACTCTGTGAATATAGGATGGAAAACTAAAAGTTTTACTTATTTTCTTTTGACTTTTTCTCCAGCAATATTGTAAATTGAGACTTCTAAATTGTCTTTCTGTGTCAACTTCTCTCAGTATGACAATCTCTAGGTACATCCATGTTGCTGCAAATGACATTATTTTCTTCTTTGTTTACAGATGAGTAATATTCCATTGTATATATGTACCACACCTTCTTTATCCATTCCTCTGTTGATGGACATTTAGGTTGCTTCCATGTCCTGGCTATTGTAAATAGTGCTGCAATGAACATTGAGGTGAATGTATCCTTTCAGATTATGGTTTTCTCTGGGTATATGCCCAGGAGTAGGATTGATGGGTCATATGGTAGTTCTATTGATATTTTTAGTTTTTTAAGGAACCTCCATACTATTCTCCATAGTGACTGTATCAATTTATATTCCCACAAACAGTGTAGGAGGTACAGTATCACTTTTCTAAAGTGTCTGGGAAACCTGGAGTGTCAGCAAGCTTAGTCATCTGTCAGTCATTCAGTAATAGTTACTTTTATCTCATACATTTTCAGTCATTTCTCAATCTTAGGGAGTTTATATTTTCTTGATTTCAAAATGACAGCTAAATTATATTTGTTTACACATCAGTTAGATTGTGGATTACCTTGAACTGCACTCAGTGCTTCCACCGAGTTCAGTCTTTAAAGGTTATTATGGCAACCTGATGCTTTATAGGGGAATGGAGGCAAAAGAGGTGGAGTTCCCATAGTCTGCTGAGAATTGTTTTAAGCTGTATTGCATCATATTCATGTGACAGCTTCTGAAATTGTCTATGTGTAAGGAAAAAAGTGTGCCATCTCTTAGATATTTTAGCTGGGGAAAACATGTTGCTTGCCACATTTTAATTGCCCAAGCTGTGAAGATAACAATCTATATTTGGAAAAGACTTGGTATTAAACATATTGGTTGTTTATAGGAAAGATTCATGTATTATAGTTTTTCAAGGTCACACACACACACACACACACACACACACACACACACACACACATATATATTCTTACAGTCCTTTGGTGACTCTCAAACCTTTATCCATTTAAGTACATATGATTGGCTATCATTCCAGCTGACAGGGCAGAGAGCATGCCTCATTTATGACCAGAGTTCATCTCTTAAACCTGAAACTAAGTGGAGCCATGAAAGCCCATCTGCCTTCCCTAAAGGTAGCCAGTAGCTCCCAAGGGAAGGAGGTTGTTTCGTCTGGTTCATTCTTTTCCTGGAACCCAGGGTGCAGCCAAGAGGCACACATTGCTGAATGGACGTGAGGTTTGAGGGGCCCTGTCCAGTGCTGTAGTGGGCACACCTACACCCTGTTTGCTCTGGTGCATGGGGTGCTCTTAATATCCTTACCATCATGCACAATCTGTTGAAGGAAATGATGGGTACTTGTACCTGCCCACTTGGCAGGACTTGAGCCTTTCTGGATGGTAGGATTGGGCTCCCTTTACTCAGTGGCTGAAGGTGGAGAACAGAGACCACCTGGGCTCTGACACACTTCAAATGGCAAGAGGTGGTCTGTTGTCAGCAGCTCAGCTGGCCGCTGAGGAAAGAAAGAAAGAGCAGCAACATGGCTAAAAGAGTGATGCAGTTTCCCATGATGTCACCTTTGTAGCTTAGAGAAAATACCCTGCTGCTCTAATAGACTGAAGTTTGTTTCTGGAACAGCAGGTTTTTTAAGGGAAGGATGAGCCCTCTGTGTGCACTCTGCTAAAAAGGCTCCATGCATTAATAAAATACATGGATTCAGAGCCATAATTTCTGCTCTCTACTCAGCCCTAGCACAAGCCTACTCATTTCTGCCTTCTTTTTTTCTTCCCTCACGGAACCGTAATGCTATATTTTTCATTTGGACCACAAACGTTAACCCCGTTAGTATCTCTGCAGAAGGGATGTGTGAGGGGCAGGGCGTAGAGGGTGGATGGTGGCAGGAGGTATATTCCGTGTCTCTCAGAAAGTCCTTGGAAGCTTCATACAAATTTATTTCTTCACGTTTGCTCTGTTCTCTTACCTAAACTGTCTTCCAGCCTCCCCTTTTATAACAAATAAAGCTAAATGGCTTAAAAAGGCAACTAATTAGTAATAGAATAGCAGGTTAAAAAGTAATCGTTGTCTGAAAACCAGTCCTTTTTCAGTTTATTTAGTATACAGATTCAATTTACCTCACATTTTAATTAACTTGAGCAAATATTATCAAACATCTATGCTCTATGCAGTCGTTCTTATGTATGGGAGCTTTTGGAGGGATTAGAAACAGTCAAAGTCATCCAGAAAGAGAGATTTACACAGATAATATTAGATTTCTTTATATGTTCTACAGAGATAAAGATAATAAATCAAACAACTCTATCTCGGTTTCAAAGCTTGGTCAGAAAAACCTTTTGGAAGTTTCAAATGCATTTTAAATTCAAAAAAGAAACAATGCTCTTATATGATTTGGATAAAAATTATGAACAGATTTACCAGAGTAAAAAAAATCAGGTTACCCTTTTTTCAAATTGTATGTTTATTTTGGTGTGTGTGTGTGTGTGTGTGTGTGTGTGTGTGTGTGTGTGTTTTACTGTATTTCTACACTGATTAAACACCCATTGCAATTTATTTTGTTGTATGTATTATATGTGCGTGTTTAAGTATATTTCTACACTTACTAAACACCAATTATACCTCATTTTAGTTCTATTTCCCTTAATTATTTCAATGTACCAGCACCTACAACAGCCCCATTCACAAGTATTAAATAAATGGTTTCTTGAGTGAATAATTAATTAAAATACAAAACTCTTGAATCCTGCTTCTAAGAAGTAAAACCTTTATTCCTCAATTCTGGCTAATGGCACAGAGAAAAATCTTATGTAAGTTAACTATTTGCTTAAGGAAATATTTCAGTTTATCTATAATGCTTCTAGGTTTCAACACCAGTAGTGGGGAAGGGTTATGTAATTAATTCTAAATGTTACATTTGTTTTTATATTATAGCAAATGTGAAAATATACAGCACTTGTTAAAAACAATTTTAGTGTGACTCTACACTTTTACATTTTACAATAAATATGGATCAAAATTTCAAAAATATTTGGAATTCTTTGAAAAGTTGAATAGCTCAAAAAAACCTAATTTTGTAGTACTGCACACATTCAAAGACGTCGTTAGATACAGCTGCTGACAGAGACAGCTCTAAAATGTAAGCAGCACTACTGAACAAGAAGAAGAACCCAAATATTCCTCTAGGTGTGTCTGTGCTCATAAAGAGATGTGTCTGAACTTGCCCCTTCTTTCATGTGCCCATTTCTATATAAATTCTTTGTGCACTTCTGAACGCAATTTCGCTCTCTTCTCCCACCCTGTTGAATTTTCCTTTTATTGTGGCCATTTGTTTTTTCAGATGCTATTAGTGTAATTCCTGAATCCTGTCTTCTGCCCTCAACCACAGCTTAGACTAAATAGTTCCTGCAAAAACCCATTTGGGCCATCCATTCATGCTTGCAATTTCACAATTACTTGCAAGGTAATGATGAAAACTGTTCTAAGTCATTGAAACTGCAGTGCAAATGAGATGCCTGCTAGTAGATATGGATGTTCAAAAGATAGGAACAAGAGCGAGATGCAGGAGAATGTTGTTAAGTCGCTGGTAAGTGGTAGATAATGGGGATACAGCCATCAAAGGCAACCTTGATCTACTCAATCCTTGTATCCAGAGCAAGATCAACTCTATGTGAAGCACTGCTGATTGTTTGGTTACGCTTTCTGAGCATTACTCCACATCATATTAATAAATTTGGGGATCTAATTATTTTATTAATTATGTTGTTATTTAAGTACATTTATTGGAATCGTCAGCTTTTGTAAGGAAGAAAACAGAAAAGAATATGCTTTTGCTTTTCCTAATACCACTTCAGGCAGCATCACAGTTTCTTTGAGGATCAGAAGACCCATAGATCAGATCCCTGAGGACCATTTCCTACTAGAGTTTCCAAAAGATTTCCCACTGTAGACAAATTTACTTTGGTACCAACACTTTTATAAACATATTTATTTATGTTCCTGTGTTTACATCAGAATAAACATTTCTAGTATATGACATGAGTTTCTGCCACAGGAAGAATTTATGGCTTTCAATACTCTGATGAATAAAATTAGACTAAAAGAGGAAAGTTTATTTCTTTCTCAATCCAAATTAATCTCTGGATCTAAGTAACTGTCTGCATACGACTGGGAAACCTGAGAAAAGTGACAACAATGAAATACGCCACTTATTCTACTGCCATCTTAAAATCACCATCCACTCTACAGCTGTAGGATTCTCTAAGGGGATTTTGTTGCATTCCAGGAAAAATGTTAAACCAACAAGATAGCTCATCACCGTGACTGATAATCACCCTGAGCCTTGACAAATATCTGTATGACTAAACCCAGAAATTATTTCTCAACCATTAGTTTTTTTTATTATTAAATAAAAACAAACAGAATTACTAAAATTATCACAGGAGTCATTTCAAAACGTTATGCATTTTTTATTCTCAAACTAGAGTTCAGTTCTATAATCCTTCTTTTACATATAATGGTAAGAATTTAAATATGATTTTATTAGTCTGAAGTCAAAGCAATTTAATTTAAAACTGAGTGTCCGGTATCAGCTTGTCATCATAGTCAGGGGCAGCTAAATTTCCTGGCACAGAGTGAGAACATGTCCAAAAGAACTCAAATTAATAGCCATCAATTAAGAATAAATTTAGAGTTTTTCCTAGTTTTCTCTTTTTCTCTTCAGTCCTTCCTTCCTCCCTTCCTTTGAAGTTTTGATTTGATCCAGCCCCACACTCTTGCCTTGTTTTGAAATAATTAATAAGGTACTCTTAACAAGAAGAATTAAGTAAAACTAGAAACTGCACCAGAGAATATTGTTTTACTCGAAGAAAACATTTACTGTCCCACACAGAGATAAACTCGGCTACTTTGGCCTCATCCAAACATAGATGACTTAGCTTAGGAATTCCGAGTCTGTGATGGTTGCAATGTTAATACTTCTTGTTGAATTTTCCAAAAATGGGGTTGGGCCTGAAAACTCCATATTTGTAAATTGATTTTGTTTCAGATGTAAAAGGGATTGGAACATAGTGTCAAACACCTGAGTGTGTGTTTTTTGGAACACTTAGTCTTTTCCTAATTCATTATCTCAAATGTTATACTAACCCACTAAAATCTATGAGATCCTATTCTTAATATAGAACTATACATTGCAATTATGATATATGCATGCAGTTATGATATTTAGAAATATGCCCTTCAATTATGATATATGTAAGTTACTTACATATACCATATGGTGGGTCATTCTTTTGGGAAGGTGTTTTGGGTATATTGACATATTAACTTTTGGACTAAATGTCATCACTGATTGGAATTCTATTCTACATTCTATGAAGACATTTATCTAATTTGGGTAACACTGACAACAGATACGACAATTGTAAAAAGATTTTTTTCTCTCTTTCAACTTGTTTTTTTATTTTGTTATATTTCTTTAATATAAAACTATATTAATTTTTTTAATTTAAATTTTATACTTTTCCTTTTTCTTTTTTCTAAATAATGCTATTTACTTTTACTTTATAAGCTATACCTGACAGTGTCCTTGTATTTTTGATACAGTCTTCTAAAATAAGCTTGATTCAGCTACTCTACTTTTCAAATATATAGGAGATCACAAAGAGTCTTGTACTTTATGTATATCGCTATTGCAAAATCTACGCATCTTGAGTAACTCTGTAATTGTGCTTTAATGGGGGTGGAACACATCTTATGTATTAACATACAAATTCAAATAAATAAATATAAAACTCATAATAATCTTTTATCATTCTCCACTGAGTTTGAAGTCCAGTGTACATTAGAAGAGTGAGAGCACATGAGAAATACACCAGTTGAAATCCTTTCTTAACTAAATAATTATCTGAAAGTAAGAACGCAGGTCTTTTTACTCTTCTTATTTGCCATTAATTATGATACCAAATAATTGAAATAATTGTATTGACTTTACACATTTATTCAAGTTTGATTCATGAAAAGTTATTCTCATTTAAGTAGCCAATAATTAAATATTGGGTTGGCCAAAAAGTTCGTTCGGGTTTTTTTTTCCATAAGATATTACAGACAAACTCTAAAGAACTTCTTGGCCAGCCCAATATTTGTGGTAGATGCTGTGCTGGGTAATGTGCCTGAAATGGGGAGATTAGTGAGGGAAATAAATCTTAACCGTTAAAAGTACAGTAGTTGCTTAGATCCTAAACACAAAGAAATACGCATAAGTCACCTCCCCCGCACCCCAAACACACACAAAGTGTGAGTGCTTGCTATAATTTGGCAAAGCTAAAAGTAGGACATTATGACTGGAATTGATTAAGCATCAATCATTTATAAGCCCTTCCTATATTTCCTGAAACATAGAACGAAGCTTTGAGATTTATATTTTGTTGATCAGATATGACTTGTATTATAAAAGGAAGTGCCTTAGGCTATACCTGATACTTCACCGCATTCCATAAGCAATAAAAGTCAAACCTTGCCAGTTGGTAACTTATATGCTGAGAACAGCAGCTCCAGCCTCTGCTGCAAGCACAAAAACGGTTTTAGGTAAAGGCAGTTGTTTTTCATCATCTACATAGAGAAATAGTAGTATTACTTTTATGGATATGGTAACTTCTTACAGCAGAGAGAGGAAAAAAAAACGGGAAAAAAAAACCATGTATATTTAGTGATGTCTAGAATGCCAAAGAGTGGAAAAATATGTCTTCCTCATTTTGTTCAACATTCAAGACAGCAATGACATGTGTTATCAAGGCTTCACACGTGAATACCTGGACGAGAAAAAGGCTTCTTTGGGTAAACTTTTTTGTTTCACGTGACTTCTGTAAGAGCAGCTTCAAGAGTCTAGCTTCACAGTATATTACTGGTAATATTTTTCTTTCTAAAGATAAACCCCAGAAAGGCGATGTTGGCCTGTCTGGTTACAGGCACAGCAATTACAGCTTTGTTAAAACCTCTGACAGGGAGGGGAATGTGCTCGGAGCCTGGCGGGCCTCCAGATCTGAACTTCAAAGAGTGGGAAACCAGACATACCTCGCCCAGTCTGTTATGCTCAATTACATTACTATTAAAAAAAAAAAAAAATTCCTTACACATTTTGGGATCAGAAATTAAGACCTTTTTAAAATTAAGTACTTTTATTATCTAATACTATTTTTTTAAAACGTGTCATTTTTCTTTTTTTTTAATTGAAAACTGAGATAAAATATAAAAAATGTTATGTATGGTGAGGCATGTTGATCTTCTATTTTCCTAGTTAAAAATATGAGTAGCGGGCTTCCCTGGTGGCGCAGTGGTCGAGAGTCCACCTGTCGATGCAGGGGACGCGGGTTCGTGCCCTGGTCCGGGAAGATCCCACATGCCGCGGAGCGGCTGGGCCCGTGAGCCATGGCCGCTGAGCCTGCGCGTCCGGAGATATACATATACATATGTGTGCATATATACATATATATATATATATATATGAGTAACATTTTAAATATACTCCTTTTCCCATCATATCAGATATAGATGAGATACATATATATATATATATATATATATAAAATCAGATATACTTTCCTATTTTAAATACTTAGTACCTGTTTAAGAATAAATTAATTCTCTAATATGTGCCCATTTGTATATGCAAGGATATGCATTGTTCCATTATCTATAATGGTGAAAGCAAGAAATAAACTAGATGACATTTATGATGGATTAGTTTTTTTAAAAATAGTGAGATTACTCATTTGCTGAAATACTGTGTATTTATTAAAAGCATGTCATCAATAATATTTAAAAACTGAATGGTTCTCACTATTATTAAATTTTAAAATGTAGGTTTTAATGTATTATGAGTAGTATGTATCAATTTACTTAAATCTGTGGAGAAATGACAATAAAACTTGGAAGTATTATCAGAAATAGTCCTAGATATTGGGATTATGACTGATTTTAATTTCTATAAAGATGTATTGCTTCTGTATTTAGATAAAACATTGTACATTATTTTCCAGACTGAAGTGCTCTCTATCTTCTGGTGTTAGTGAAGTGTGTTATCGATGAGCTAACACATGAGGTGTTTGCAATTAACTAATAATTATCTCCTTAAACCTTGAAAACTAAGAAATCTCCATGTTTCCTTTAAAGAAATAGACATTTAATAATCAGAATTTATATTAAACAAAATTCTGGGAGAAAAAAGAAAGGAAAGCATATGTCCTCTCTTTCTCAGATCCTCTGCACAACTAGGTTAACATCAGTTTAGAAGTTAACCTTTGCATATATTGTAACCAAGTCTTTGCCTGTATATTATGGCCCCAAACTGGCTAATTAGCTCTCTTCCCAAGACTCTCCTGAATGTATCTGTTTATCTTACACCCTCAGGCTTTTTGTGTAGACTGAGCGCTCAATTAATTGCCTCATTAATTAGTGCTCCTGGAAGAAAGCTGAAAGATAACCTGGGGCTGAGATAAGAAGGACTGGATTTGTGGCGGTTCCCGCTTATGCCATCTACTCCCAGCACGGGGCCAAGGGTAGCCTTATTCCATTACCTAAGGGAGTTAATGCCGGTTCTGATCGAATTAATATAAAGGGCAGTCTCACACAACCTGGTACTGATTTTTCTACAACTGAAGAATTCATTTCTGGAGCCAGGAGTGACATTTAGCAGTACCGGAGGGACCGGGGAAGCAGAACAAGGACATGGTGAAAAGCCATGTTATACAAGAAATAGTTGAAGAGTGTGGAGTGTTCAGCTGGAAGAAAAGAAGAAAGAATAAAGACGAACATGACAGCTGACTTCCAATATTTGAAGGTCATCATGCGAGCTATAGATCCTCTGTCTCCAGAGAGCAAAATGGGGACAACTGGTAAAAATCATAGGAGGCCAGTTTTTTAATGTGTGAGGAAGACCTTTGTAACCATCAGAAGTGTCTCCTGTTCTCATTGATGATCATGCAGAGAAAAAGCAATGCTTTGTCAGCCATCTATTAATATCAGCACACTGTCTGCCTGCCATCTTTTTATTAATCTGCCATTTACTATCTTAAATGCTGATGAGGTGGAGCCAGTGAATTGGCAATTAAAAAATTAGAGAGATAAAAGAATAGTTAATTTTGTGGTAATAATATTCTAGGTAGTAAGACGATTTCATTGTTGATAGCTAAATATTTTGTATTGTGATAGAAGAAATCCTTTTAACATTGTCTTCTCCAAATATTGAAAGCTATTTTGTCTGTTTATCAAAATAACATGAACAGTTTGATTGAGGGTCATGGTATACTCTCAAGAAACTTTGGTTAAATGTGGATTAAGTACCTTGGGGAGATAATAATGCAGATTCTGAACCCATTCATTTTTATTTTCATTTTTTCTTCATTAATACAACTCATACTATTCCTGAGCAATTCCCTTGTGTGTTTGGAGGAACACGTTTATTTCTACTTTCTGGTATTCACTTATATCACTTTCATCACTTGGACAGTTTTCTTCCAACACTCCTTTCCTCCAAACCCATTATTCAAATTCAAAGTTCAGTCGCCTGTGCACCACAAACCTTTCCCAACTACTCTAAACATGTAGATCAATCTCATCAAACCATTTTTCATTTGATTGTCTTATGTTCTGTCTGGTCCACTGTTCTAATTGTTTTGTGTATCTTACAATTTGATTGCAAACTTCTTAAAGTCAGAGAATATAGCATGGATAAAATGGGGTACACATTTTGCTTATTTTTTTGGTACAAGTTCCTAAATCATCAAAAATTTGATAGGGAGATATAAAAGTATGGATTCTCAGAATCTCCAGTGATGGAGTAAAACAAAATCTGTATTTAAAACATAAATAAATAAACTACTCAGGTGATAGTAATGATCTGTCAAATTTGGGAAATAATTCAGATGAGATGGCATCACTTTCTCTTTTCATGCCCTCCACAGTCACCCCATCCCCAAATTCACACATCCATATGTATGTAAGCATCCACCTCCACACACATGCATGAACCATTGAGGTTAGCCACATGGATAAAATAGGGACTTTTGGTGAGAGTAGGGAATGCAAAGAAAACTTGCTTGGTTGTGAGAAGTTTTGACCCTCCTGGTAATGGGACTAGAAGATAAAAAGATTCAATATTCAAACAAGGCTGTGTGGGAATCTGGGCATTAGAGAAGTATCTCCAAAATCTCGGAAGAAAATGTGTAAAAGAGGGCTGGAGAGTTAGCCGTTAGCAGCGTTGCATGGCTCTGGAAGGGGCCTGGCAACATCCTACCTCATTGAGGAGTGAAACTTTATGATGTTTCTCAAAATGTCTTCAAGATGAGAATCATAATGAGTGCTTGTTAAAAATAGATCTAACCAAGCACCTTCATATCATTGGTTTTAGAGTACTTGGAATGGCATCCTGTAATTGATTTCTTATTTTATAACTTAAGGAATATATATATGCACATACACACACACACACACACACACACACACACATATGCATATATATGTATATAATTTTCAACAAAAACTCATTGATCACTGTATTCCAGGCACTGTTCTAGGTACAAGAGATACATGTGACTGTGAACAAAACAGACAAAATGTCTGCTTGGAGGGATTTTTATCTTACTGAACCTGTTTAAGTACATTCTAAATTGTAAAATAAAATGCATATCTTATCTGGTAAAGTAAGTTTAAAACACTGATCTAAAGTCATTACCCTTTGTGTAGACTGTTCAGATTTGTAGTTGTGGTTTCTTTACTTAAAGGAACCAGGGCTATAGGAACAGCTATGGGGGTAAGAGGTATTTGATAAGGAGAAGGGCCTAAGATCCTTCTACACATAGGTGGGAGAAGATTCTACAATCTTTTTATATATAGATGGGGGCTGTTGGGCTACATCGTGCTTAGAAATGGTAAGCCGTGTCTATAATTTGAGTGTGGGCTTCAAAGTCAACCAGATCTGCAACCTTGTCACAGCTTACCAGTTATTTGATATATGAGCACTGAAAAGTATCTTAGCCTCTCTCTTCCTTAGATTTCCATTTGAAGATAACTTCTGGAGATATGTATTTTTAATTATTAATATTTTGCAGACAAGAAAACAGAGCTTAGAGATGCTAAGACGTTTGCCAAATTATAGATAGATAAATAGACTTCTTTAAAAGCGCATACATGTGAACAATATACATATACGGACATGAAACATTCTTGATTTCATCAATTACTTCGCACCACTAATTATGCAAACCTAAATGTCATTTCAGTAGTATAAATATTCATTGCTTAAGCTCTAACTAAGAGACACAGTTTAGAGTGGAGAAATCTTATCTGGTCTATCATAATGGAATTCCTTTCTCCTTCTGCTACATTTTCATAATACTAAATTTACTATATTTTTACATTACGGTTATTTATTTCTTCCATCTCTACCAAATAATAATAAACATCTTATTTAAATATTTTATCCACCATACCATATAGAGTCTAAAAATAACACTCAAGTAAGGGTTCAACAAATGAGTAAGTGAAGGAGATTGAAAAAATCATCATCAGGGAATAATTCTAAAGTAGGGAGGTAAAGAACAATGGAAACATAATCAAAAGTCTTCTCAGATATTGTCAAATTTAGAAAAAAAAATTAATCAATTCAAATAAATTTGCACAAGTCTGAAAATCCTAATAAGAACTTTCTATCCCTTTCCTTATCACATTTGATCACATAAATAGTGATATTAATAAAATACTGCTATTGTCATATCAAAACACATGTAGATAATAAGAACATTTCCATTGAACACTGGAGGAAACTATTGGCTCCATAAAAGTGGTGACCACAAGTACTGGCTCGCTGCTTCATGGGTAGAGGCAAGTCTGTACCAAACTTATAACACTTTTTCAGCACACCATTAGTCCATGGTGCATTGATCTGGCTCTGCCCTAAAGAAACATATTCTGACCATACACACAGAGCTGTCAAAAGGATTTTATTGTTCCATCTTAAAAGATGAGCCCAAATCAAAGATCATCATACATTTTAGGAAAACTACAACATAAATCATTTAAAAGAGAAAAGAAAGATCTTGCCTATATGAATCATTTGGAGACACATTTAAGAAAAAAAATGAGATATTTTCCAAGGAAATAGAACAGTGTCTAATTTTTTTCAATGTGAGGAAGGAATAAGGAAAATCATCAGTCAAGAGTATCTAAGAATAATAGCTCTAGAAAGAGAAGACTGAGAGAAGCTGGGACAATTATGAAAGAAATAGTATAAGAGGCATATAATCTATGGATATGAGCAGTAGGTTGAAATTATTCACACAGTGGACACCCTGAATAATGAATGAAAAAAAGAGACGAAAATATCAGAATGCCAATGATTAAGAGAAAATTCTAAAATTTCAGAGAGGATAAAGAAGCACTCACACACACACACACACACACACACACACACACACACACAAATCAAAACAAAAAGAGAACAAGCAAATAATTCACTTTATGTTTATTATTTATTTATTTTTTTAACATCTTTATTGAAGTATAATTGCTTTACAATGGTGTGTTAGTTTCTGCTTTATAACAAAGTGAATCAGTTATACATATACATATGTTCCCATATCTCTTCCCTCTTGTGTCTCCCTCCCTCCCACCATCCCTATCCCACCACTCTAGGTGGTCACAAAGGACCGAGCTGATCTCCCTGTGCTATGCAGCTGCTTCCCACTAGCTGTCTATTTTACGTGAGTCTGTCATACAGAGTGAAGTAAGTCAGAAAGAGAAAAACAAATACCGTATGCTAACATGTATGGAACCTAAGAAAAAAAGAAAAAAAAAAGGTCATGAAGAACCTAGGGGTAATACGGGAATAAAGACACAGACCTACTAGAGAATGGACTTGAGGATATGTGGAGGGGGAAGGGTACAAAGTGAGAGAGAGGCATGGACATATATATACACTACCAAATAATTCACTTTAAATGGAGAATGAGAATGACATTAGTCTTCTCATGAGCAGTATAGAAACAGGATGAACCTTAGGGGTCAATGAAGTAGTGGATTTTGTGTTATAAAGAAAGATTTCCAACCAAGAATGACCAATCCAGGTGATCAAATCTACTCCAAGGATAAATTCAAGGAAGTACATATACAAAAAACATTCCCAATACATGTTTGGAAATCATACTAGGATCTCCTTCTTCAAAAATAAGGGACTAGGGCTTCCCTGGTGGCGCAGTGGTTGAGAGTCCGCCTGCCGATACAGGGGACGCCGGTTCGTGCCCCGGTCTGGGAAGATCCCACATGCCGCGGAGCGGCTGGGCCCGTGAGCCATGGCCGCTGAGCCTGCGTGTCCGGAGCCTGTGCTGTGCAACGGGAGAGGCCACAGCAGTGAGAGGCCCACATACCGCCAAAAAATAAATAAATAAATAAATAAATAAATAAATAAAATAATAATAATAAAAAAATAAGGGACTAAACCAAGAAAGGATTAAACATGACATGGACACATCTGAGGTATCCATCCAGCAAAGCAGTGTAGGAAAGCAGGTGGATGGGAGGTTGGTGGGGAGAACTACTTGAGAAAATAGAAATTTAATAACATACTGATATTAATGAGTGTTTGGAATGTTTGTAATGCACTGATGATAAAGAAAAATAGAGTGTAAAGAAGAAATATAATTAAAACTCTATAAAAACCAAAAACATTTATATAAAACAAATGTAACAAATGAACGAGGTATTGTTGCTTTTAGCCATATGAAGTTGTTCCTTGATAAAGTAAAATATATTTGTAATTTATACATATAAATCAATACAGGGGACTTGTATTGAGATGCAACTCCAATTCAGAATGGTGAAATATGAAATTATATTATCCAGGCCATGCATTCAAGTTTGCTACCAGCAATAGTGTTTGAACATATATTGGGGAGCTTTCATGAATCTTTTCTTAAAAGAGTGAACCATTTTGAAGCTAAAAATTATGCTTCTAGCTACCCAACCCAATTCAATCTGCACATAACCATTTTGCTGTGACCTAACCAGTGATTCAGAGCAGTGGCTGAGGAATCAGACCAACTGAATCATAAGCTAGTTCTAAAGTTGTTCAAACTTGGGCAAATGATGTAAGCCTCGTTGCCTTAGTTTCATCACCTGTAAAAAGTAGATGATAGTTTCTTTCTCACAGTATTGTGAGAATTAAATGCACTAATATAAAGGAAGTGCTTAGAACAGAGCCTATTATAATAAGTTATTGCCTGATAGGGTAGTTGCAAAAATTAAGTGAATATTACATTTAAATAATGAAAACAGAATGTTATCTAATATAGCACTATTAAAAGTTTAGCAATTCAGTATAGTAGTTGCAGTATAAATGAAAAGACATAGATACCTGCCAGAATGCAAAAGCAGTACAGCCAATCTGTTTCTGGTTCAAATGACTTGAGTTTTCCTGATTAAAAATTTAATTGAAAACACTGATAAAATAATAATGATAATACATCTTTTTGATAATTTCAACAATTGTTCCACATGATCTTTGTATGTGTCTGTGTGAGTGTGTAGCAAAAAAGCAAATTACATAGATATCACAAATATCTTGACAAGAGTAAATTCAGACAAAGTATGATTTCCCATAATGGGAGAATCAGCATGAGGCATCAGTGTCTAATTTGTTAATTTATCACAAACAAAAAAATCCACTGAAAATAACTGGTGCTAAAAATGTAATGCTGAAACCTAGGCATTGTTTTTTTTTTTTTTTTGGTACGCGGGCCTCTCACTGTTGTGGCCTCTCCCGTTGTGGAGCACAGGCTCTGGACGCGCAGGCTCAGCAGCCACGGCTCACGGGCCCACCCTCTCCACGGCATGTGGGATATTCCCGGACCGGGGTACGAACCCGTGTGCCCTGCATCGGCAGGCGGACTCTCAACCACTGCGCCACCAGGGAAACCCTAGGCATTGCTTCTTAATTAAATATTGGCAATGTTATTTGCTCTAATCTTTAAAAAGTTCCTTTGTAATCTATTTTCAGCTTAAGACACCTATTACTTATCTTCAATTTTCAAATCAAAAAATCATGGGGCCTCCCTGGTGGCGCAGTGGTTGAGAGTCCGCCTGCCGATGCAGGGGATACGGG
>NW_006780882.1:1886862-1901476 GCF_000442215.2 Lipotes vexillifer | reverse complement strand
GGAGCCTGTGCTCCACGACGGGAGAGGCCACAACAGTGAGAGGCCCGTGTACAGCAAAAAAAAAAAAAAAAAATACACAAAAAAAAAAAAAAAAAAAAAAAAAAATCATGAAGTATCAAAATGCCTGTAAAATCAGGGCTTATATACAAGATTAATTTCCACTTTTTCTGAAAGTGAACATATGGGCTTCAAAGGTGCTAGACTTATAAATAGTAAGATTAAAAGAAAAAGATCCAGGCCTCAATGTACATATCTCCTATTTATTCTTAGGTGTGTGTAGCTACTTTGACAATTTCTTGTATACTTTCTAAGTATTCAGTTCGTTTGAAAGTTTTATTTTATATATATTTACAGGTCTATTAGTAATCATTTAATATCAGGCAGACTAAAACTTAAAAGTAATAATAAGTTTAACAAAGCAGAATATTGACCACTTGAATTAACAAAAAAGTGTAATATAACCCTTTTTCTTTTATTGTGGTGAGAGCACAACGTACACGAAATCTGTCCTCTTCACAAAATTTTAAGTGGACAACATAGTATTATTAACTACAGGTAGAATGCTGTATAGCAGATCTCTAGAACTTGTTCATCTTGTAGAACTGAAACTTTATAATCATTGAACAGCAGTACCCCTTTCTCCGCTCCCTCAGCCCCTGGCAACCAACATTCTACTCTCTGTTTTTATAGTTTAACTCTTTTAATACTTTATGTAAGTGGAATCATGCAGTGTTTGTCCTACGACTGGCTTATTTCACTTAGCATAATGTCCTCCAGGTTCTGTGATGCTGCATATGGAAAGTTTTCTTCTTTTTTAAGTCTGCATAATATTCCATTGTACCTATATACCACATGTTTTTCATCCATTAATCTGTCAATGGGCATTTAGGTTGTTTCTGTATCTTATCTACTGTGAATAATGCTACAGTGAACATGGAAGTGTGGATATCACTTTGAGAACCTGATTTCAATTCTTTTGGATGTATACCCAGAAGTGGCATTGCTCTATCATATGGTAGTTCTATTTTTAATTTTTTTGAGAAATTTCCATTCTGTTTTCCATAGCATCATTTTACATTTCCATCATTGTACATCCCCATTAACAATGAATAAGGGACAGGAATTCCAATTTCTCCACATCCTAACCTACATGCACTTTAAAAAAAAATAATAGCCATCATGATAGGTGTGAGGTGATATCTCATTGCGGTTCCAATTTGCATTTCCAAGTTGATGGTATTGAGCATCTTTTCATATAACTGTTGGACATTTGTATGTATTCTTTGGAGAAATGTCTGTAAGTCCTTTGCCCATTTTTAGATCAAATTGCCTGTAGGTTTTGTTGCTATCAATTTGTAGGGGTTCCTTATATATCTTGGAGATTAACCTCTTACTCGATATATGATTTGCAACTTTTTTCCTATTCTCTAGGTTGCCTTTTTACTCTGTTGACTGCTGTACAGAAGCTTTTTTGTTTGATATAGTTTTATTTGTCTACTTTTCCTTTCATTGCTTGTACTTATGGAGTCATATCCAAAAAATCTCTGCCTAAACCAATGTCATGAAGATTTTCCCTTATGTTTTCACTACAGTTTCAGTTCTTACACTTAAGTGTTTAATCCATTTTGAGTTGATTTTTGTGTATGGAATAAGACAAGGGTCTGATTTTACTTTTTGCATGTGGATATCCAGTTTTCCCAATACTATTTGTTAAAGAGATTATCCTTTCCCATTGTGTATTCTTTGATCCCTTGTCAAAGACCAGCTGACCTTATAAGCATGGATTTATTTCTGAGCTTTCTATACATTTTCAGTGACCTATATTTTTATCTTGGGATGAAAGAATGGTTTAACATACATAAATTAATGTGATACACCACATTAACAGAATGAAGGATAAAAATTGCATAATCATCTCAATAGATGGAAAAAAAGCATTTGACAAAATTCAACACCCCTTAATGATGAAAACTCAACAAACTGTATATAGAAGAAATTTAACTTAATATAAAAAAGACCATATTTGAAAAGGTCATAACTAACATCCTACTCAATGGTGAAAAACTGAAAGCTTTTTAAGATCAGGAAGAAGCCAAGGATGCCCGCTTTTGAAAACTTCTTTCAACATAGTACTGGAAGTCCTAGGCTAAGCAAATAGGCCAAAAGAGAGAGAGAGAGAGAGAGAGAGAGAGAGAGAGAAAGAAAGAAAGAAAGAAAGAAAAAGAAAAGGCATCTAACAGTGAAAGGAAAAAGTAAAAATTATTTCTGTTTGCATATGGCATAATTTTATATGTAAAAAACCCTAAAGATGCTCCCCAAAACTATTACAATTAATGAAGGAATTCAGTAAAATTGCAGAATACAAAAATATAAAATGAGTTTCATTTCTATCACTAACAAGAAACTATCCAAAAAAGAAATTAAGAAAATAACCTCATTTACAATATCATCAACAAGAGTAAAATACTTAGTAATAAACTTAACAAAGGAGGTGAAAGACTTGTATCTTGAAAACTATAAAATATTGATGAAAGAAATTAAAGAAGACACCAATAATTGGAAAGACATCTCGTGTTCATGGATCGTAAAACTTAATATTGTTCAAATGGCCACACTACCCAAAGTGTCTACAGATTCATTGTAATCTTTATCGAAATCCCGATAACATTTTTTCACAGAAAGAGAAAAAACAATTCTACAATTCATATAGAACTACAAAAAAATCAGAATAGTCAAAATATCTTGAGAAAGAAGAGCAAAGCTGGAGTCATCACACTTCCTGATTTCAAAATATCTTAGAAAAGTATAAACATTAAAACAAGTAGTGTACTACTAAAAGCTCAATTCCAAATTAAAAAAAGAAAAAAGTTATACCAAGTATAGCCAAACAAAATGGAACAGCTCAGTCACTTTACAAAGAGCTCCTGTGCTTCCTGGAAGTGATTCAGGGGAGTGGCTAAAGACAAAGTCTTTGTTGTCAACTGCCAGAGTTTTCCCAGCCTCACAGTTTACCAAGAGTAATTCAGCATTTGTAAAAATGGAGGTGATTATAGGAGATAGGATCGCTTCAAGCATTAAATGGAATAATGCATATAAAATATTTTGGTCAATATTTGATACACTGTAGTAGTTCAATATATATTAGTTGTTGTACTCTAACTTTTTTTTAGGAAAGAAGAGGGAGCTACAGATGAGTATAATTTTCTGAGTCCCACAAAAGAAATCATAAAATAAACAAGTTCTTTGAATACTATCTTTTAAGATCAGAGTTTTCTTTTGGTTTTGCTTTTTTTTTTATTCTTATATTCTCATAAGTGCATAGTGTAGTATTAGCTGCCACAACAATGATCACTTAAATGATGGCCCTATAAATGAAAAGCTAATGAAATTTGTTCCCAGAGCATATCTGAAGAGGTGCCCTGGTATTTAGCCTTAATCACTATACTATTGGGTTGGGGTTCTTGGGTTCCTGTACTCTGGACATTATGGAAGACTCAAGGCATCACCTCATTGCAACATTTCACCCTTCAGACTAAGAGATGGAAGCCACAAGATGCTGAAGCTTTCTCTTTCAGATGGAAAATCCTAAAAATGGGGTTTAGTAGGACCCTGCATTCTAATACTTGGGCTCACAGGAAGTGGATGCCTGTGGATCAGAAAATATCAGGACAAAAGAGAAAAAATAAGACAAAAAGCAATATATGTAGAGCAACCCAACTGGAGAATGATCCTAATCAACAGACAAGCCCTAGCTTTGTTCCCTAAAGTCACAGACTAAAAGAAAGCCACGCTCCTGGGCCTGACTCCAGTGGAAGGAAACTGTGAGAATCTACAGACAAGACAACAAGGGAGACCACAGCAGCAGGACATATAATTTTCTTGGACTGGTAACTCCTCAGCGGGGTAGATTTAGTGAATGGACCTAAATGCTATCCCAAACTTCAAAGACATGAAACCTTCTGCTGAATGTGGCCCTATGTTCAGTGCTCTAAAGAAGTAAGAGGAGAACTTGGAACTGAATCTCAGCCCCAGCATGCATTAAGGGCTCTGGTTTGCAAATGAACTTCCGTCCAGCTGCTAAATCTTTACAAACAAGGACATCAAACCCTTTCCTGAAATTTATCTTCTCACAGCTTCTCTTTTAATACCACAAACCCATAATTCATAATTGTACCCAGCAAAATTGCCCTTCACCAAGTTTTCAATCTACCTTTTAAATCAAATGAGTCGAATTCATGACTGTAATATTCTGAATATTCTTGTGCTTCTGGAACATCATCTCCTGCTATCTGCCCACTTTTCATTTGGTCTCTTTTCTGTCTCCTCAACTGGGTCATAAAATAAATTCATGAATAATCCCATCTAGCTATAACTCACTTTCTCTTAGGTTATTAATCCCTTTTTGTCTTTTAATCTGCACTATATTTTATGGCTGGCTTACAACTTGAAAGCTTTTAAAAAAATACTGTATATGAAAACTCCATATAGTAATATATTCACCAAAATATTGGAAAGGAATAATTTTAGCAAGATGGAAAAAAAACCTCATGATAAATAATAGAATTATAAGTGAATTGAGATATAGCTTTTATTTGGAAATAATGGCATAGTTAATTTATGACATATTTTTGTCATCAAGCATGTATTTTAAAGTAGCATCAAATTTTACCAAATTAGGTAACAGGAATGTCTCCCTGTTAGCGTATATTGTGCAGGTAATAAGTTCAATGTTCCATACAGTATGCATTAAAATTATGGTTTAGTGATATAATGTTTTTTACCTTTCTTTTTATGTGTTACTCTGAAAAGTTCAAAGGGGTTAATAAACAGATCACTGTCCTATAAAGTCGTGATAATACGTATGTTATTTTTCTTTTTTGATGAGTTTTAAAACTCACATCCAAATTTTAAAGTTTTTTCTAAATGAAAACATACATTACCATGAGAAAGATATCTATAACTTTTTCAAATTCAAATAATAGGTTCCATTCTCAGGAGAGAAACTTATATGAAGTGACAATTTGATAAAAACTTAGGTGAAGTGAAATAAAGTTGATAAATCAATCAAAGTTTAATCTTATTAACTATCAATTTAATCAGGGTCTTTTGCCTAGAATTACAACATGTGTTTATATCCTGGAATCTAAAGACATCTATTCCAAATCTCCCATTTTATAGATGAATAAACTGAGGCCAGATTATTTGTCTTTTCCATTGTCATTTGCACATCAATTGAGAGAGTTTGGATTAGGAGACATATGAAATCTAGTAAAGTTTGAATTTTGTTTAGCTGCAGTACATTTCTACCCTGATGAGTTGGATTACAATGAACAAGTACAGGTGACAATTGAACAACACAGGGGCTAGGGGCTTCTACCCTACATGCAGTTGAAAATCTGGGTCTAATTTGTAGTTGGCTCTTCATATCCATTGTTCCTGCTTATCCACAGTTCTACATCCCTGGGTTCAATCAACCATGGATTATGTAGTAGTGTAATATTCACCATTGAAAAAATTTGCATATAAGTAGACCCAAGCAGTTCAAATTTGTGTTGTTCAAGGGTCAACTGTACTGTATTGTAAGGGTTTAAGTCTTTTATTTCTTTAAAAATTGCTAAAACTAAACATCAGCCTAAATCACTGCAACATTTAACCACAGCAACACAAAAGGAACAAAATCTAAATATTAAATCACAGTTCTTACACACAAATAACACATCTTTCTCTATTACCTAAGATTAGTTAATCAATAATGGCTAAAATTACTGCTACTTTATAGCTGAACATGCTTTCTATCAGTATACATGTTTATCTTTGAACACTTTTAAATATTGCAGTCATGTGGCATCATCCTATCTTTTGAGTTTGTGAAATAATCAATAATCAAGATCACTGGATTCCAGGTAATGGGAACTGATAGAACTAGTTCTGGACTTTATTGTAATGAATTTTCCATAGATATGAACTCAGTACAGTCCTTGCTTTTACAAAAGTTTATTCTCTTCCTTAAAACTGGGAGTAGAATCATGCACTCTTCTATAGATTTAGCAGGGCTTGATATGTCGAGATCACTAACATGCTAGTAATTGATTTCTTGTATTTTTTTGCCACTTTCATTGTGTTCTAAAGTCACTTTTGATTTGAAGCTGCTCCTTTGATTTCTGTAACAGACAGCAAAACAGCATCACTGCCATAAAGGTTGAGACCAGGGGACATTGAGTTTTTGACCCAAGTCAAGATATGTAATAAAGGCTTCACTGGAAAATTCTAACATGGGCTAATCAAAAATATTTTCTAAGCCAAAATCATTTATTTTTTATTAGCTTATTCAAGAGAAATTTATTAAGAACCTATTAGGCACCAAGCTCCATAGTAGGTACTGGAATTAAAAAAGAACAGTATGCAGTCTTCACTCTGTATGGCGTGCTTGCTGCCTAGTGGAAGCATGAGAGACGTGGCATGACGCTCTGTGAGCATATGGAAATGAGTTTCTGGAAGAGGAGTTATTGAGGCCAATTTTTAATTTGAGCTAAAGTTCACCTGGGTGAAATGAGACCTTTCTGATATCCACAACCCAATCTATAAAGAGCAGGATATGCAGTAGCACTATGTCTTAGGGAAATAATATTGTACTGAGGCAGCATAAAGTAGACAGAAAGTTTCATAAGAGATAAACCTGGAAACGTAGGTAAAGGCAGATTCACAAAGGGCATTAGAGATAATGCTGAGGACAAAATCAAGTTTGCATTTCTGAAAGATGAATGTGGCTTTAACTACACACGGTGAATGGTAGGTGGTTATGAGAGGTAACGGGGAGATTATTAATATCTTAAAGTCATAATCCAGGTAAGAAACATTAAAATTTTGATGAAAAGTAGTGGCAGAATGAAGAGTACAAACACATTTTAGCAATGTTTAGTCAATAAAGGGGACTGGAATGGATGTAAACAATAAGTGATTTAAAAAGAAGTTTCGAACGTAACCAAGAAATTGGATGTATCTTGGTCAAGTTAACTGGTAGTTTTCTTATTTAAGCAACTGGAAAATATAAATGATGGTCCAGTCACTAGCACCTAGAGGCAAATATGAGTGATACTGTAGAGTTAGGCATATAGGATGAGAGACAAAACTTGGGGTGCATGAACCTTTAAAGGGCAGGGAGAGGAAAAGGGTGTGTAAAGAAGACTGAGAGATGGTGATCAAGGAAAAAAGGAGCGAGCCAAGAATAAATGATGCTGAGGAAGCCAACCACAGTTGGAAGCAACCTAAAGAAAGAGATTTGCATCAACCAATTTAAATACCCTTAAAGAGGACAAGTAAACATGAGGAGCCTCTTTCACTGGTGGTATGAGAGGTGGCTGGGAAGCAGGCAATAGTGGAAGAAACCAGAAGGGGGTGATTTACATATATTGTTTAATGTACACTTTGCAAACTCTTTATGGAATTCAAATATGTTTCCAATTCTTGGTTGAGAGGCTCAGAGTTCTTACCCAAAAATGAATTGACAGAGCTCTAATTTTTGTTGAACTGTGGATAAAACATATTTCCCGGAAGGGAGATTTGGAGAAACTGAGGAGTTGAGGTTTAGAATGAAAAAAACAGATGGATATCAGACTGTGAATGGTTTTGAAAGAGTTCAGACTGTGTGTAGTGATTCATAACATACCACCGAAGGATTTGGACAGAGCTGTGATATGTTCAAAGCCCTGTAACCAAAAGACTAATCTGCCGTAATGGATTCTGTTTCAATTTGCAGAACGAGTTACTGGAATTAGAAGGAAACAAGGAAATCTTAGCCCATCATCATAAAGTTGAAGAATTTTAACAACCATTTTGATGTGGGCACCTTATGTGCCATTTACTATGCAAAGCAATTTACATGCATTAACTCATGAACGAGTTCCACGAGGACCCTACTACTTGTACTACCATTTTAATTTGAAACAACAGAGGCTTAGAGTGTTTAAGTGACTTGCCAAAATTCTGTTAATTCAGAAGTAATAGAAAACCCCAATCCATTGCCAAGTATACAATCTCATACAAAAAGGGATGTATGGTCTCAAATCATCAAAATGCTTATAGGTTGAGCTTCAGGCAGGTTGGGTCAAGACTTCCCATCACCTTTCCTGGAATTCCCAAGTGTGTGTGGCCTCTTGTGTGTGTCTGTCTCCAGTCATGTTTCCCCCAAGATGTTGAAATAACTACAGCCAGACATTTGTGCACCAGAGTGCAGAGAAAAAGAAAAAGAGAGCATTTCCTAGAAGGTCCCATCAAATGTCTCCTCTGGTTTTATTGGCTTGAAATGGGTTATATTTACATTCCTGAACCAATCATTATTAGCCAGAAAAAAAGGTTCATGTTTGTTAGTTTAGACTTGAGCCAAATGCATCCATGGAAGTCAAGTTCCTTGTAAGGTATACTGAAGTGTGAGGGAGAGAGTGATACATGAATATGTATATGAACAGTTCCTACAATTAGGTGGGATTAATTTTTTGTGGGGGATTACTACATTATCCACTACAATTACAGTACTATCCTTACAGAAGTGAAATAATTTGCAAAGGATCATTTATCTATTTAACTGCAGAACTGGTTCTAGGTTTCAATACTTCTGAATTCTGGTGTATACACACACATACACACATATACACATATACACACATACATACACAGTTTGTATTTTTCCTTTTACTAAAACTAGATAAAGTGATAAATGGTTAGGAAGATAGATATAGATAACAGAGTAGATACATACGTACATATATGCATATATACATAGATTTCTCTTACCCTTAACATGGCAGAATCATCCAATCAAATAAAAACAAATAATTTCAGGTGTGTTGGGTGTGTTTTAAATAAACTCTAATTAACTGGTCCTTAGTACCTTGGCTAAATGCATTTGAATCAGAAGTAATTTCTTTATCCTTTAAGAATATAAAGGTACACAGCAAAAATACAAACCTTACTGAGTTATAGCTGAGAGCCATTGAGTGAATGAATTCCAAGCTCATACATTTTTTCATGATTTCTATGGAATTTCCCAATGACAACTTCTGTGAAAATAATTTCTAATTTACATTAAGTACAAAGGAGGCAACATTGTACCATCACTAGAAGTCAGAGTTCAGTTATGTGTTGCTGGGAGCAGACATTAGGGTTTGTATTGGTGTTCGTGGTATAGAATTCTTGGCACACAACAGAGAGATAAAATGCTCATTAAAATGGATTCACTTATCCATCAAAGTACATTTGAATCACAAGGTGTAAATATGTATAATCTAAAATATTTAGGACATATCTGGGAAGAAAGTTTTATAACCTTAGAGTGCTTCTGGATCATTGGACTGAATAACAAATCACAAGTTGATGTCACAGCATTACATGTGCCAGGGGATACTGTGAGGCCAGGCTGAGCAGAGTCAGAGTTGGTGGCAGAGAAAACCAAATTGCCTGCTCTGATCCTAGAAGTACAGGTCAAGGGAGCATAACTTCTGTTCTGGAGGATTTTTTTGGGCATATGTCTTTTCTGATCCTTAAAATTTCTGATTACTTCAGGCAGGTTTAATAAGTATGCAAACTCTTCATTCCTTTGTCTCTAATAAAGTGACCCAATATCGTCAGAGTCCACTTGTTTACATTTTAATATATTTTAAACACACATCTCAAAATCACATTTTTCTAACATACAGGAGATAAAATCCAGATTAGTATTCAATATTCAAATAATATTCAAATATTAAGGTATGGGACTTAAAGACAGGAATCATACTAGTGTATATGTTTGGGAATTGTCACCCTCTGTGTGATGCAGGAGAACAAAAAGTGAGTATATATGTATTTATTTTATTTTACATATACTCAAGTAGCACATATTGTGTGGGAAACTTATAATTTCTTTATAAATATTAGCTGATTTAATATTTCTATAAAACGAGTACTCTTTTTTCTTTTTTCTTTTTTTTGGTATGAGGAAACTAAAACAGAGATGTTAAGTAATTTGCTTGAGGTCTTACAGTTTGCTAGTGGTTGATTTAGGATTCAAACCTAGTTATTAAGGTTCCAGAGGCAAAGATGGTAAACACAATGGCAAGCAATGCAGCCTCTCCTAATTGAAGGAATCTCCTAGGGAAGGTGTGTAAGACTGCACTTCTCAATGATGGCTACTCATCAGACTTATCTGCAGAGATTTTTAAGTGTTTCTGATACCTGGCCCACCCAAGAATAATTAAATTAGACTTTCTGATGAGGGCCCAGGAATTGGTATCCTTGTAAATGTCTTATATGCAGCCCTTGTTGAAGATAAAGAGGACAGAGGAGCCATTTACAACTTTACAAATATAGAAAAAGAATCAACAGAAGGAAGCTAAGAGACAAGTGTTCATAAGCAGTGCAGTGAAATCTAATGTAAAATTGATAAAGACCCAGTTCCCTTAAAGAGTAAGCTCACCTGCTGTGCATGTATGTTTAATTTTACTGTATAAAGTCTGCTATAATTATTCAATTATTCAATGTCTTATAGTAACCTAGGCCTGTAAAGTATGTCATATGTGTGCACGCGCCCTCATTTGCTTCCCTCTATCTGACTCATTTCTGAAACCCTCTCTGCTTTACAGTTCTCTGCTGCTTAATGTCTTCTTTATGGGATAAAATGTACATTTATTTTCCAATCTTATTTGGAAAGTAAGTGTGTTATATTTATCATTCTATATCTTTTTAACTCTGTATTATTTCTTGATTATAATGCAGTGTATACATAATGCAAAAGCAAAGAGAAAATATGTTGCATTATATTTTTATTTCTTTTCCTGTTTATGCATCAGTCCTGAGAAGGGTTAACATTATTCAGCAAATAAATGTATATTGACTTCCATCAGATTTGTGTTCCAACTTGTGGCTAAATCTTGTTTATGTGATTTTTTTAAATGTAATGTCACTCATTTTGGGTTCTGCTTTCTTAAATGAGAACAGAGATGTGCATTAGAAATTCAAGACAAGTTAAGCTCTCAATTTAGTGTTTAAAAAACTCTAAAGGTCATAACTAGCTTCCAGGTTGCCCATTTCAAGTATTGTGTACTGCATTTGTGTCTTTTGTGTGTATTTAGGAGTATTACAAGGATTCACCAATAAACATTTATTTAGGATGTAATTCATGACAGACATTAGATGTACAAAGAATGAATATGGAAGGACTTCTGATGTAAAAGACTCTGTATTCCATGAGAAGAACAAATGATGTGTAGAGTTTTAAAAAATCAAAATGTACTAAGGCTATTGGGAGTACACAGGAGTGGACAAACTATCTGTTCTTGGGAGCAGAAAAACAAGAACTCACAGAGGTGATAGTAGAGCTGGGACATCAGGAGTGAGTCGGATTTCTCTAGATGGTGGAAGCCAATGTCCTTCAGGCAGCAGGATCACCTGGGCAAGAGCACAGAGGCATGAAAGAGCCTCAAATAAACAGTAAATAAGTATGTACAGTGACTGCACGGGGTCCCTGGCAGCACAGTTGGCAATTAATCTGGGAGGGCTATCGAAACCCATTCATGTCATGCTAGTCATAGCATGTCAGTGAGTTTAGATAATGTTCTTTCATTAGGAATAAAAATCCATTCAAAGTTTTTTTTTCTTTTTTAATTCTAACTTTGTTTTAAATGAATGAGAGTAACTTAATCAATCTCATGTTATAGGAAAATTACTCTGATGCTCCTGTGTAAAAGGAGCTGGAAGAGGAAGCAATTAGAATGCTCTGGAGCCTTGCAGTTGTGAGAGTGAAGATTCAAACCAGTTGAGACAGCGGCAGGGCAAAGACAAAAAGCGAAGGACACATTCAATTTATAGAATGTCCTTATACATCTGAGAAATTTTTAAAAATGAAGAGGTCATAAATTCAACAGAATCCAATTATGTTTTCAATGTATTTCTAGTAAATTTGTTTATTTAATACCCTCAATGCAAAAAAATACATAGAATATAAACCTGTCATGCTGGAAGTTGTGTTTGACAGAAAATAGTTAGGTAGCATATTATTTTTTATTGTATGTTGAGAATAGTACCTGGTGCATGGTGTGGATCACTGAACATCTTTTGACTGAAGGAAGAATGAATGAATCAACAGATCAATGCCTACTTTAGCTGAAATCATGAGATAGTTGGGCTCAGTTCTATTACCACCTGTCTACCATTTTGTATGAGAATGACTTTCAGTATCAATAAGAATGATCTTAACGTCATTGGGCTTCAATTCTTTCATTGTGAAATGCAGACACTGTGTCATTATTTCTAAAATTCATCCCCATTGAGAATATTAACCTTAATGAAATCAAATAAAGTATATCACATCTTGCATGAGCAAACAGAAGTAGGGCATGTGTGGTTACATTCTGAAAGAAAGCTGGCTTACTTTCTCTAGGCTCCAGAACCCACATCATGTGCATGGGATAGAACTTAGGGAGGAGAGATAATGAAAACTCTCTGAACTTCAACATTTAGAGTGGTTACATTGTCATCCTGGGTTTCATTGATAGAATAAACTCCAGGATGATGGCTACAGACGAGAAGACTACTCCAGTTTCCGTGGATTTCACTGACTGTATTATTTCCTTGTTTCACATCAAACATGCCCCAACCATAACCTCCCACTCCTACGTCTTGGGTATTTAGTGTTTAATAGTGTCAGGAACTGGTGTGCTACACAAGCACTGACCAAGGTAGTCTTTGGAGATGTATGTGCTCCAGACAATTAGTTGCATCTTCTTAATGAAGGAAGTATGAAGCCTCTCTTTTGCATTAGTTTGGTGAAAGCTGTGGACCAGTAAACAAAACAAGCTGATATAATGCTGTTTAATTGTGTTCTTATAAACTCGTATAGAGGTAGCTCAAAAACTCTTAAATAACTTATATCAGATACTGCTTTTTCACTAAACCAGAGTTAATCGCCACTGTAACTCAGTGTATATAATTTTTTTAATATCATGGATATTACTGTGGATGAAACAATTGTCATTATTCTTGCTATCCTGTGATCCTTTTGAGTTGGACAAAAGTGGAATTGAATGATGCATCTTTGCTGTTTCTATAACTTATGGGAATACTTCTTAATTAACTCCTTTAACATTTGAGCTTAAAAATTAACATAAAGAATTTAATATACATTTGGAAAGTATTTTTCTATATACTTAGCAAAAATGTATTCTGCATTGAGCATATGGTGACCATTAGATAAAAGTTTATTAAATTTGTTACTACATACTTTCTAGAAGATATAATACTTTTTTCTTCAAATATATCCTCAGAGTAAAACAACCCACTGCTTTTCAACTGCAATATTTATACCTAGAATTGGGCATTATTCAATATTTGTAGACTTTACCTGTATAACACATGTGTGATGAAGTGATAATGAAGATCTAGGTAAGTGATTTTTCTGGGGGAAAAAATCATTACCTAGAAGAGAAGAGGGAAGAGGGGAATTGACTCTTGCAACTGTTCATTCTTACATCATTAAGGAGGACATACTTTTGATGAATCCTTAATATAGGTCCCCAATGCCTACCAATGCTTATTTGTCCAATAATTATTAAAGATGCTGCAAATATTGTTGTTGATGATGATGAAAATGATGATGATGGATGATGTTGAATAATATCAGTTATCATTCTTGACAGCTTAGAAATGTTTGCCTACTTTCGGGAATTCCCTGGTAGTCCAGTGGTTAGGGATCTGAGTTTCCACTGCAGGGGACACAGGTTCAATCCTTGGTCAGGAAACTAAGATCCTGCAAGCCGTGAGGCCAAAAAAAAAAAAAAAGTTTCCCTACTTTCCTTCTAGTAGTGTCTTCTCCTGGGAAAGGCTGTTGTAATAAAACATATGCTTCACCTGTTGATATAACTAGGATTCACCAAAACGTCTTAAGATAAAGCATTTGGCATTGACTGTCTACTGAAAGTTACGATTTCTTACTTTTTCAGCATTCTAACACTTCATGTAACAAAAAAGTAGAGGTGAAGAGATGGTTCATTCTCTTAGCTTTTAGAGCAAACCTTTAAGATTAAGTTTGTTCCTGGTTGGCACTGTCTTAAGAAAAAAACCTGAGTGAGTAAATGGAGCAATCTTGCATTCCCCAAACTGACAGTTACATTGAATGCCTCCAACAGATGAAGAGTGTTCTGTCCACTCTATAACTTTGGATGCACATTTCACTCCCTTTATGCTCAGTAGGCATTTCCTTCCTTCATCAGCAGCATATTATTTTATTTATACTGAGTTTGATAATTTTTGATTTTACTTTGTTCTCAATTCAGAATAGTAACACTGAATGGACATTAAGAAGAGATACTCATTTAAAAAGTTCTTAGAGGAAGACTTAACTATGACTATCAATATGTAAGACAAAACTGCTGAAAAAAATCTCCCGTCAGGCTCCCCTGGTGACGCAGTGGTTGAGAGTCCGCCTGCCGATGCAGGGGACACGGGTTCGTGCCCCGGTCCGGGAGGATCCCACATGCCGCGGAGCGGCTGGGCCGTGAGCCATGGCCGCTGAGCCTGCGCGCCCGGAGCCTGTGCTCCGCAGCGGGAGAGGCCACAACAGTGAGAGGCCCGCGTACCGCAAAAA
>NW_006780882.1:1866971-1886787 GCF_000442215.2 Lipotes vexillifer | reverse complement strand
GTCCGGAGCCTGTGCTCCGCAACGGGAGAGGCCACAATAATGAGAGGCCCGTGTACCGCAAAAAAAAAAAAAAAAAAAAAAAAAAAAACTCCCGTCAACTTCTCTTAGTACATAAATAATATGGCCAAGTGTCAAGAGATGAGAAAAGCTACAGATAATTTGGATTGTCTTTAACGTTTTCCTATGTCAGTGAACAGAGAATAATTCAGTCTTGAGGCACAAAGGTGCTTCTCTAGCTAGAATTGGAATTAGTTTCGGTTCCTCATTTTCTCAAATATTCTGTCCTAATTAAAGGCTTCTTAAATGAGTAGGTAATTGTTGATTTTTAAGCTGCAATTGCAAATTACTTACACCCTCTAAAGTTCAGTAAACCTTTAAACCTTTTAGCTCTTCTATTGATATCCTAATCATGCAATTAAAGCATCTACAGTAAGCAGATGAGCTAAGGCAAGCGGTGTCATGTTTTCTTTGGTGTACAAATCAATAAAGCTATTGTGATGACTTTCAAGTCAATGACCTAGCTACTGGAAATGGACACAGCTTTAAAAATAGATATTTAAAATAGGTATCATTTGTACTAACAGCTAATATTGTTGCTCAACATTTTGTTTATAATAGTTCAGTTATTCTCAGAGACTTCATATACTCACAGAATTAAGGAATGACATATTCCAAAGGAAAATGGAGTCCAGAAGTTAAAAGACATGACCCTGAGCTCTATAAAACAAAGATGCTAGAATCATATGGTCTTATTTTCCAGGTGCTTATGTGCTGCAGGTCAAGGCCACGGATGCAGATGACCCAACCTATGGAAACAGTGCCAGAGTCGTTTACAGCATTCTTCAGGGACAGCCTTATTTCTCTATTGATCCCAAGACAGGTAAATTTTTTATTAGAGACAACATTATCACCTCCCTTTCCCATTCTAACACTGCAATAGAGATTCAATGCGCTCCCCATCTAGCAAAGGAAGATAGGATCTTACCTTGCTGCTGCAGAGCTATTTCTTTCAGATTGAACTTGGTATAAATATAAACCTTTTTACACATATATGCCAAGTCCAAATTTGTTAGTTAGGAATTCTTTGTATGATTTACTTTAAATTTTCCAAAGTCTAGGAATATTTGTTTTTTTTGTTTCTTCTAGCTAAAATAGCTTTTTATTTCAGTTTTTCTTGGTTGGGTTCAATTATATTCAGTTTTGGGCCTAATCAACCCAAATTATGGAGTTTCTATTGCTATCTTTATCAAGGGTTATGGATGGTGACTTTGGAAAAATATAGACTTATGCTTCTAGTAGGGGAAAGAAGAGGGCTGACAAACTTGAAACCCCAAGATCACTAATTCTTCTGGTCTGTGTTTTTGAAGCCAGTCTCGTTTTTAAGTCAAACCATTGAAATTCCAGTTTTCAAAGCCTCATATAAGAATCTATGGAAAGTTAGAAAGGGCAGGAAAACATGCAGGATGATTTTGTATTCCCTTTAAAACGAAGCGAGTCCCCCCTGTTTCTAGAGAATCTGTTTTTGAGTGAAGATAGTTTTTAAGGAGCTCCAGTCATGCTGACCAGTTATCAAAGCTCAGTGTCACAGTTAAAGCAGAAACTCCATAACGACAGTTGTTTTATCAACTCTTATATAATACATAACATGTTGCATATTAAAGTCAATACTGTTTATCACATCAGTTTAAAGTAATGGAATAAACTGTTAACATACTGGACTAATAAGTTACTTTTAAGATTTGTAAATAGATCTTTAAAGAGCTACATTGATTTGAAAGGTATTCGTTTCCGACACTATACATGCAAATGGGTTAAACATTTCAAAATTTATACTTCCTCAGAAGTGTGTGGAAACTGGACTACCAATTAGATATAGGTTAATTAATAATTAACCATGGATGGATGTTGCTTGGAAACATAAGGTCAATTAAGTGAAAATAAAGAACCAGCAAATTTTCTGTCAACTAAACCTGCCATTCTGTCTGTCCTCACTTTTCACCCTTTTCATCAAGCCAACAGGGGGCCAGAAACCATCAAAAAAAAAAAATGAACGGAATAAGGCTGGGAGCTGCTCCCTTTTGTAAACTTAAAAAGGAATAGATTGTAGTAAGGACAACATTAGTTCTTTAAGAAGGGAACGTCAGTGCTGCAGAAAATATAGAAAGGTTCAGGACAAAGAAGCTCTTTTGGTTTGGAAGTAGGATCAGAGATCAAAAGCCAAGGGGTCAAATGTTAAGAGTGAGTGTGTAATGGGGAGATTACACCTAAAATGTAAGTTATTTTCCAGAAGTAGGCAGTGAAGACAGGAGAAGAAAATGTTTGGCAATAAAGGTATTGAGGAAGTTTTGTGGTGGCTATTGTGTTTAGCTTTGGGAAAATCATATATTTGTGGAAAAAAGGGAAAATTGTTGATAAAAAAGTTTGGGGAAGTTTTCAATGAAGTTTATGATGGTACAAAGCTCCAGAGGAATTAGGAAGGTTTATGCAATAGGCCAAATGTATAGACAAATAATGAGATTATCTAAGATACTATACATCCTTTTATCAAATGGGAACATTATGGGTTATTTTTTCCTTATACAGTTACATTTTCCAAATTTACCGTAACTGGGAATCTAACAGAAATAGAAGTAAGGACAATATCTGTCTCCTAGATCACTTCAGCCTCTGAGAAGCACTTCTCACAGACAGAAAGGATGGGAGAAAAAGAAAGGAAGGTGTCTAGAGATTGGTGAGGAGGGAGGTTTTTAGTATTAGGGTTCTCTTACTGAGTTTCAGTGATTAATTCTATAGAGTAGATGAGTTTATATACTCAGAATAAGTGTGGCAGAAGCAGGATCAAAGATTTAATATTGGAAAAATAACTATAGATGGAGACCATACCTAACTAAAAAAGCAAGATAAAAATCACACAAAGGTGAATCGAAGCATAAAGTGTGGGTACAGAATATAATTGCTTTGGTCAAATTAATACTGGACAGACAACAATTACATGAAGGGTTTACTTGCCCATCCCTTGACTTTACTTGTTCAATATCAACTTTAGATAAATTCTAATGCCTTCAGAAAGTATCATTTTACAGAAGGGTATATATATTCATAATATGCCTTTTCTAATTGTGTATTTATATTTTTATATCATGCTTATTATTTAGAACTGAAGGTGAAACAATTCTGGCATGAACTGTGGAATAGGTTTTTTGAAGCATTGATTTTCACTGGAGACAGAAGTCTTGACACTAACAATGCCCCAGACCACTAGACAGGAAAAGTGTGGATGGTGAGGCACTTCATTAATAGAATGATAACTAGCTCTTCATGCACAGAAACCATTAAGAAGACTTTTTGTCAAATTTATCACCTTGTGGTAGGTAAGAATACATCAAAACTCAAGGATAATTGCAATTTCTCAGAAATAGCCCCCATATAGCTTCCTTTTATGATTCCTTTTGCTATTATTAAATAAAATGTATGAAAAACTAATATTATCTAAAATTTTCCACATTTGAGTGTAGAAACCAGTTTAAAATAATTTCTAAAGGAAGAGTCTTATCAAAACTTCTGGTGACTAAGTATTTATGAAGAGATAAATATAACTATTTAGTATTCGTTTGGAATGAGAACATTTTTTTAAAGGTTTTCATTGACATTGCTGTTTGACAAGCATTCCTAGCATCTCTATCCAAGGTATAAATATGGCAGGTTTATTTATAAATAATATAAATTGATGCATTCTATGAAATAAGCCCCAAATTGAGTTTAAAATTGGCTAATTTGGCAATTATTTGGCTTACCTAAGAGAATGTTTACTGTAACTTAAAATTTGCATGCATTCATGTATATGCCTCAAATGATTATTAAATATTTAAAAAAACCAGAAATGTAGATACATTTATAAAACATTAAATAACATTGATCCTTATTATACTTAATGTTTATAAAACACTAAAATATTTGTCATATTGGCATATTACATTATTATATACATTTTACACTTAATATTTATGATACATTAGCAAAACACTTATAATCTATAAAATGTTAAAGAGGCAGTGTAGTATTTTATTTGATGCATGAAATTGAGATGCTAAATATTTCCAGAGCATTGATAATAAAATTATTTCATTTAGGAAAACAAACATTATTATAAATGACTGATCTCATGACTTAATTTACATTTAAAATTCTTTTAAAGTATTTGAAATTTTCCCTAAACGATTTCAAAATCTAGTCTGAGTTGGATAACTAGATATTGCTATTTGGTGTATCATGTGGTGATATGTTGATTTTTCTAAATAATCTGAGCTCTACCTGAGAAAGCATTATATTGATAATACTATTTTATCTCAACATTTTAAAAAATCTATAAACTTTAAATTGTTCTGTCATGGTAAAATATATATTTTGCTATTTTAACCATTTTAAGTGTACTCTTCGGGGACATTATGTACATTCACATTGTGTAACCATCACCACCATCCATCTCCAGAATTTTTTCATCAGTGCCTTTTTGTTTATGTGCATTGTCAAAAGTGCATATTTATAAGTCTTTATGCTATGTATTTACATGTGCATTTTTAGGATTCATATGAAAAGAATTGAATGAGAATGGGATTTTATGCATGAGTTACTTTCTTTTTTTCTTTTATCCACTACCCTGATATTTCACGCTCTATGATTCTGTCCTAGCTTCTGTTTGGGAAATCTGATGAAGTGCTGAGAGAACTGACACTTTCTCAAGATTTTTAGTTCGATTATCACCTTTTGATTAGAGATGATTATCTTCAAGCTTACTTCCCAAATAAAACATCATCCCCCCTGACTGATATTTATTCTTTTCAGTCAAAAAAAAAGATGTGTTAGTGTTTTAAAGCCCCGTAGTAAAATTAAAGCATGGGTCAGACTTCATATTTTGAGCTAATTCTTTATATAAACTACTATGTACATATTTACAATGTTTTATGGCCTGAGCATGCCTTTGACTTTAATTCAGAGAAAAGTCTTACAGGATTTAGAGTCAGTGCTGGTGAGATAAAGACAGAAGCTCTTTTTCTCTTCAAGAGTGAAATAGGAAATAGACAATTATTAAGATTAAACAACACGTGCCATTATCGCTTTTGTAATATTTTACATATATGCAGTAAAATTACATGACTAAAAATGTACTGCAGACAACGGTTTCCTTGTATTCTGCCTTGTCACACTTCACGAGAACTCTGTGTGAGCTCCACTTGCCTTATTTTAGAAACCATGGAATGCACACATCTGCAGATGGAACTAAGACTATTTGGTCTTGAAAGGAAAATCCTCCAGGCGGATGTGATACATGCCGTTCGGAAGTTGTAGAGCTCTCATGTAGGAGAGGAGCTAGCTGTATTCTCTGCTGCTCCCCAGGGCTATCAATGGCATGAATTACAGGAAGAAAGAATTTTGGTTTCATTAAGAAAAAAAGATGTTAATGATTGTTCCATAAATAAGAGGGGCAGGCACCTCATGAGATTGTGAGCTTCAAATTACTGGAAGAGTTAAAGCAGGTAATGAGTGATAAGTCAGTGGTGCTGGATTTGGGTATGGATTTCCTGGATTTGGGTAAATTGATGCACATTTATTTATAACCAATGACCTGGCAGGTCCTGTGCTGCCAGGATACTGAGATGCAACAAGCCGATCCTCAAATAGATCCCCATCTACTCGGGGGGAGGATATCAGGTCCTCAGAAGATTACATTTGGGTTTTCTAGGATACCACTCTATGATACATAGTGTGACTACTGGGCACTAGATATAGACTCACGAGAGCGGGGAAACTCCTGAGAAAAGAACTTTTGGGGAAGTGACTTCTAAATCTTAAAGAATAGTTAAGGCATGTTATGGTGCAAAGTCGGACCATACTGTCTTTAAATTTTCTTCCTACCCAAGATAACCTGATAACTCTTCTTGTCCTCAAAATACATTATTGGCAACAGTTTTTAAAAAATTATACACCTTATCTGTGTAGTCATGAACACCATATTTTTAATAAAGCTTAAGAATGTACTAGCTTTTTAAAAAAATCTATTACAGAAGCAGTAGGAAACTAATTCAGTACAGAATTTTAGTTAGAATGACCAATACAGTCCTATGAAGATGACTTTGATGACAGATATGAAGGAAGTAGAGCAGCTGTTTATGGTTACGTCTTGGAAATAACATTTCCAGCAGAGGGAAGAGAGGGTACAAAGCTCTAGTGAACAAAGGAGGGAGTTGTGGAAGATAAGATCAGAGAGTTAAGATCAGGGGGTGGGAAGATGGAGATTATGTGAGGTCTGTAATCTGAGCGACCTGGACAATCTCTGAGGATTTCTGATTGGAGGGGCTCTGTGACTGCTTCATGTTCATGCCTAACCACTGTGACTGCTCTTTAGAGAACAGGCTAGTGGTCTAGGTCTCCTCTGGACTCTAATCCTCAGTGAATGGAGAATGCAGCCATTCATCCATTGTTCATTCTACCTTTCTGTATCTATCTCCTCCTATCTATATCTATCTACCTATCCATCCATCCATCCACCTAATCCATCTGAATAGTCTCAAATTAATAATTAGCATTTTTCAAGATTTATTGAGATATAATTAGCATATAGCGCTGTGTAAATAAGTGGTATACAACGTGTTGATTTGATACACTTATATATTGCAAAATGATCACCATCATAGTGTTAGCCACACCTCCATCAGGTCACATAATTACCATTTCCTTTCCATGGTAAGAACTTTTAAGAACTACTCTCTTAGCAACTTTCCAGTATATAATACAGTAATATTAACTGTAATCACCATGATATACATTCTATCCTTATAACCTATCCACCTTATAACTGTAAGTTTGTGCCTTTTGACCAGAATCTCCCCATTTCCCCCACCCCACAGCCCCTGGTAGCCACCAACCTACTCTGTTTCTATAAGTTCAGCTGTTTTAGAGTCTACATATAAATGATATCATAGACTTTTTGTCTTTCTCTGTCTGACTTATTTCATTTAACATAATGTCCTCAAGTTTCATCTATGTTGTTGCAAATGGCAGGATTTTTTTTTCGTTCTCATGTCTGAATTATTGAATTATATTCCATTATATCACACCTTCTTTATCCAATCATCTGTTGATGGACACTTCTGTTGTTTTCATAACTTGGCTACTGTGAATAATGCTGCAATGAACTTGGAGCACAGGTATCTCTTCAAGATCTTGCTTTCACTTTCTCTTGATACATACTCAGAAGTGGAATTGCTGGATCATATGGTAGCTCTATTTTTTTACTTTTTTTTAAGGAACCTCCATACTATTTTCCATAATGGCTGTACCAATTTACATCCCTACTAACAGCGCACAGGGGTTCTCTTTGCTCCACATCCTTGCCAATACTTTTTATCCCTTGCCCTTGACTTATTGATAACAGCCATACTAAAAATCATGAGGTGATATGTATCTCGTTGTAATTTTGATGTATGTACATTTCCCTGACGATTATTGGTGTCAAGCACATTTTCATGTAACCACTGGTCATTTGTATGACTTCTCTGGAAAAATTTCTGTTCGGTTTCTCTGCCCATTTTTAGGTAAGATTTTTTTTTGTTTGTTATTGAGTTGCATGAGTTCTTTTATGGTATGGATATTAACTCCTTATCAGATATCTGATTTGCAAATAGTTTATCCCATTCCATAGGTTGCCTTTTCATTTTTGTCTATTATTCCTTTTGCTATGCAGAAGCTTTTTAGTTTGATGTAGTCTTACTTGTTGATTTTCAAGATGCCTTCCCAGAGAGTCTATTTATCTTTGAAAACCACGATCTCACTTCTCTCCCACTCTGTGATCTTATTTTATACCATCCCTCCCAACAGTGGTATGCTGCAGCCACATCAGCCTCTAAGTTCTGTTCTTGTATGCGTTAAAGAAGTAATGCTCCCCTCCTTATCGTCCCTGGGATACGCATCCCTGGGCTCTTCCTAAGTCGGCCTCTTCCACTTCTCTGGGATTGCAGTCTTTCCTCAGAGAGGACATTTCTGATACTACCTTCAAGAGGACTTTCCTTCATTTTCCTCCTAACACCAATCACCATCTGAAATTAGCTTAATCATTTAAGAGCTTCTTTATGACCTCCTCACCACTTTATAGGGACACATACCCATTAAATGTACATTCCATGAAGGAACCTTATACAGAGACTCTATCAATTATTTTCCCAGATGAAAACAGACGATACCCAGTTGGGCAATTTGAGATTAGTTTAATAAAAGGACTCTTTACTAAAGTGCAAGCAGATCGTAGGGAAACCATAAGGGATAAGGCTGAATCTGGAGAAGAAATAAGAAGTGGATGCAGTTACCACAATGGGGTTGAAGGAATGAGGGTGTTATAGAGTCACAGGCAGAGACCATGGCAGGAGAGTGTGGAATGGAATGTGGGGCGTCCATGGAAAGAAAAACCCAACCTCATTCTCCTTCTATCATCTAATCTCCTGTCAATTGGCCCAGGGCAACCAGAAACCAGAGAGCAGAGAGAAGTCTAGAAAAGTATATATAGTGGAATTGGAGGGCCAGATGGAAGCCATTATACCCATAAACCTAGGAACAGTGCCTGAATGAAACATATATTTTAGTACAAGTGTTGACTGAATCTACTGTCCCACGTTCAATCCTGCAGTTCAGCACTCAATTTAAGAAAAAACTCAGATAAAATCAAATCCTTGATTATCACATGTAATATTTCATGATTCTTCATATATAGTATTGCATTATTTTCATCTCAAAAAGTTTTCATCAGTAGATCTAACCCATTTTTACAAAATAAGCTGAGATCCACCAAAACTAAGGGACTTGCCTATAATGCCAAGGTGATTGCAAAGGGAGAATATATCCCCCTGGCAGATTAGTATCCTTTGGTACTATAAGGTTTTATAACCTTAATTTAAGGTTATAACTCTCTCAACCATATATTTCCATTCATATTGGCAGAAATAAAATCTATTTTTCTCATTCTTAATTTTGCTCTAATTATCTTGCATATGTTCGAAAGTTCATCAGGTACAAGACCATACCAGTATTCAATGTAAACTTGCTTATCTACTCTTTTTTTTTTTTTCCAAATAGGATTTTCCAAATCCTATTTCCAAAATAGGATTTATTTCCTAATTATTTCAAATTAATTAAAGTTTGTGGTATCACTACTGTGGAGTACTTGTAGAGTATTTATACTGTTTTATAAAATGCATGTTTTTTCTTTTTAATCTTAAACTATTATCATACAAGGTTGTTGCTGTATCTTTATATACAGATACTGAAAAGTAGAGATGGATACTTGAACCTAAATCTAAGATCTAAAGTGACAGAATGTAGCATTCCTTCGGCTGGTTGCATTTTGCTATGGAAGCACTTTAGTCCAGTCCTTTTCAAGTTTCCTCCTTGCTCAAGGCCAGGCAATCCATTTTAATTTGTTTGGTTTTAAATGTTAGGAAGTATAGAAACAACCAGTGGCCATAAGAAGAGTAACTTTTTGAATAGGAGATTCCCCGCGCTGCACCCCACCCCACCCCGGTTTTTTCAATAGGCCACAGTATTTAAGGATTCTCTACTCACAATGAATTTTGTTGTCTGCCTGATTTCCCAGATTCAACTCTAAAAAATTTCTAGAAATGCCCTATGTTATTTCTCTGGGACAGTGGCTCCTAATGAATATGGTGATGGGAAGGGAAAGCACATCATGGTCATCAGAGGAGATTTCCTTTGAAACTACATGCACAACCCTTTCCTCTCTAAATTCTAACATACAATCTCCCAAAAGCAGCATTAAACTAAAAGGATGGCTGGAAGCGGCGGCTAGATCACCTATCAGACACAAAATGGAGGAGTGCAGGGAAAGTTAGGGGTATTCATGACAATTATATCAAATCATCAGAAAAAAACTCTAGTCTTAAATAAGTCTGATAATGCTTATTTGCTCTCTTTTTCATAGAATCAATGTTTTACATATGCATGCATATATCATAAAATTTATATATCAGGGCTTCCCTGGTGGCGCAGTGGTTGAGAGTCCGCCTGCCGATGCAGGTGACACGGGTTCGTGCCCCGGTCCGGGAGGATCCCACATGCCATGGAGCAGCTGGGCCCGTGAGCCATGGCCGCTGAGCCTGCGCGTCCGGAGCCTGTGCTCTGCAACGGGAGAGGCCACAGCAGTGAGAGGCCCACGGACCGCAAAAAAAAAAAAAAAAAAAAAAAAAAAGAATTTATATATCAAACTTGTATTTGTAAATTATATTGAAAATTTTCATACCAGAAATTAAGTGAGTAGAGTAAGAAATATACATATATACTTACTGGAAATGAACTGAGTAAAGATAAATCCGGTCAACAACAGGAAAATACAGTATGAGTACGAATTAAACCCAGGCATTTATCCAGAAAATATAAATATTATAAGGCAGGCAGAAGTCATGTAGCTTAAGGCATGTAGGACCAGGCCACTGAGATGCAGAGATGAAGAATCTTAATTAAGACACTTGGAAATGAAACATCAGAAATCCAAGCTGAAGAAAGGACAAACAGATTGAAGTAGAAGGGTGTCAGTAGCAGTGTATGAATAAAACTGCAGGAGCAAAAAATGGAACTTGCCTTTTTTGCAACAATTTCCAGCCAAGGGCCAAAAGAAATTTCAAATTGTAGTTAAGTCTGAATTAGCAAAAGAACAGCATTAGTTAAGTATAGATAAAATAAGGATGTATATTCAGTTTGTGCTTAGGATTCTATATTTTGTGTTGACAATTGATATTAAATTTGTTATTCATATATGCCTTATTATTTAAGAAATAATATCAAAGACACATGGGTTTAGGACAAATTTTCTGCAATCTCTCCCTAAAATCATTAGGTATAGATTGGAATTTGTTATAAAATTTATTCACAATTTACCTGCAATAAATCCAGAAGGTTTTAGTTGTTACACTATGAATAAATATAAATATAAACACAGACATAAATATAAATATAAATTAGTTCTACACTCAAACACAAGAACAGGAAATGAGTAGGCTATGTAAATATGCATATATATCATGATTCATGATTATAAATTATTTATAGGGACTTCCCTGGAGGTCCAGTGGTTAAGACTTCGCCTTCCAATGCAAGGGGTGCGGGTTCAATCCCTGGTTGGGGAAATAAGATACCACATGCCTCGTGGCCAAACACCAAAACATAAAACAGAAGCAATATTGTAACAAATTCAATAAAGACTTTAAAAATGGTCCATTTCAAGGGCTTTCCTGGTGGCGCAGTGGTTGAGAGTCCGCTTGCCGATACAGGGGACACGGGTTCGTGCCCCATTCCAGGAAAGTACCACATGCCGCGGAGTGGCTGGGCGCGTGAGCCATGGCCGCTGAGCCTGCGCGTCTGGAGCCTGTGCTCTGCAACGGGAGAGGCCACAACAGTGAGAGGCCCGCGTACTGCAAAAAAAGTTCCACATCAAAAATAAATGAATAAATAATTTATAGATTTCTTCCTTCAATTCGCCAGTCCTTCCACTAGTCAGATGGTCAACACATTCTTATTGACTTTTTTCTAAATGACAAGCACTCCATTAGAGGTTGTAGTATAGTAACTTGGTGACAAGAGAGACAAAATCCCTGCAATGGCAAAGCTTAATAAGATCTAAGTACAAAAACCTGTGGCTAATATAAGTAAAAGGAATCCTGAAAGACAAAATAAAATACACAAAGGAGATATTCAAGTGTTCAAAGAAGCAAAGTAATATATATGTATCCCAAAATATAGATAAGAATGAAGATGTTATTCTTTAGAAATCTCACCTTCAGTGAAACCACTTAATTCTTTTACTATATATCTAAAATATATATTGTCTAACAATTTAATTCTTTTTTAAAGGTAGGAGCATTCTGTATAAATTATGTCTAACTTGGTTGACTTAGTGAATGATGACCATCTTTTAGAGCCAATACATTGTTCCTTAACCATATTCCACAATGCTGCACAGCATTTCACTATATGGCTATTACCACAATATATTTAATTATATCCTAACCATTGGATGTTTTGGGTGTTCCACTTTTTAAGACACAGAATTTTTGTTAGCATGTTTTTTTGCTAATGAATCTAGATAGAATCATTTTCTTGTTGTGGACTATTTTATTTTGGAAAACTCATCGTTTGTGACATTTATCTTTTACTTTTTTCCCCCCTTAAGGTGTTATTAGAACAGCTTTGCCAAACATGGACAGGGAAGTCAAAGAACAATACCAAGTCCTCATCCAAGCCAAGGATATGGGCGGACAACTGGGAGGGTTAGCTGGAACGACAATAGTCAACATCACCCTAACAGATGTCAATGACAATCCACCTCGATTCCCAAAAAGTATGTTCTTTCCTGTTAAGTCGAAATCAGTGCAGCTATTTAAAAAATGTCTTACATTTCATTGAATTTTACAGGAATTGTAATAATTTTCCAGACACTTTTGTCTTTAAGAAGCAGAAGCTAAAAATTAAATGTCCTCAGAATTACATTTTTCCATTAGAATCATGCATAGTGTGATTTTAATAGAAAAAAATATAAATGAGTCAATAATTGTACTAATCATGTTATCAATTCTTATAAAAGTAAAATATTCACAATAGGTTGGTATCTTGTCTAATTTCTTACTAGTTGAAAAAGTAATATAAATATGAAAAGTACAATGTAATTTAAGATTTATGACATATATGCCACTGTACTATTTGTTATATCATATAATTAGCATAAAATTTTCTGCCTTCACTTTATCAATTATATGTGTTGAATCATTTCTGTATACTTCCCTGGAGATATCAGATGACATTGCAGTGATGCTATTTCTCTACTTTAGTTGTATTTTATTTTAGTTTTTCAGTAGGTGAAAATTGCTACACTTTCTATGATAATAGAATAATTCACACCTATATCTTCTCTGTAACTATATATTTCTTATTGAAAGTGAATACTTCTCACTTGTGTTACATCCAGTTTCCTTTTGCAGTATTATATTTAACACCAATAAGTACCTGTTCGATTTCTGGTACATTTTCAAGGATTATAGTTCAGTGTTCCTAGGATTTAGAATACAGAAACTGTTTCTTCCATTGCTTATATAAGTAATTTGATAAAGTCACTAGACACTCATTTGCATGAACAGTTTTAAAAAACAAAACAAGGCAAATCATTTTCTTCTTCTAACTCCAGGAGAGTTTGAGTTTATCTACTAAAGTATATAACAATGAGAATATTTAACTAAATAGATATTTTATTCCTTTAGCTGTGTGGTTTTATATAATTTACTACTTTGTCATTTTTGTCTTAAAATTATCAACCTATATTTTCTTAGGGAAATACCCTTACTTAGTGATCAGAAAGTCAGTGTACTGAATAAATGTATAAAAGTGGCAATTAGAAATCATCATACTTTAGCAACTGGGGTGTATATGACAAATGGCTAGTAAATAATAGGTTATGACTAATAATAACACAGTCCTAGAGCAACACTTTCCTTGCTTTCTATTCAGGGAAACCGAAAAAATATAAATAAATATTTCAAAGGAGAAAGAAATAATGCATTTGGTTCTCTAGAACATGGCATTAAAAAAGAACATGTTTCCACCTCAAAAAGACTGATTTTTAACAATTTTACTGCTTATTTGTGGTAATCTATAATAGCTAATTGAGGAGACTAGTTTGAAAGATTGTTCTACTTTTACATAAAAGGTGACATTGTACATTTGAATTCTGTTTTGGATTTGTGCATTAAAAATTTGTTCAGTTTAGAGTATAAGAAATAGCAGAGATCTTCCTAGGTAGTATCAGTATTCTTATTCACAAGGATGATAGTGAAGTTTTTCAGATGAAGAGTATAAAACTCAACCAGTGGAAGGAAACAACTTCTGGGTATGGATGAAGGGTAATTTGCAAAAGTTTGAACAGCCATCCAGACAAATAGGCTGGAGTGCAACAAAGAAATGAAAATATCTTAATGGGAGAGAAACTAGAGTATGGTTAGGGAACCAAGATGGCATGCTCAGTTCCCAGGGAGACAGGAAGATCAATTCCAGATCTTATCTAGTGAAAGGAATCTGTACAAAGCAGCAGGCTTGTTTGGAATATATTCGAAGTTGAATCTGTAGATCTAAGCGTAACTAGATGAGACCCACTAGGAAAGATTATGGGGTTAAGGGCATTTGAACTTTTAGAGCATTTTCATGCTGTGTCAGGAACTTTATCATTTTCGTATTTCCTTTCCTCAGAAACACTCTGAGATCTTTATTTTCCACATTTTACCGTTAAGAAAACTGAGACCTAGATTAAGTTGCCCAAGATCATCAAAGCTGGCAAAGTCTTTTTTTTTGATACTAAAGTTCAAATTTCTTCTATTTTAACATATGAAAATGAAAAGATATTCTTTTTACCTGCCACTCTGAAACCATATTTTTTAGACACATCTGCAAAAAAGTCACATGCAATAGGATGAATTGTCATCATAAACAGAAATGAGAGGGTAGAAGGAATATACCAAATAGATCACTGTGATCTAATTATTTTCTTCTTGTGCTACATGCATGTTCGAACTATAGCCTGAAAGTATAATAGGTGAGAGATATTTTTGAATCATGAGAAAGAAGAGGGTTTTCACATTTTTCATGAATAAAAAATGAATCCCCTTGAAATCTTACATACCTTTGTGTCAAGCCCTTTTTACTGTGCTGTTATTTTGAATTATATCCTTCAGAGGAAATAGACAGAATACATTTATAAACAGAAAAGCCACCTCTTTAGAAGTCAGTGCTCTTTCTGCAGGAATATTTCTCACATGGGTCAATTAAACTGAAAATATGACATGAAATGACAAACTGAAATAATAACTTTTGAATGTAAAAGTCAAGAAAACAAATATTTCATACATAATATAAATTAACAAGAGAATTTCCCACAGCTAGCTCTATTTGTTCATGTCTGTTAAGGAATTATGCTGAAAAACAAATCTTCCTTCAGATGAACTTCATGGAGCTACATTTTTTTCATTGCTTAAAAATGCACAAGATAATTTCTTAAAATTTACCAATCATAATTCGTTTTGGCTTTGTGTGTGTACATATGCATGTGTGACATTGTTAAGCACCCATTTCCATCCATTTCCTTCTATAAATCTGTTAGAAATGAAAATAAAATTAAATGTCATGGCCATTTGTAGGATGCAAGTGTAAATAGTTTGCTGTTTTACTGTTGCAAAATAGATGGTTCCTGAGGCATCAGAATTTCCTGCCAGTTTCATTTGATGATGGTGACAATAATATTTACTAATAAGTTACCATGTGTCATGCATTATGCAAAATGATTTGTATATATATTCCCATTTAACTTTACAATGACTGTATAGTATTTTCTCAATTTTAGAAATAAAAGAACAAGAGTATATTATTAATAAAAGTTAAGTAACTTGTCCAAGATCACACAGCTCCTAGGTAGGAGAACCCAAGACCTAATCTTATGAAGCGACTTCAGAACTTTTTATCACTTTCCCTCTTAAAAGGCAATTTGCCTTTAATGCCTGTGTTTTGCCCCAAAAGTCCTACAGAGAGAACTGTTCACAAACAAAGGAGGGAATACTGTTTCAGAAATAGAAATAATACCAGGCATGTTAAAAGAGCTCTACCTGTAGTCATATAAAAACAAAATATTTTCTTTGTAAAATCTTTTACATATAGTCATATAGCTTCCACCTACGATAATCGAGGACATCCATAGAGGATTTCCATCTGTCAAAATAAGCTACAGCAAAATGCTGATGGTTTCCATTACTTGAATTTTAAATGACAAAAACATCTAACAAGCTGATCTAAATTATACATTATGAGATCAAATCAATTAAGTGTTGTGGTTAATCCACATTAGGCAAAATACTTCTCTCACTTGTCTCTTCTGTGTAATAGTTTTGTAATGAATAAGAAAACAACTTAGGTGAAATAAAGCCCTTCATAGTTTACATAAAAAGGGATAATTTGTAGGAAACGTAAAGAAGTGTTTGCTTCTTTTTCCTTCCTTTTCCAATATAATAAGCATTTAAGAGAACTGTTTGTATGGTAAATGGATTCGAATGCAGAAGATAAGACATTAATATTTATTTTATGACAAATTCTTAGTCATAAATAAAACAGTATTTTTAAGTAAGTCTGTTTTTTGGGAATTCCCCTGGCGCTCCAGTGGTCAGGACTTCGAGCTTTCACTGCTGTGGCCCAGGTTCAATCCCTGGTTGGGGAACTAAGAAGATCCAGCAAACCAACTGCAGAGCGAGGCCTAAATAAATAAACTAACAAATAAATAAACAAAATAAAGTAAGTCTGTTTTCATCAAATGCCCACCAAACATGTTTATATTGACTGTTTCTGGTTATAGGACAATTGATTCAGTTATAAGTCAATAAAATATTATTTGTAAAATAGTTATTTTCTAAAACATATAATTGTATCCAATATTATACCTAGAATCATGAACCCAATTATATCCAGATGGGGCACAAAGTCTGTTTCTCTTTGTTTACCATTTACCATCTTTATACCTGGAAAACTATAAGCTTTGATACTGAAAGTTACTTGGTAAAACCATGTAACAAGTCATTCCGAATACAGAAATAAAGAGCAATTGAATTTTGACAGCTACTCAGATCCAGCCGTAGAAAATGTACCAGCACGTTCTGCCAGGTGTCCAAAGTTTGATTGTCATGCGGATGACTGAGATTGACTACTAAAGATATAAGTTCATGTGTTAAGTTTATTTTTAGATATAATATTTGTACATATTTATATTTTTATATTTATTTTTATATATATATAATTTGAGAATTAAAAACTTTATATAGATTTATATATTTATTTAAATAATATCATAGGAGAAAATTTTTCCTGGATTTTGAGTGCCCAAGATATGCCTGAATATGTAAATGTGTGTATGCTGAGAATCACTTCGGTTCTTTTCACAATCTCTTTCTGTGACTGTTAGGGAGTGAATTATGTACAAATCTCTCCTTCCAACTTATCTGGAGACTCTGGACAAGGGCCTGCTTCCTACCTGCAGGTCAAGTACAAATAACTGTTAACATCCTCAGTATGTTTCTAAATGATGCCTCTGAGGCAAAGGTGGAATTTCTGTTCTTATCACTGCCTCCAATATGCTATTTTAGGTGAAAGAATGAGAAAGAGAAGATGGTGGCAGTTACTCTGAAAGGATACCAAAAGAGGCATGACTAAAATAATGGGTCTTATGTGAGCTCCAGTACTATTTAAATGAGAATGACTACTTCAGCTTCACTCAAATATTTGAGGTTGGAAGGGTGGCGTGGACCAATTGGTCTGCAAAGTTAACTGTATAGATCAAATGTAAGTTAAGGCTTCCCTTAATTGGAACTGGGTGTCGGTTTTAAATAGTAATAAAAAATTAATATATGAAGGTGTTAATGATATACATTCATATTTGTTTATGTTTCTCAAACTTAGTACTGGTGCCAATTTAGCATCAACTTGAATACACCGTTTAATTCCCATAATTTAACCTAGTCTGTGGCTTTTAGGCCAGTACCTCCCAAAGATATAAATATGACAAAAAATTAGATAAGTTGATCTTTGATATTGTATGTATGTATGCTATATGACAATTAGATATGCTCCTCATTTGGGAGGAAATGTTTAAAAAGCATTAAAATTCGGGCTTCCCTGGTGGCGCGGTGGTTGAGAGTCTGCCTGCCGATGCAGGGAACGCAGGTTCGTGCCCCGGTCCGGGAAGATCCCACATGCCTCAGAGCGGCTGGGCCCGTGAACCATGGCCGCTGGGCCTGCATGTCCGGAGCCTGTGCTCCGCGAAAAAAAAAAAAAAAAGCGTTAAAAATCATAAATTTTAAGGGTTAAAAAATTATACAAAGCATTTATGTTCAGGTATCTTCCAGTTCTCACATAGAATGTGAGCATGAGTCATATTTGATGACTCATTTCTATTCTTGAAAAATAAGCCAAGACACGTTATAAAACTAGCTTTTTACTAAGGGGAATAAGCACTTCAAGTTTAATTCCCAAATGGGCCTTTGTCTACTTCAATAAAAATAAATAAGAAACAACTATTTCCTGAAGAGAAGGCATGCAAAGGATAAACTGGGACTTATTCACCAGTGGCTCTCCCAGGGGTTCTCAAATTGTATCTGCCTTAGGAATTCCTTGGGATCCTATGTCCCAGCGATGGAAGTTCTGCTTCAGTTGACGTAGCTTAGATCCAGAAATCTGAATTGTAGATAAGTGTTCCAGTAGATTGTGATATAGATAGTCTGCAGGGCACAATTTGAAAATCTGTGATGAAGGAGCAAGTGTTGATTCTCTGAGAAGTCTTTTTCATTATTCGTTAACTAGAGGTTATGAGTTAATTATTTTGTACCTCATGAGAATTTTTTGATTCATGCAAAATTCTACCTATTTGGGTGGAGACTGAGAATTAAAATGTAGTCTTTTTTTTTTTTTTTTTTGAATTTTTTTTTGCTGTGGCCTCTCCCGTTGCGGAGCACAGGCTCTGGACGCGCAGGCTCAGGGGCCGTGGCTCACGGCCCCCGCCGCTCCGCGGCATGTGGAATCTTCCCGGACCTGTGTCCCCTGCATCGGCAGGCGGACTCTCAACCACTATGCCACCAGGGAAGCCCAACAAAACGTAGTCATTTTAAATTAAGTATTTTGAAATTTTATATTTTTTTAACATATTAAGCACTCATATAGAGTTGTACGTCTTGTTTAGAAGTTTTCCAAAGAGTTTATGGATGTCAGATACTGATGCTTTAAGGCTGAACTCAAACTGGATCAAAGTGAATACAATTTGAAGGCAAGCTCAGTGAAAAACTTTGCACTCCCAGTTCTCCAATGAGAAGCGATTAGTGAGTTTCACTAGACTCTATGTGGGCAGATGTAAGCAAATGAAAAATAGCAGATATAGAATGTTTAAATAATTTTTCATTGCTATAATTATCAATATTCACATCATACTGTGCTTTGCTAATGAGTATGAGTCCTTTTAAAATAGTGCTGACACTTTTTGATGACTTATTTCGTTCTGTTTCCCATGTGGCAAAGTATAAAAGATTGTAGCCTGGTTGCTCCATTGCCCCATTAGCAGACTCTCAGAAGAATTATGCTTATGAGCTGGATGGCTAGAGCCCTTCTTGAGGTGGCAATTATAATCATAATACTATTTTAAACACTTTTACCCAGAGTAAAGGGTATATGCTATGATTGTTAATATCATTTCCCCAGTTTTCTTAAAATGCTTAAGTTTATTTTATTATTATTTCAGTCTTTGAAAATCACATTATAGTCAATTAAAAATTCCTGCCACACAAATGGGACCTAATGAAACTTAAAAGCTTTTGCACAGCAAAGGAAACCATAAACAAAACGAAAAGACGACCCTCAGAATGCGAGAAAATATTTGCAAATGAAGCAACTGACAAAGGATTAATCTCCAAAATATACAAGCAGCTCATGCAGCTCAATATTATAAAAACAAACAACCCAATCCAGAAATGGGCAGAAGACCTAAATAGACATTTCTCCAAAGAAGATATACAGACTGCCAACAAACACATGAAAGAATTCTCAACATCATTAATCGTTAGCGAAATGCAAATCAAAACTACAATGAGATATCATCTCACACTGGTCAGAATGGTCATCATCAAAAAATATACAAACGGGGCTTACCTGGTGGTGCAGTGGTTGAGAGTCTGCCTGCCGATGCAGGGGACAC
>NW_006780882.1:1843006-1866846 GCF_000442215.2 Lipotes vexillifer | reverse complement strand
AAAGATGCTCGACATCACTAATTATTAGAGAAATGCAGATCGAAACTACAATGAGGTATCACCTCACACGGGTCAGAATGGCCATCATCAAAAAATCTACAAACAATAAATGCTGGAGAGGGTGTGGAGAAAAGGGAACCCTCTTGCACTGTTGGTGGGAATGTAAATTGATACAGCCACTATGGAGAACAGTATGGAGGTTCCTTAAAAAACTAAAAATAGAACTACCATACAACTCAGCAATCCCACTACTGGGCATATACCCTGAGAAAACCATAATTCAAAAAGAGTCATGTACCACAATGTTCTTTGCAGCTCTATTTACAATAGCCAAGACATGGAAGCAACCTAAGTGTCCATCAACAGATGAATGGATAAAGAAAATGTGGCACATATATACAATGGAATATTACTCAGCCATACAAAGAAACGAAATTGAGTTATTTGTAGTGAGGTGGATGGATCTAGAGACTGTCATACAGAGTGAAGTAAGTCAGGAAGATAAAAAGAAATACCGTATGCTAACACATATATATGGAATCTAAGAAAAAAAAAAAAGGTCGTGAAGAACCTAGGGGCAAGACGGGAATAAAGACACAGACCTACAAGAGAATGGACTTGAGGACATGGTGGGGGGAAGGGTAAGCTGGGTTAAAGTGAGAGAGTGGTGTGGACATATATACTCTATCAAACGTAAAATAGATAGCTAGTGGGAAGCAGCCGCATAGCACAGGGAGATCAGTCCAGTGCTTTGTGACCACCTAGAGGGGTGGGATAGGGAGGGTGGGAGGGAGGGAGACGCAAGATGGAAGAGATATGGGGATATATGTATATGTATAAGTGATTCACTTTGTTATAAAGCAGAAACTAACACACCATTGTAAAGCAATTATACTCCAATAAAGATGTTAAAAAAAATTCCTGCCACTTTTATACAATCATATATACGTATTTATTCATACTTGTTCTTGATTCTTAAGAGATATGAATTGAATAATATTATCTTTACTTTTCTCAGTCAACAGTGCACTCTATAAGACAAATACCTATACGTATAAATATATTACAACCACAGTAAAATTCCATAATAGGAATATGATCAGAATAATTATTGGCATAAATAGGATACAGTTATTAGATCTAGCTGGGATTGTTAGGAAATATGAAGGATATAGCATTTAAGAAGAAATATATAGTAAGAATTTAACAGACTGAAAGAGAGAAGGTTGGTTGAAGAGTGCCGCAATCCTGAATTATACACATGTATTTATGTATGTATGTGTGTGCTTTTGAGTAGAGAGGCAATATCATAAATCAATATGTTTAAAAAATAACTTTGTTAAGTTGGTAAACACTGAAGTAGAGAGATGTGGCACAAACCCAGGGCATTTGTTTGGAATAAACAAACAGAGCCAGAATTGAGAAATACACAGCAGCAGAATGGAAAGGACTTTGTGATCTATTGGATTCAGAGATAAGATAAAGAGCATGTGAAGAAATTATTTAAGTAGGAGATGGTTTTTCTGTTGATATGCTGAAATTTGAGTGGAAATGAGCAAATTATGGCTGAAAATATAGGGAGCCTCAAAGAGAAGTCAGAGTCAAAAAACATTTCCTAGAGACATTTAATGATAGAAGTGACACATGAAACTTGAGGCATGCATGAAATTAATCAGATTAAAGAGGGCATAATGCTTTAATTTTGAATGTAAGAAAATCCAGGAGGGGGAATGAACAAAGGTATACGGAGAAGCTTAAAAATCACCACCTCAAACCTTTAATACATATATTTCTGACAATGGTGTATATTTTTAACCACAGTTGTGTAGGTATCCTAAATTCTCATTTATGTCACATGGTTTAAATCTTTCATATTTGCCTTATTATTGGTCTTAACATTTATATAGGCAAAGAAATTGGACTTATACAGTATTTGAAAGTTAAACACGATATAAATAATACTGAAACCATGGAAACAAAATATTTTGCACATAAGATATCTATTTTATTAACAAATATTGGACACAATAAATTATATCCTTTAACAAATAATGTTTCATGGATTGCTAGTTTTATAGAAAAGTAAATGCAAAAATGGCTATATCATTTTTTTATGTATAAAGGGGATAAAAAAATTAATCTCTTCCCTCAAGCAGCTCTGTGTATAATGAAGAATTATACTACTTGAAGTAAAATGAATGATAGACTTATGCACACGATGATATACAAATGTGTAAGATGGGCACCAAATGATTACAGAGCAGATCTGAGAGGATGTAGAAGGAATTAATATCAATATTGATTTCTGAAACCTCTAAGAAGAGTTAGCCAGTGAAACAGCAAATGTGTACCAAAATATTTTAGACCATTGAAAAAACATAATGTATTATTTAAAGAATCGTGAAAAAATGCAAGTGCAAAAACAAGAAAATATTTCATCAAAAAATGACTTCAAGTTGTCCTTGAAAGAATGAAGAATAGAATTTATGTAAAGGGGGATTAGGAGCAGTGGGAAAATGAAACATTTTAGTCATAAGCAACAAGATAGGGAAGGGATATGTGGTGTTCAATTATAAAATACAGTCAATTAAAGAAAATTTAAACCATTGTATACATTAATGCATTAACATATGATGAATATTTAGAAATAAAATTTGTAGATCAATGAATTTGGTGCTATTGAAAAAATTAATTTTGATTAAGTTTATTTTCTAGACTAGTCTCACAATGTTTCAAAAAAATCTGTGAAAAATCAAACTTTTGGTTAAATAAGTATTCCCAGGTGAATTTGAATTTCAAACATTTTTCAGGCCTAGTTTGTAAGATGTTGCATATATTTATAATTTATAATAAAACCTCAGGTGTGGCCCATTTTTGTGAAATTATTGGGCAATATCAATGAGAATTATCCATCTACTATGTTTTGTTAGGTGGGTCAGAAATTACATAGACAAGGGCAAAAGAAAGCTTTACATGATTAATGGAGGTTTTAAGGGACTATTAAATGTACTCCATAAAATGAATGTACAACGGAAGGTTATTGATGCACTTGAAACGTGCACTCTTGCCAAGATCTACATCATGTTTACTATGTAATGGAAGTAGTGGTTATATAAATCACATATATTAAAAATACATATTTTTGAGAATCAGGAACACTTTTTACTCTGACAATCATTAAGTAATATAAATGGGTTTTTGTTTCATAGTTCATTTGGAATTGGTTTGGTTGGAATTTTCAATACTGGCAAGTGAATGACAAGACAAGGCAAAGCCTGTCAAGCCATCCATTTCCAAACTGAAGCCCCATCTGCACTGGCCCAGTTTGGCTTGGGCATGGACTGGAAGGCAGGAGAAGTCTTAATTTTGCATATGGATCAAATCACTAATTAATATGATATACTGGAAATTTCTGATTTCCAGATCTAGATTTTGGTAATTAAAGTCAACATAAGACTACTATTTGAAGATGAACAGAGAAGGCAAAGCATACTGGCAATGAAGAAAGTCTAAAGGAACAGTGGGAGACAAAGGAAAAATAAGTTTTTTATTACATCTTGCATGTTGTACTTATTTAGACTAATGGTAACATGATGTGGGATAGTCTGAAAGTTCAGGAAGCTGAGCTATCCCCTCTATGATATTATTTTTTTTTCTATGAAATATGAGACATGGTCATATGAGATATGGTTTTTGCTTTTATTACCTTTTTATTTTCCATAGATAAGGCAAGATCATTTTGTGTGCTATTATACTTGCTTGAGTAATTAAAACACTAAAATATTTATAAAGCAACATTTTACTTCTCTGTAATTAGATGGTAAATCACACACACACATATACACAAGATCACTATTTGAACAATTTAATGTCTGACTTCAATCACTGAATCAGCAGTTTTATAGTAATATGCATTTATTTTCTAAATTTTATTTGTTTTTGTTTATGAAGTTTTTATTTACTTATTTTTTGTTTTTTAAAAGTGTACAACTTGGTGCTTTTTACTTTACACAGAAAGTTGTGCAACCATCTCTACTAATTCTAGAATATTTTTATCATTCCAAAAAGAAACCGCATACCCATGAGCAGCTATTCCCCAGCTCCTCTCAATTGCATCCTCCACTCCCATGCATAATTTTATCTACTTTCTGTCTCTGTAGATTTGTCTATCTGTACACTCCATAAAATGTAGTAATACAATATGTAATCTTTTATAACTAGCTTGTTTAACTTAGCACAGTATCTTTAAAGGTTAATCCATTTTGTAGCATGTATCAAAAAATAGTTCACTTTTATAAATTGACATACATTTGACATACAATATTATGTTAGTTTCAGGTCTAGAGCATAGTAATTTGACATTTAAATTCATCACTAAAAGATCACTACAGTAAATCTATTGACCATCTATCCTCATACAAAGCCATGACAGTACCAGTGATGATATTCCCTACTCTGTACAATATGACACTGTGATTATTTATTTTATAACTGGAAGTATACACCTCTGAATTCCCTTCACTTATTTTGCCCATCCCCACCACCTTCTTCCCCTCTGGAAGCCACCCATTGTTTGTTCTCTGTATCTATGAGTCTGTTTCTGTTTTGTTTTATTTTTCTATTTTGTTTTTTAAATACCAAATATAAGTGAGATCATATGATATTTGTCTTTTTCTGTCTGGCTAATTTTACTTAGTGTAATACCCTCTAGATCCATCCATGTTGTAGCAAATGGCAGGATTTCATTCTTTTTATGGCTGAGTGATATTCCATTGTATATATGTACCACATCTTCTTTATCCATTCATCTCTTGATGTTCATTTAGGTTGCTTTAATTTCTTGGCTATTGTAACTAATGTTGCAATTAACATATGGGTGCATATATCTTTTTGAATTAGTGTTTTTGTTTTCTTTGGGTATATATCCAGAATTGAAATTGCTGGATCATCAACACTTATTTTTTGGCTTTTTGATGGTAACCATTCAGACAGGTGTGGGACAATATCTCATGGTTTTGATATTTATTTCCCTAATGATTAGTGTTGTTGAGCATCTTTTCACGTGCCTGTTGGTCATCTGTACTTCTTCAGAAAAATGTCTTTTCAGGTCCTACGCCTATTATTCAATTTTTTTTTGGGGGGGGATTTTATGAGTTCTTCAAGTATTTTGGGTATTAACCCTTTACCAGATATATCATTTGGAAATATCTTCAATTCAGAAGTGTTTTTTAAAAAAAATTTTAATAGTCTCATCTGCTTATTTTTGTTTTTGTTTCCCTTGCTGGAGGAGACATATCCAAAGAAATATTGCTAAGATAGATTTTAAAGAGCACACCACCTATATTTTCCTCTAGTAATTTTGTGGTTTCAGGTCTTAAATTTAAGTCTTTAAGCCATTTTGAGTCTATTTTTGTATATCATGTGAGAAAGTGGTCCAGTTTCATTATTTTTCATGTACCTATCTGGTTTTCCCAGCACCATTTATTGAAGAGGTGATCTTTCCCCCACTGGGTATTCTTGCCTCCTTTGTTGTAGATTAATTTACCATAAGTGCATGGGTTTATTTCTGGGGGGTTTCTATTTTGTTCCATTGATCTACTGATCTAACAGTACCATTGACCTAACAGTACCATACAGTTTTCATTACTGTAACTTTGTAGTAAAATTTGAAATCCATGAGCATGATACTTCCAGCTTTGTTCTTCTTTCTCAAAATTTCTTTTGCTATTAGTGGTCTTTTATGGTTCCATACAAATTTTAGGATTATTTGTTCCAGTTTTGTGAAAAATGCTATTTGTATTTTAAAAAGATTACATTAAATCTGTAGATTGCCTTGGGTAGAATATTTAACAATATTAATTCTTTTAATCCATGAGCATGGTATATCTTTCCATTTGTTTGTAAGCTTTCAATTTCTTTTATCAATGTCTTTTAGTTTTCAGAGTACAGGTTTTCACCTCCTTGGTTACACTTATTTCCAGGTATTTTATTATTTTTGATCGAATTGTACAGAGGATTGTTTTCTTAATTTTTCTTCCAACAGTTATTATTAGTGTGTAGAAATGCAACAAATTTCTGTAAATTAATTTGGTATCCTACATCTTTACTGAATTAATTTATTAGTTCTAATAGTTTTTTTTTTTTTTTTGGTGGAGTCTTCAGGATTTTCTATGTATAAGATTATGTCATCTGAAAAGAATAACAGTTTTATGTCTTCCTTTCTAATTTGGGTTTTTTTTACTTATTTTTCTTGTCAGATTGCTGTGGCTAGGACTTTCAATACTATGTTGAATAAAAATGATGAGAGTGGGCATCCTTGTCTTGTATCTGATGTTAGAGGAAACGCTTTCATCTTTTTACCACTGACTGTGATGTTGGCTGTGGGTTTGTCATATATAGCTTTTGTTATGTTGCGATATGCTTCCTTTATACCCACTTCGTTAATAGTTTTTATCATAAATGAATGTTGAATTTTGTCAATAGCTTTTTCTGTATGTATTGAGATGATCATATGATTTTTATCCTATGATAATGTGATGCATCACATTGATTGATTTGTGGATTTAGAACCGTACTTGCATTCCTGATATAAATTCCACTTGGTCATGGTATATGAACCTTTTAATATATTGTTTAATTTGGCTTGCCAATGTTTTGTTGAGGACTTTTGCATCTATGTTAATCAGGGATATAGTCCTGTAAATTGATGCTGGCCTCACAGAATGAGTTTGGAAGAGTCCCTTCCTCTTAAGTGTTTTGGAATATTTTGAGACAAATAGGTATTAACTTTTCTTTAAATGTTTGTTAAAATCCACTTGTGAAGCTCCCTGGTCCTGGACTTTTGTTTATTGGGAGTTTTTTTATTACAGATTAAACTTCATTACTAGTAATTGGTCTGTTCAGATTTTCTATTTTTTTCTGATTCAGTCTTGGAAGAATGCAGTGCTTCTAGGAATGTATTCATTTCTTCTAGGTTGTCCAATTTTTTGGCATATAATTTTTTGTCATAATCTCTTATGATCCTTTGTATTTCTGTGGTATCAGTTGTAACTTCTCCCATTTCATTTTTGTTTTTATTCATTTTAATTTCTTTTCTTCTTGATGTGTCTGGCTAGAGGTTTAAAAATTTTATTTATCTTTTCAAAGAACTAAATCTTAGTTTCATTGATCTTTTCTGTTTTTTTTTTTTTAATCCTCTATTTCTTCTTGGCTCTGTGCTATTTTCTTCCTTCTAGTAACTTTAAGTTTTGCTTATTCTTCTTTTTATCATTCCTTTAGGTGTAAAGTTAGATTGGTTATTTGAGATTTTTCTTGTTTTCTGAGGTAGGCCTATATCATTATAATTTTCCCACTTAGAACTGCTTCTGCTGTTTCACATAGGTTTTGGAATGCTGTGTTTCCATTTTCAAACTCTGTGGTTGTAATTTCCCTCCTGTTTGCCAGTTATCATCCTGGGGGTGTGGGTCTTGAGTATAACTCATCTCCTCCCCTTCTACCCATCTTGTCGTGGTCCCTTCTTTATATCTTTAGTTTCAGAAAATCTTTTCTATAATACTTTAGGTTGTCCTCATAGATAGTTGCTCTGTAAGTAGTTGCAGTTTTGGTGTGCCCAAATGATGAGATAAGTTTAAGTCCTTTCTACTCTGCCATCTTGACTCTCCTCTCTATTTTCTAAAGTTGAAATGTAAATGTAATATTTCAAGTAATCATCTCCTTAAGTGGTCTCAAGTATATGCTTTCAAGTTCTTAAAAATGTTTAACATTCTTATCAGTTTGAAATAATTTCTACTTAGGTCTAATTACCTCCACCTTAGTTATTTGTTATGTATAGATACTTTTTATGTGCAACTGAACATTGACTTCTTATGTATTGTTTTTCAGTAACTTTAGATTAGTTATTACTATAAGCATAAAATAATGTATTTCAAAAGAGAAGTTGTAATGGATTATTCCATCTTCTTTTTATTTTCTATTCTTATGGCTGAATGTTATCACAGTGCTGTATAATTCATTCACTCATTTAATGTATTTATTCAGGTCCTATAATCTTTATTTCTGATTAAACTGTAACATATTAATTTGTATTTTGTTAATTAAATATATATCTTTTGGTGTTTTCATCAATACTTGGAAATTTTCTCAAAGAAAAAGGAAGGGAAATATATATCCTTTGTCCTTAGGTATTAATGAATGTGCACACATGCACACACACACACGCAGTGCAAGTTCTAATAATAAAAGTATAATTTTTTGAGTAGCGTTAGTTATTTAGAGGATGCCCACTTAGCCTATAATTAAGTAACAGATACTTTTACCTTGGAATTAACAGGGCACATTATCTTTAAGAAGCTAGAGAATTTGATCACTATAATTCTACCTTAGTTCACTACATGCAGTTTTCTCCTTTTCTATGGGAACATGGTTATTTTTGTTCAGCCTAGCATGCATATTTGATAACTATGTAAGTATATATTCTTATTGACTCTGTGAATAATTTCTTGTCACCTGTCTTCTATCTTAATGTGTGTTGTAGAGGTAGCGCCATTAAGATGTTTCATATGTGTCAAAAGTAGGATGTCCAGAAAATGATGGCAGTGTAATTACATGGTACATCATAAGCAATCCAACTTTGGCACAGGTGAAGATTTACTTCAGTTTTGAATTAATCTTAATGACCCTAGCTTTATTGCTGTTGAGTTTCTAGAAATGATAAAATGTCAAATCATTGGAAATAAAATGACAGAACCTAAACAATCTGACAAGACTAATGCATAGTTTCTCTGACTTGTTCCATGTTCTGTAGACTTTATTGCCAACTACAATGTTCTACTGAGAAATGCTTGTCTTAATGAATGAATCTTCCACCTTACTACAATGTATATCTGTTATGCAAAGAACAGAAAATTCAGTGCTCTCTATGTGTTTGTTTTATGTACACTAAAACCTCAATGTAGAAAACAGATGTAAGTGGAAAACACTGTTTTAGTTCTATTATATCTTAATTTTAGTAGGGTATGTTAGTGGAATGCTATTAAGTCCATCTTTTTAGGACCAGACTAATATTTCAATTTAATGACAAGTTTTCCAATGCTGTTAGATAATTATGAATTTTGCAGGCAAACTACATGCTGACAACTTTTTCTAAAACTTCTACTTAACTTATATTGATAGAGGATTGCAAAGTATGGCTGTCTTCACATTTATTGTTATTAGCCTCATAAAATTGTTCTTTTATAAAACATAAAACTCATATCTCAGCCTATAGTCTTGAAAAGGCATACAGTCTTTCATCTATAGTCTGTATTACCTGATGTCCTTTAGCTAGCCTCTCAGAGTTTAAATTTTTTTCTGACATTGAAAGGTCTCAATTCTGGCTAAACTCTTCACCTTCACTAACTATAAGCCTAAGTGATGACACCAGACTAGATTATTTCCCTTGATTTTTTGATTCTATTATTTTTACTTTTAAATGTTCAAATGAAAAGCGAACTCATAAACCTAACATGTAACCTAAAGCTGCTCCCCCCGAATAGCTTGGATAAAGTAAGCAGAAATTTTCCAAGCTTTTACGTTAGATGCCCATATTTTCCTAAAGATTCCATTCAACCCTCCCCTTTCCCCAGTGATGCAACACCATCACCATCATGCTCTGCTTGGTCATATTTTTAACTTGAAATCCACTACACTTGGCAGCTCCCCATCTCTCTCAAATCTCTGCCAGCTGTGTCTTCAGTAATTTTTAGTCATGTTTCCTAACTAAATATCCTGTTAGAGGAGCATTTATTTTCCAACATAGACCTCCAGTGCTCTATTTGGAAAAATTCAAGAACTTTCCTAACACTTACTGATGTACTGTTAGATTAGAACATGACAGATCACACTATAGATTCAAGGCTTTTGGTGTTTCTTCATTTCAATATCACAATCACACAATGAGACACAAAGGTTGTAGACACATTTCTGGTAAATCATAGGTGCTAAGAAAGGAAGAAAAAAGGAAATAAAAAATACTTCACATGTTCTATGCCTTGTCCTCTTTCTTTGGAATTTTTCACTGAGAAATTTAGTACACCTTTATATAACTGTGTCACATGCTTTCTTGCCACATTAAACAGGAATTCAGGCATCCTTCTGTTTGCTAATATCTCAGGAGTGCTTCAGTAGGATCAGGGTTTAATATGGCTATTGTGAAACACATGCTCTATAGAAACTACGTTGCAAAAGCCACATTATGTCCTGCTTACTAATCATGGCTATTTGAACTCAGACAAATTCCCCTTGGATATCTGTCTTTACCCTTTTTGGAGGCAATAGGTATACAATGTAACCCATAATTTTATACTTTGTCTTTGCTCGTGTTTTCTCAAATTCAAACCGTGCTTTGAGTTCACAAACATTGGACAACTCTATAGGATAGCCACTCTCTTAAGTGTTTAGGGAATAAAACCTAATGAAGCATAATTATAGTCTACGAAAAGTTGCTAGTTTGATAAATAAATATGAATTCTTCAACCAAAATTATTTTATAATGTCTACATAACACTCCATTGTTACCACTTGAAGTATTTTTATTTGGTATCTATTTATTTATTTAACATTTACATTTTCTCTTTTAGAGAGATTTCTCATATCTTGTTTGAAGGCAGCTATACTGTTAATTAACTATTAAGTTAACTAATTAAGCAAGTATTTTATACCACTGTAAAATGTACTTTCTGTCTATTATATGGAAACAAAAAATTTTAGGTAAATACTTAGCTCTCTCGAGACTAAACATATTATATGTCCCACTGAGGTCATGTCCATTGGATGGATATAAATAAGGCTGATTTTAACATTATAGGAGCAAAAGGTAGATATCCTTTTTGGGGGCAGGGGGTAGAAAGGCAGATGGCAAGATTTAAGTGCTTCCTAGGTTAATGAAATTGGAAAATTTTGTAACTGGCTGTGAAACAACGATAGACCTCTAAAAATAACTGGGAATAAAGGATAGACTATTTGGCAGAATCTCCATAAAATGTGAATGATTATTTTTTCTCATATCTCAAAGGAAACAATTGTAATACTGTAATGTAGCTTGTTGAATGAACTTCAGCACCCAAAAAACATATTAAAACCTTCCTAATTTAATTGCTATAAATGTAACTGGAATTTCAAATCAAATTAATTACCCTGATTGCTTTACCCATGGAGAAGTAGAATCCAAAATCTACTAACAGAAGCTTAAACTGGTGTCAATATTAATTTAAACTTTATATTTTTGTGTTTAGTTTTGCTTTAGCATTTACATTTCCTCCTATTTTCTTTCTTTCCATTTTTTGATTTAAACAGACTGCTGTTTAACCTATTAATATTTATATTGGTGAGATATCAGTAAAATAGCCCATATTTTTTTCTTCACGTTATACCTTATAAAAATTTGTAAACTCTTTTAAACAATGTATATATTTTCATTTTTGTGGGATACCATAATTTTTCTTGAGTCTATTATATTTTATATAAATAAAGATTTTTATAGGTTTTTCTGACTCAGTATCAAATTTATAGTGATGTCGGTGCTCCGCCTGGTGGTACACAATAAGCATTTTACTTTTCTCTTTTCCTTAACGTTAAAAAATTGGGAGATAGAACTTTATATCCTGACTTTAAAAGTGTGTAAAAGTACCTGGAAGGGAATCTACTAAAAATTTACTAAGTATAAGTTGAATATTAGTCTGTAGTATACTATACTTAAATCCATTATAGATTAAATATATGTACATATATTTAATACATAGATATAAATTATATATATATATACATATACACATCATTTTACAAGTAATTTTTAGTTTAATGATTTATACTTATTGAGGAAATAGTTCATCTATTATTATATTCCTTTACATATATGTTTTATATTTTTGTATGTTAGGACACATAGCCTTATTTTTCTATAAATATCTAAATATCTGTCTTCTATCTATCTATGGATCTATCTATCAACTATCTATGTATCTTTTTAATCTATGTCTTGTATCCTGGATTCTTTTGCATTAGTATCAATTTATTTCATGAGTATTCCCACCTTCACATTTGATACTGGTTACACTTAGATGGTGCTAGTATGTAAAATATTTCTTCACAGTAATTTTAATTTAACACTTTCTACTATTTATAATGACAAATTGAAATTCTACAACAGAATCTATTGAAGTGAAAAGTGAATTATTACTCCTAATTATAATATTTAATTGGACAGCAAATTGCCTTTCAATTTTGCACTATTATGTTTTAGAGTTGATTTCTTTTCTGTAGACTATATTTTCAAGGCTGGTAATCTTATTATGTACTTTACTAACTCCACTGTATACAAAAATTATATATATCTTATCAGGCATTTTCCATCTGAAAGTTCCTGAGTCGTCCCCTATTGGCTCAGCTATTGGAAGAATAAGAGCTGTGGACCCTGATTTTGGACAAAATGCGGAAATTGAATACAGTATTGTTCCAGGAGATGGGGGAAATTTGTTTGACATCGTCACAGATGAGAATACACAAGAAGGAGTCCTCAAATTGAAAAAGGTACATAGACACGTTTTTCAAAGTAGATTACCCAATAAAAATTGATGAACAGAAAGACTAAAACTTGAAAATGGCAGAAATTTAAATTTTCCTTCAATGAGCAATATTTTAAATTAAAAAAAGGCCAGGTGACTATGAAGTATTCACTCCCAGAGACACTTTTATTCTGTGATTCACCAGGTATATATTTTGTGTTGAAAAAATTAGGCCTATTAATTTGCTTAAATCCTTAAAAAATTCTTACCAGAGTCTAATTTTAATTTAATTTTTTAATGTTATCAACTCAGACGAAAAGGTTAATTTAAAAATAAGATCTAGAAGTAAACTCTATGCACACCAGGCTTGGTCTTGCCCCTTTTATTACTTTTCTGAGAATATAAGTATCTAATTCACACATTGTTTGTGAGCCTGGACCTCAGACTGGAGGAACTCTGATATGGGCTAGCACTGCTACTGGCAAGTGGACGAAATGAGAATGGGTAGCGTTGGGTTTGAGGGGCTATGACAAGGGAAGTGAACAGAAAAATTAACGAGAAGGAGGGAGAGGACAAAAAGGTGGAATGCGGTGGGAAGCCTTCGAGTAATGTTAAATTGTTTTATATAAAAGAGGATGGAGAGCAAAATTCAAAATATTGGAAATGAATCCTTATCTCAGTGTATGTAGTTTGTTTTTTGTCAGGTAGGGGCATGATGAAGAAGAATGTAAATATGAGAAAGAGAAAAATCATGACTGTATTTGGGGTGTGTAGATTATTTCTATAACAATGAGGTAAATTATAGGAATTTCCAATAATACAGCGCAGGCAAAAAAGTGAACTTCATTTAATTTAGTACAGTTTTTGCCTCTCCCTATTATAGCAAAGTGCACTCAATTTATCCCAAAAGGTGGTATACCATTCACATTTAATTTTGATACTTGTGATTATTTTAACCTGCAAAAAGTATTTTAACATTCAGTCCCATTAATCATGCTGCTGTTTCCATATTTGTTCAGGAACTCTGAATTTTATCAAAGAAACAACATATGTGGTAATAAAAATAATCCTGAAAAGAAAGTTTTCATATAGATGATTTATCAACTTTTAATTCCTACAATTGCAAGAAAATTGTGCTTTGTCTAGAAATTAATTTAATCACATGGTCCCATTCAGCAAAATTTTCATTTATGCTAAATTTTCAGAGTATACCTAGAAAAAAAAATTGTGTCAAATGTTTATTGCATTATTATTTTGTTGTGGTTTTGCTTGTTTTTCTTTTTTCTATTCAGTAACAAATCCCTTAAAATCTTGTCACAATTTTTTTTTAATGATTCAATATATAACAATGCTTAAAAGGTGTGGAGATATTAATTCATATTAAACAAATATAAATTCTCCTAGTAATATGAGAAATAATAGAAAATATTTTATATCAGTGATTCATAAAACTTAAGTTTGAAACTAAATATATTTACAAAGTAAAATTGAGGTACAAAAGAGTTACATTTTGCATAATATATATACATTAATTTATATTTAGAGATACAATGAATGTATTTTATATTTGCACATAGGATTTTATATTTTGTATTGATTTACACTTATTTACCATCTATGCCAATAAATAATCAATGTCTAAGTGTCAATCTAGGAAAATGTATGGCATTCTTTTTTACGTTTTAACACAATTGAAAAGGGAGTAGTGTGCTAACTATAGAACTTTATATTACCATGTTAGAGTGGATTAATCATTGAAAGTAATGACGTAGTTATATAAATCAACTTTTTGTAAATACTTATTATGCATAATCACTAAAGCAAGAAGAATATATCTTCTGCCTTTTTAGTGTATGGAGATGTCATAAAGAGTGAAAGAGTCTTATTTATTTTGTATTCATTTTATTTTTTTGAAAAATTTCTAGTTTTTAACTAGATTAAAAGTGAGATTTGTGAAATTATAGTATACCTTGGTTTTCTGTGAACTAAATGAGGTTTTTATGAGGTAAGATACATACAACATATATATATATACATATATATATATACATATATATGTATATATATATATGTATGTTTATAAATACATATATTTTTCCTCCTGCAGTGGATAAATAACCGTTGCCCATTTTGCTGGCATAAAATTTGTTATCTAAATAAAGCTCAGGGTCCATAACTAAAATTCACTCCTTCATTCACCAAACATTGATGCGGCAACCACTAAATCCTAACCCATTCTGGACTCTGGGGGGCAGTGAAGGAAACAGACACATTCACTCTGCTCAAGCAGCTACTGTTCAACCGGGGAAGTTAGACAATAAGTAAATTTAAAAGCACTGTCAGTGTTAAATTTAAGTTTGCAAAGCACAAAGCAGGGTAAAAATAAGCAATTTAGAGGGCGGTGGCTATCCTACAGTGAGGTAGTCAGAAAAGACTTCTCTGTTAGGATGAAATTTCAGCAGAGACTTGAAGGAAGCAAAAGATGAGCCATAAGGTATCTGAGTGATGTGTGCTACAGAAAGACTGAGCAGCAATTGCAAAATCCCTGAAATGGGAGTGTACCGGGCAAGGAGGCCAGTGGGACTGAGTACAGTGAATGGAGGGGCCCATAGCTGGAGATAAGGTCAAATATGCCGACTAATGTCCCATCATGGAGATCCTTGCAGGCCAGGCAAAGGACTTGAATTAAATCATGATATGAGAAGACCGTGGCAAATTTCTATCTAAATTACCATTACCCTTGGTAAAGCCAGGATACGCTGACTTTTCTAAGGCGAGTCATGACTAGGGAATAAGGACAGAAATAGACCAGTTAAGAGACTATAGAAATACTCCAGGAAACCAATGATGGAGATATGGTCCCTGATCTTTATAGCAATGAAAATTGTGAGAAATGGTGAGATTCTGGCTAGATTTTAAAGGAATGGCCCAAGCATATTTTTATAAATATTCTTAACATCCGGTAAATTACATCAAACATTTGAATAGATGTGTTTTTAGCATTCTAATTTGTTTTACTCTCTAAATAAGGAGACACCAGAGGCAATCCATACCAGCTAACCTCTTATTCTGTAGGAAAAGAAAATTGCAACCTACAGACTACATTTATAAATCTTTAAAAAATAGCTCAGGGGAACATTTTTGTAACAAAATTTTGAAATTATCTATTTATCTATCTACCTACCTACCTATCTACATATCTGGTGTATGTATTATTTTGAGTAAATGTGTGTGTGTGTGTGCACACGCGCGTGCTCACATACATATATAGATATATGACTTGAATAAGTATGGCAGTATGTTTTTCTAAAAATAAAACAATGAGGAAATATTCTGTTCAATAAAGCCCATGAAAAGCTCAAAATTAATTTAAATAATGTAAATTCTGTATTTTTATTGAGGTATAATTGACACACAAAATTATATTAGTTTCAGGTGCAACATAATAATTCAAAATTTTATATATTGCAAAAGATCACCACAATAAGTCTAGTTAACATCCATCACCACACATAGTTACAAATTTTTTCTTGTGATGAGAATTTCTAAGATTTACTCTTTTTGCAACATTCACATATGCAATACAGTATTATTAACTTGTAGTCCCCATATAGTATCTTACATCCCTGTGATTTATTTACTTTATAACTGTAATTTTGTACCTGTTGACTCTCTTCACTCATTTCACCCACCACCCAACCCCCACTTCTGGCAACCACCAATCTATTCTCTGTAATCTATGAGCCTGTTTTATTCTTGTTATTTATTTTTTATGTTTTTGTCTTTTGTTTTAGATTTCATATATAAATGAAATCATATGATATTTGTCTTTCCCTGTCTGACTTATTTCACTTAGCATAATGCCTTCAAGGTCAATCTATGTTGTTATAAGTGGCAAGATTTTATTCTGTATCTCTATATCTCTAGGTTCCACATCCAAGGATTCAATCAACTGTGGATGGAAAATATTGGGGAAAAAATTTTTCAGAAAGTTCCAAAAGGCACAACTTGAAGTTGCTGCATACTGGCAACTATTTACATAGCATTTACTTGTATTAGGTATTACAAGTAATCTAGAGAATATTTAAAATATATGGAAGGCTGTGCATTGGGTATATGTAAATACCACTTCCTTTTATATAAGGAATTTGAGCATGCTTGGATTTTGGTATCTGCAGGGGTCCTGGAGCCAATCTCCCATGGATACCAAAGGATGATTGTATATACCACATTTTCTCTATCCATTCATCTCTCAACGGACATTTGGGTTGCTTCCATATCTTGGCTATTGTAAATAATGCTGCAATGAACATGGGGTTGCATATGTGTTTTTAAGTTAGTGTTTTGTTTTTTTTTTCCTTTGGATAAATACCCAGAAATAAAATTGCTGGATCATACAGCAGTTCTATTTTTAACTTTCTGAGGAAACTCCATACTGTTTTTCATAATAGCTACACCAATTTATACTTCCGCCAACAGTGCACAAAGATTTCTTTTTCCTCACAACCTCTCCAACACTCATTTTTTGTCTTTTTGATAATATCCAGTGTAGCATATATGAGGTGATGTCTCATTGTGTATTTTTTTTTTTTTTAGAAGATGTTGGGGGTAGGAATTTATTAATTAATTTATTTTTGCTGTGTTGTGTCTTCGTTTCTGTGCGAGGGCTTTCTCTAGTTGTGGCAAGCGGGGGCCACTCTTCATCACGGTGCGCGGGCCTCTCACTATCGTGGCCTCTCTTTTTGCGGAGCACAGGCTCCAGACGCGCAGGCTCAGTAGTTGTAGCTCACGGGCCTAGTTGATCCGCGGCATGGGCGATCCTCCCAGACCAGGGCTCGAACCTGTGTCCCCTGCATTAAAAGGCAGATTCTCAACCACTGCGCCACCAGGGAAGCCCTCATTGTGGTTTTGATTAACATTTCTCTGATGATTAGTGATGTTGAGCATCTTTTCATGTACCTGTTGGCCTACAGTTCTTTAGATATTTTTTGAGCGAACACTGTATTATAGGGCTATTTATGCATATGTTCAGAGAGTTCTCAGAAGACTTTATCTTGAACTTATTAAGAGTCCCAGAAGAAGTAGATGTAAAATCATAAATATGTATGTAAATATCAACAGCAGTATTTCGGTTCCATAATGATCTTAAAATTACTCTTTGGAAACTTCTCCCTGCAATATCTCAGCATAGAATTGCAATGAAGAGTTTTGATGTAAAACCAAATTCATACAGAAATTATGCTTTTAAGTATATTACATGCATCTAGAAAATCTAAAAATATATACTCTACATTTGAATATGTATCTGTTTTTGAATATAATGATATTCTTTGTTTTCGGAGCGTTTTTCTTTTTTAAGCTCACTTAAAAAATAAGTGAAAATACTTAATATTCTCTGAAGCACATATTCTCATTATAGTTTTATTTCCAAAATTTTTACTTACTTTCCCTTTACCATTTCCCCCCTCTCTCTTCTTTCTGCATGGAGGGAGGGTGTACGTGTATAAAAATGATGGTCATATTTGTATGAACTGAGAATGAAAAAAAGGCATTTTTATTTTATTTCTTTTAAACCTCAACTTGGATTCAGTTTATGAGCACTGTGACAGAATGGCATTTCACTGTGTCACTTTGAATTCAGAATAACATTATGCAACTTTATATATCTCTACAAGGCACAAGATATTGTTTATTTTTTTTTAAAGAAACAAACTATTCTTACTTTATACTTACGTCCTATTGCACTGAGGAAAGAATGAACAAATAAAAAGTGCCCTATATGTTGTTAAATATTATAGCAATAGAAACAATAAAAAAATTAGGGTAATATAACTTAAAAAAAATTTTGTCACATCTAAAAATTAGGCAATAGGTTACATTTAAAATAAGAGAGAGTAAGGTATTTTAAATTCAGCAATTTCATTCTTACATGAAAAGTTAAATGAAATACATTTTTAGTCAGTAGTTTTTATTTCCTACTGGATAAGTGAGAATAAATATATACTTATTGGATATAAATATAAAGTCACATGAATTAAAAACATTCAAGAACAGAAAATACATGTTTATTTATAGGCACACTGTGGTTTTCTTGCTACTGATTAAGAAATTTAGGCAATTAAATAGTGGGATGAATACTTAACTTGTACAAAAGAACAATTTTAATGTCTTGAATAATTTCTAAGCCAGTTCTATGCTATTTCTACAAAATATCTATCTGGAACTAACAAGTAATGATAACATCTATTTAAAATAAAGAATGGTAAAGTGATTTCCTATTTATTTTAAAATAAGTAAAACTTTTTTGGAATTAAAAAATCCTTACTATTTTGCTGTTACTTGGCAATATTATTTCATTTCAAATAACCATAACTGTGATCACAGTGAATCCAAGGTGAATTATTTTCTTTTTCCTTAAAAACAGAAGAGATAAAATATTTTATTCTTCACCAGAATTTTAAATAAATAGGTTAAACTCTCAACTGGTCTCATTGGACAATTTTATTTATGTCCCATTAGTCACTAAAACTCATTTTCATTTGACACTCTCAAATGGCAGGGGAGTGAATTCACATCAAATGATTTGGTAACATAGCACCATCATGTGGTTAATTTTTGAATAACTCTTAGAAAAAATAAAAATAAAATTAGGAATACCTTGTTTTATATAACCAAGCATACACCTCAATTTATTGTTTAAAATATTCCTGTTTTTGTCATACAAACATGAACATTTCAAAGAAAAATATGTGGTGTTTGTTTCTGTAAATATTATGCTCCTGTTTTTCTAAATATTTATCTTCATCTCTTTTTAAACATCTCACTCCCCTAGTCTCATCAACTCTCAACTAGCCCCCAAGTTGACATAACCAATGAACATTGTTTACTGCCTTGTAGACATTTCTAACTTGTGTGTGTTAGTCTTTTCACACTCAAAATGTCCAAAGCTGAATTCCATGTCTTCTCCCAACCAAAGCGTGCCTGTTCACATTTTCTCTTTCCTGGATAAGTCCCTACTTCCTCTCCAGTTCCTTAAAGCAGAAATCTAGGCTTATTCTTATGCTGCTTCCATTACCATGAACTCCCCTTTCCGAATAGGACGGGAAGCCTGATCACTGATTCCTTCTGAACTTGGATTAAAATTTCCCTTTCTCCTCTTCATGGGTTGACCTACAACCATCCTTGTTACGCTTTTCCACCACTTCAATGGCTATTTTCTGAGCCACACACCTTATGTTCATCCATTTACTTTATGAGTGAATGGTTGAAACCTACATCTGTTTATTTTTCTCGCACTCCTAATCTGTTTCTGACTCCTATCACTAGTAAGATAAAGAGCAAATAGTATATTTTCTATTATCATCTTCTTCATACACACACACACACACACACACACACACACACATTCACCTGCTACATTCCAACCACACCAAACTCATTGCAATTTCTACGGAAGATGCTGTGCTATTCTTCCTTTTGCATAGAAGGCACCACCCTACATGAGCATTTCTATTAATTTTTTCCTTTTCTTTAACATGGCTGTCACTCATGTCCCTCACCAAAGAATTCCTTGAGTCCCTCAGGGAAAGTTGATCCCTCCTTACTTTCTTCCCCAAATGTTACCATTTCTGTCCAAGCACCTATGAGACTTAAAGGTACTCATATTCTAAATGCATCTGTTTCTTTCTACTATAGTTTAAGCCCCTAAAGACACTTTGTCATATCTATATCTGTGTCGCCATGATAAAGGAAATGCTTAAAATATACAGGGTGTTTAAATTTCTTAAAAAAAAAATTCATGTTGGTTTATTGTTTTCGTTTCAGATGCAATACTTTTCTTAGTATGCACATACCATGCAGAGTTCAACATGTTTTTAAAGTATTTAGAAAAATATTGCTTTACTGATTATATAAATGAGAAATATGAAGCTCATTGGAGAAAAGTAAATTTTTCAAGACTACACAACTTGCAGTAAATTATAGAACATATTTGAAAAGCATATACTTTCAACTATTGGGAAGAACAATATATATTAGAGGTAAAACGTGAGAGTGGACATTCAAGAAGTTAAAAAGAATTCCCCCTCCCCCGATGGTCATGACTTACACTGCATGTGCCTATAAAACACATATCTTGCTTAGGCATTTGTAACAGTTGATGAACTCTTTTCTTTCTTAGGGAAAATATCACCACAAGCCCTCAAATAAAAGCACTAGATGTTCTTCCAATTCTTTTTTATTTTGTTTTATCTTAGTTACTGAATTTGTTCCAAAAATTATTGTCACTGAAATATGGCTTAGAAACAATGCCATGATTCTTAAGTTAATTCATTAAAATTATCAAAAATTTGCAGTTCTGCACAAAAACCTAGAGTTGATAACTTGCCCACAGAAAAACTAAATTCATTTCTAGTAAATAGTTCTGTAAAAATTTTTTTAGAGATAAGGTATATTAATTATATGTTTCTTCATTTTAATATTTTTACTTGACAGACACTTTTTGTCTGGTAATTCTATTGTTCTTTTAAGCTTTTAAAATTTTAGAACTGAAATACTGTTAAAATTTGTCAAAACTAAAATCTACATTTTAAAAATGGCCACATTTCACTGTTTCCCCTTTATGATGGGGCATTCTCATCTGATAATGTGACAACTTTTATCCATCAAATAACTGCTTGACATTTTTTGTATGTGTGACACTGAGTTGAATTTCTTCCTCAGTGATGACGGGATATACCAGACCCTCCCATAGCTCCCTCTCACATAAACACACACGCATTCTTCCCCATCTACCCCTGACACACACAATACACATCTGTCTTCCAAGTTTTGGATTTTTCCATAGCACTTATTACCACTTGGGTTGCTACCATTTGCTTATTTATCTTATGTCCCATTACACTATTTTCCTCATAAATCTTACCACTAACTGAAAAGTATTATTTACTTATTATTTGTTCTGGCTCTCCCTCTCTCTAAAAAAAAATGGACTTAATTTAACTCATGAACCAAGATATCCTCAATTCCTACTGTGACAAAATAAAATCTCATCAAATATTTGATTCAATTTACGCAGAATTAAATTGAATGAATCAATTAAAGAAGTAGGTACAGACATCATCTATGGATGATTTAATATGAGACTTGAGTAGTGGTAGAGTTTTAGACTAATTTATTAGCTAATAGGAAAGTCTAGCAAGGAGTAAATGAATTGACTACTGTATTGTTAAAAAAATTAAGTTTGAGGAACTTGATTTTCCTTTAAAATGATGCTTGATCTGAAAGTCTTATCTTTATAGTTCAGCCTCATATCATAAACCTCTCTTACAAGAGCTTGTTCCTAGTGTCTTTTTATCTTTGTTCAGCCTGGTATAAACCTGCTTCCTTGTTGCTTGTCTTCAAAAGCATCTTTTCTTTCAGATACATTTACAGCCTTCAGTTATTTGGGTTCATTGACAATTTTCCTTTCCATTGACTGTTAAGACCTACGATATGACTGGGAGAGTAGAGTCATTTCTAAAGGATACATTTTGTTAAGAGTGAGGACTTCACTGTGATGGTGAAAATGGCACATGTTCATCATAAAAAATGAACCAGTAAAGAAGAGCAGAAAGTAAAGAGCGATGAAAGCACGAGCAGTTGTGGGTCAGAGCATAGTATAAGTGAGTCTTCTGCTCAGGGTCTTCCAGGCTGAAATCAAGGTGTAGGCCGCTGCTGTGACTGATCTGAGGCACAGCGTTTTTTCCCAAGATTACTTGTTTTGGCAGAACTCATTTCTTTATGGCTTTATGACTGTGGGCCCTACTTTTTTGCTGGCTGTTGGTCAAGATCCAGTCTCAGTTCCCAGAGGCACCCCAGGCTCTTGCCAGGTGGGCTCCTACATCACAAATTTACTTCTTCAAGGCCAGGAGGAGATCATCTGTAGCACCTCCTTCTACTAAGCCTCACATGATTACATCAGACCCTTCAAGCAAAATCTCCCTTGTAGTTAACTGAATGTTAAGTGATTAAAGACCCTGATTATATTTCAATCATTTATTGTTCCATAAAACTTAACAAATTCAGGGGGTGATACCCCATTTGGTTCAGAGGCCCGTCACACACTCAAGGGCAGCAAATTTTACAAGAGATTATAGAAGAGATTATCTTGTCCTTGGGGGTGAGAATCTTGGGGACACCTTGGGAATTCTGTCTACCAAAGCTACTTTTCAAATTCCTCAAAATATAACTCTAGCTATCCATTTCACTCAACATTATCTGGAAACATGATGAGGTCTGGAAGAGCACAGGGAATTATTCCTTTGTATTTTATGCCCAAAATTTCTCATCCCTCTTTGAAATGAGAAAATATTTTGGTACTTTAATATTTTATGTAGTTTTTCATGACCTGGACCTCAGCAAAGTAAAAGCAGAGAAAGTGGCTAAAAACAAAGAACCAGAAAGATTATATCTTGCCCAATTTTTTCATTTTATATTCTAATGAACAATTAAATATATCCTACTCCATTTCTTTTTTTAATTTATTCATTTACTTTTATTTATTTGGTTGTTCCAGGTCTTAGTTGTGGCTTGCCAGCTCCTTAGTTGCAGCAGGTGGGCTCCTTAGTTACGGCATGCTAACTCTTAGTGGCAGCATGCATGTGGTCTAGTTCCCTGACCAGGGATTGAACCTGGACCCCCTGCATTGGGAGCACGGAATCTTAATCACTGCACCACCAGGGAAGTCCCTCCATTTCTTCACAGTTTAGGTTTCTTACTGTACAACTCCCTACGATATTAATTGTTTCCTGAAAATTCTGGTTTCACTAACCTTCCTTTATCGAAACATCCTGAGGAGAAAGGAACTACTCAACTAAATTCTAGTTAATCAATCATTTTCTTACTTTTCTAGAAAGGTTCATAAAACTGAATACACCCCAAGCAGTACCACAAAATTTTCTATTTATTGTGTGAGAGCTAAATTAGTTCCACTTCATAATAATGGATTTATTTCCTAACAATAATAAAAAATCCTGTTTCTTCTATACTTGTTTCAAATAAGAGGATTTTTGTTGATGGGGGAAATTTGTTTGACATCGTCACAGATGAGAATACACAAGAAGGAGTCCTCAAATTGAAAATTTTTGTTGATTGCAAAGTTAGATGAATTTCATTCCTCGGCACCATCCCACCCCACCCCCTCCACAAAGAGTGGAGGGTAGTCTGTCAGATGAGTCGGATAAAGTCAACTAGAGAGAGATTGGTGTTGATTTTTTTTTTTTTTTTTTTTGCTCTTTCTTAGCTATCCAGTTTTTTACAAAA
>NW_006780882.1:1823954-1842785 GCF_000442215.2 Lipotes vexillifer | reverse complement strand
GGTTTTTTTTTTTTTTTTTTTTTTTTTGCTCTTTCTGAGCTATCCAGTTTTATACACAAAGAGGTAAGGCCCTCTAGGATATTATTGTGGCATTTCTCCTACAATTTTCTTCAGTTGTTTGATCACTGCAGGAGATAAGTTTTCAATCTTAAAAGAATATCTGTATGTACAGAAAGTTTCTTTCATCTCACTCTTTATCACCCTGCCCACTAAATATTTGTCTGCTGTGACAGGTCAGGAGTTCTTAAAAGGCATAGATTATATCTAATCTCCTAAATCAAAATGTAGAAAAGGTTTTGGAATTTTCCCTTCATTCCTGGGTTTGCAATGGACTCCAAAGTGGGGAGTCAAGTCCATCAGAGAGCAGTGATACATTAATTAACTAGATAAATAAAATTGAGATCTTGTCTAGAAAGAATTTGCTTAATCCTACAGACAATCAGAAGCATTCCGATGTCTAGGAGAAGTAGAGAGGGAAAGGATGAACAATTGGTACTAATTTCTACATTTTAAGAGAAGTTAATTCTGGGCCAAAGAAGGGGGTAAGTATCAGTCAGGGCAGCTCAAATAGCCTTCCAGGCAAAAGGACCCGAGATGATAAAGTCAAAATCATCCTACACTAGAAGTTAGGAGTAACTATGATAAAAAATTGTATTGTTTAACATTCATCGAGATGGCATTTAGAGTTTACAAAACACGAAGTATATTTCATATATAGATAATAATATAAGCTTGTACAGCAAATATATAAGCTTTTACAGCTTATAAATTATACATCACTCAGGTATCTCTTATGGCACCTGATTTCTCTTGAATACAGCAAATGATGGGGGACTTACTACTTATTCAAACAACTCAGTCATTAAACAAGATGGCAAACCTTATCTATCTTTGCCTCTTTCTGTCCTCCTGGAATGTATCCCAGGTTTTATCACCATGTAGGCAATCAACACTTTTTAAAATTAATTTAGTTTTGAACGGTTTCGTTTGAGATTTCTTTTTTTTAGCTTAAAGTTGCCATGTTTAATAATTTAAATTATTGTTAATTCCCCATTGAGAGACTTATAGAATAACCCTAACTGATATTCAATATTTGTAAAGGTTTATGCTTTTTTGTCTCTATCTTCTTCATTCCAGGATAAACATTCCAAGTAATTGTAACAGTTTTGCATTTTCGGTTTGAATAATATTTTGTTACCCTATTCTGTCAATTGGTTGTCTTTTCTTGAGCCTGATCCTTTAACAAAACACTGTAGTCAAACTGTGGGCTGATCAAAACAGTAGCATCATCATCTCTTTTTCCAGATATTATGTTTCTGTCTGTTTAATCAACAGTCTCAATATCAACCATGACATATTAGCCAATAACTTTACTTATATTGCTTTAAGACAAATGAAAAGTCTTAACAAGAAGAAGAAAGAAATTGAAGAAAATCAGTATTATATGTAAACAGGTATGAGCTGAATAAATAAAATAATAAAAACTAAAAGAAAGCATTGAGTCCAAGGCAAAGAAATACATGAATAAAAATTGGATGAATTAAACAACATAAGGGGAACGATTACAGGGAAGATAAAGATATATCCCCCTGAGTGAAAATTACTGTGAAAGAAACTTAATGTCAAGTCCAAGAAGTGTTACTGTTTTGCTATAATAAACTTATAGATTTGTGAGTTTTTAAGGATTTCACAGTGATTTTCTTTCTTTTCTTTTTCCTTCTTCACAGGAAACACATAAAACAGCAATCTTGTCCTTAAAAGAGACAAATATACCCACTTTATTTCCCTCAGGTGTACTGAGGCAAAAAAGAGACGCGTTGACACAGCTATTAGCACATCATGGGAGTCATACCAGAGGGAATTAATTTAGAAAACAGAAACTTCTAAAGGTCCCAGAAAATCACTATGTTAATTAACTATGTTAATGTTAATTTCATGTCTTAGTTTGTCATACGTGATTAGAAGTCACAGCCAGTGACATTAAAGTTTTCATTTTAATAAAGCACTACAGCAACATCATATTTCTGTAATATAATATTTCCAGTTATTGGGAACATAAAACTATATTCAGAAAAAGGTAAATATAAGCAGTGTAAAGTGAAAAATCAAGGATCAGTGACTCCAAGGACAAATTACATCCAAATATTTTGTCTCATGTTATTCTTTAATCCTATATGTTCAAAGCCTTAATTCTTGGTCATATAGCCTGATCATGCATTACCGTGCCTACTAATTCTATGTGTAATGCTGACAACACAAAGGACCAAAACTCTGGATATAGTCCTTGGCAGCAAAAATACCTAGACATTAAAAGTATTCAATAGAAAAGGATATTATTGTCAAAATAATAAAAATTGTCCAAGAAAAAACATAGTTTGCTACACCAAATTTTTAGCTGGAATCTAAAAGTATCATTTCAATTTTGTTGTATTTTTAATTACTTCTTAATTCCACCAGATGTCAGTACTGGATAAGAGCATCCTTAATAGGTACTTGATCTGCAGTTGTAACTCACGTGAAAGGAATAAGCCCTATCTAGCACATATGTGTGCATATGTCATTTAAATGTATGCAGCTGATGACATTTACAATTTACCCAGACATTTCTACAACTGGTCGACTCTTTTCTTAAAATGTTTAACTTGTACTTCCCTTACTCACTAATTATTAAAGGAAAATGACCATTTGATATTAACTTGCAAATTACTCTGTCCACCATCGTTGCCACATCCTATATGAATGTATCTCCTCACTTTTGATTTGTCCTCGCTACAGCCGTTGGATTTTGAAACAAAGAAGGCTTATACTTTTAAAGTAGAGGCCTCCAACCTGCACCTTGACCACCGGTTTCACTCTGCGGGCCCTTTTAAGGACACTGCCACAGTGAAGATCAGCGTGCTAGATGTGGGCGAGCCGCCAGTTTTCAGCAAGCCCCTCTACACCATGGAGGTTTACGAAGACACTCCAGTTGGGACCATCATTGGTGCTGTCACTGCCCAAGACCTCGATGTCGGCAGCAGTGCCATAAGGTAAGAAAAAGAAACGTTTTCTTTTCTGTGTCAGAAAGAGAAAGAAAATAAAACAACACTCTGACAAGGCTTGCATGAATTATTTAGAGAATACAGTGCTTGAAAATGGAATCACTTTACATAGTAAGTATAAGAATAGAAGAAAAAACATAGGATTTGAACAAAAACATCTGATATCAATCCCTGTAACAGGGTTTAGTAGTGACCTGATGTTGGGCTTCTCACTCATGCTGGTCAACCTCAAATTTTTTATCCACAAAAGGGATTTAATAGTAAGCCTAAAGGATGATTCTCATGAATAATGATATTAAGATACTTTCACAGTGCCTGAAATATCATAGATATATAATACATTTTTCAATTATTCTAAAATCTCTGTCTCTTACCCAAAGTTAGTGCTTGAAAAAGATTGTTTTACCATTTTAAATTTGCAGCTCATTTTTTTCACTGTGGCAGTTGTATATGCTGATGGCAGCACAATTAGAGTCAGTCTTAAGGTAAGAGGCATTGTGGAGTTGCTCAAAGCCCAGACTTTGCAAGGAGTTCCTTACTGGCATAAGGCTGCTTGGTAGTGAGCCAACAAAGCAATTGATGGAATAAGAAAAAGTAAGAAAATACCCGCCCCCCCATAAATGCCACTTGCATTGCTGAAACGTGGTGGGATTCCCTTTTCCTCCGTTATAAATCGATCCTATGATGTATTTTGAGACTTGTTCTGATTCAACTTTGCTTCCTCTGTATGCTTAATCCCTTCCAGGTGCCCACGTGCCTACAAGAACGGGGTGGGTGGGGGAGGAAGAAATGAACATATGTACAAAACAGGAACAGACTCACAGACTTTGTGGTTGCCGATGGGGAGGGAGTGTGGGGGAGGGAAGGACTGGGATCTGGAATTAGCAGGTGCAAACTAAAAGGAGAGAGAGAGAGAAACGTGATTTGTTCCGAATCTTCTAACTCTAAAGGGTTGAAGCTTATATTATGCAAAATCCAAACCAAAGAACACATTAAGTAGGCTTTTAAAGCAAAACACCACTCTGTCGACGTAGGAAAAATACATAGACATATATCCCACAAGATTTTAAGCCATGGGGTAATTAATGGTAAAATAATAATAAAAAAAAAGCATCAGCCTTTCAGCGGTATTCTCAACACATTCATAGCATAGAGAAAAATTTCAGGATATGGCTTGAGAGCATGAAAGCTCTGCTCTTTATATTTGTCTGAATCCACCCCCTAAAGTCGCCTGAACACTTTCCTTCTTGAAGCATGTCTGTGATCAAGAGAGAACTAAAAAAGCACATTTGTCTTGGGAAAGGGAAGAAAAAGAGCAATTATTGAGTGCCCCTACACATCAGGTTGAATGCTGGCTCATTTCCTCATTGGGTTCAAGTGTTTCTACATGCTCATATTACAGCATGCTTCACTGTCAGTTAAACTCCAGAGAAGTCTATTTATTACCAGTGTTCACAGGGGCATTCTCAAGAATCTGCTACGTTAGTAGTTGTTATACATTAATCTGTCATCATTCATCAATCTTGTTCCTGAATACCCTGAGTGTGCTGTTGGTCATTGTGAAAGTGGAAAATGCCTGCTGAGTGGATTCATAGGTAATTTCAAGAATGTAAACAGAATGGAAGAAATATTGAAGGTTGTAAAAACATAATAAAAAGGTAAATAAACATGGATTGAAATTCTCTACAGTTCAGTAGATGAGAATTGTGGGACATAGTGGGACACAATATCTTAGGGAACATGCTAAGTTGTTTAATTTACCATATGTACTATTTTTCTATTTTGCCTTATTTTTATTTTATTTTATTTTTTTGACTGCATTGGGTCTTCATTGCTGTGCGTGGGCTTTCCCTAGTTGTGGCGAGCAGGGGCTACTCTTCGTTGCGGTGTGCAGGCTTTTCATTGCAGTGGCTTCTCTTGTTGCGAAGCCCGGGCTCTAGGCATGCAGGCTGCAGTAATTGTGGCTTGCAGGCTCTAGAGCACAGGCTCAGTAGTTGTGGCATGGGGGCTCAGTAGTTGTGACTCGTGGGTTCTAGAGCACAGGCTCAGTAGTTGTGGCGCACGGGCTTAGTTGCTCCGCTGCATGTGGGATCTTCTTGGACCAGGGCTCAAACCTGTGCCCCCTGCACTGGCAGGTGGATTCTTAACCACCAGGGAAGTCCATATGTTCTATTTTGAATACTGATAATAGCATGATGAGGTCGAGATATGAATAAAATATTATTTTAATGAAATACTTTAAAACCAAAAAATCGGAGAGTTGACAAGTAAAAAATACCACCCAGTAAAGGTAAGGTGAGAATTACAAACTTTTAAATATAAGAAAATGATTAGATCAAGACCCTGGTGTGAAGAATAAAAGAAGGCTACATTTTAGAGAAATTGTCCAGGTACAAGCCTATTTTCTTCATCTGTTTGTTTGTTTGTTTTTGATGTCACAGAAACTGGTGTCTGACAAGTGCTACTTTATGTGAAATGAAATAGTATCCCCAGTCTTTTTTCTAATGGGCAGCAGCCTGACTCACTGAAGCTGCAGACAGAGATGGATTTAATTGATCCCTGTGAGGGGTTGTCAAAAGACAGAGGAACTTTTGAATCAACATGAAAGTTGTCTTACTTTCATGTTCTTGGAGTAAACAATAAACTTGAATCATGTCAGTTGAGGAATGTGGGGTATGGATCATCTCTTCTTGGTCTGAAAGCATGTTTGCTCACTTAAGAATGATAGTAAAAATATGTTATAAAAAATAAGCATCAAAATGACAAGTTACTTGGCATGTGTAGGTGTGGTCTGTTTGTTTTGTCTTCCTTTGCTTTACTGCATTTACTGCTCTGCATTACCCTTTTCATAGGGTTATTGTGGAAGGTATTAATTTAAGATTAGGTTATTCCACACCACTGGGTATTTTATAAATATTATTACTTCATCATCACTGAGCACAGCAAAGAGGCAGAAAGCAATGACATTAACCAGGGATTGCAAAACCTTAGAAGAAAGGTTTAGTTAGGTGTAATGCTCCCAAATATACCATATCCTGCCCCATCTTGTCCTGAGCTTAATTTCTAGTTATTGTTTCCTTTGCGTTTCTAGCCTTTGCCTTTAGATGAACTGATTTCCTGTCTCTAATATTCTATATCCTTTGACACTCTTATTATATAGTTCATGGGAATGATTTCTAGTGAGTCCAATGGGAGTGTAATGAGTGTACCTACCATTAGTGAGGTGGGGAAGTCTCTTAAGAAATGAAATTTAAAAGAGGTGACTATTCAGTTACATCGGAAATTAATATTTGTTTTGGATATAAGTGACTTAAGTTACAGAGAGATTTCAGTGGATAATTCTGCTCAGTATGTGCTATTTTTCTTTTGTTCCAAACATTTAAAAATCTCAGTTATCCTATAAATGAATTGAATTTCAAAATAAAATTTAATCAAAGTATTTTTCTGTATAAAATGAGAAAATGGACAATTCCATTCTAAACCTACTCCATGTAAGATGGGTTGGATAAGAGACTGATAATGTAAACTAAAATCTATTTTATGTATATAAACGTCCATGTGTAAATTATTATTTAGTAGAACAATTGAATGGTTTATTTTTCAAGGTACTTCCTTTTGTTTGATGATATGTCCAACCAAAACCCATAGCGTAAAATCAAGTAGTGAAATTGATTAATAAATAAAAAACCATTATCAATTATCATAAGTAAAAAGTAATACATAAAATAATTAATAACTGGTTGTTAAAACATAAATGTCTAAATGAGTCCCACTTAAAATTATCGTATATTCCATATCTGGTCTGTTCAATGCACTTTTGGAAACATTTTTGTATCACTTGAAATTGATTTTTTCATCGTGGATTAGGAGGCTATCAGAGTAGCTGATTTTCATTTGAGGGCCCTTTCCAATACACCAGAAATCTTGTTTTGTGGACAAAAACATAAGCTCAAATACAAAACAAGCTTAGAGAATGAGAAGAAACAGAGGCCCCACTTATCAAGTGATATCCTAGAGCAACATATATAATTTACTTTAAATATTAATTAAATGAAATGGTAAATATTAAAAACTTGAAAACTTGCTCGCTTTCTATTTTTCTCCTATTTAACAAGATTTTTGTAAGAATTAAATGAGGTATCAGTATAAAATGTTTTATTTTTAAAATTTTTTATAGATTGTATATTTTTTAGATAAGATTAGGTTCACAGCAAAATTGAGAGAAGATACAGAGATTTCTCATATGCCTGTTGCCACCACACATACATAGCCTCCCCCTTTAGCAGCATCCCCCACTGGAGGGATACATTTATTGCAGTGATGAACCTACATTCACATCATAATCATTCAAAGTCTATAGTTAATTTTAGGATTCACTCCTGGTGTTGTACAGTCTGTGAATATATTTATTATGACACATATCCATCATTGTAATATCATACAGAGTATTTTCACTTCCTTAAAAATCCTCTGAGCTCTGTTTATCCCTCCCCACACCAATTCCTGACCTTTTCACTGTCTCCATAGTTTAGCCTTTCCACAATGTCATATAGTTGGAGTCATACAGTATGTAGCCTTTTCAGATTGGCATCTTTCTCTTACTATTTACATAAAGCTTTCTCCATATCTTGTCATAGTTTGATAGCTCATTTCTTTGTAGTGCTAAAATGTATTCTTTTGTCATGTACCACAGTTTATTTATCCACTCACCTACTGAACATCTTGAGTGTTCTTTAAGTCCTAGGAATTACTAATAAAGCTGCATAAATATCCATCTACAGGTTTTTAACCTGGACATAAATTGTCAGCTCCTGTGTGTCAATACCAAGGGGTGCAATTACTAGATCAGATGGCAGGAGTATGTTGAGATTTGTAAGAGACCACCAAACTGTCTTTCAAGGTGGCTGTGTCATTTTGCACCCCCACCATCAATGAATGAGAGCACCTGTTGCTTCACATCTTTGACAGCATTTGGTGTTGCTGGTGTTCTGGATTTTGGCCTTTCTATTAAGTGTGTAGTGGTACCTTACCGTTGTTTCAATTTGCGTCTCCCGGATAACATATGATGTGGAGCATCTTTTCATGTGCTTATTTGCCATTTGTATCAATATATCTTCTTTGGTAAGATGTTTGTTAAGGTCTTCCACCCTTTTTTAATTGGGTTGTTTGTTTTCATATTGCTCAGTTTTAAGAATGCTATTTTTTTCCAGTACATACAAATAAGCAACAAAAGGTTTGCCTTTCTTTCATATTCTCAACTAAAGATACAATCTCATTGCAAAAGAGAGATTATGATGGATGCATTACTTGTTAAGAGCATGTATGAAGCTTATACATACTCAATTGTCTCACTGAGTTTAACTTGTGCTGAGTTTCTGGACAGTGGTTACCTGTGGATGACAAGGAGAGATTGCAGATATGCAAACCTGAAATACTATAAAACTCAGGACTAGAATTAAGAAATATGAAAATGAGGGTCATCAAAACTCCACTTTTCTCTTTACCTTTGTTCACAGAATTAAATTCCATCCAATTAAAACAGTATCTTACCCTCTATTTCATGGCCTTCATCCTAGACTTCTGCCATTTTAGGTGGCAAAACCACATGCATCCTCATTGCTATTCTAATTCACTTCTCTTTCTTCTTATCAGTGTTGTCTTTTACACATCTTTCATATTCACTAAAGACACTATATAACTCTATCATGGTATTTGTCATTTTTAGCTTATTGCATAAATATATATTTACTTTTTTAACCACCATCTTCAAAACGCAGAAAATGAAAGAGTGCTGGAGAGTTAAGCATATTTCCTTGTTCTTTAAAATACTATATGCAAAATTAATTTAATTTTAAAATTTTCTTGATGTATTTATCCTAATATATAAAGCAACTGGTTAATGAAATGTAGAATGTTTATGTATGTTTATGTGTGCATTTATAATTTTTAATTGATTATAAGCAGATCTAGATCTAGACCTAGATATATAAATATAATAGGTCTTTTTATTTTGTAACGGTCTGTAGACCAGGGTGTTTGGATATAATCTTTATAGGTCTTAATTTCTGCTATTTTATCACAATGTAGTCAGGAATATACTTTTCTTTTTCTTTTTTTCTTTTTTTTTGTTGGTAAAATGGCCTTTGGTTCCTTAGCTTCTATAAATAGAATTAATGGAAGCTAAATGCTATCAGTGCACTTGCAAGTAGACATTATACAAAATTTAACTTCAAAAAATAATGCTCTCTCTCTCGCGAGTCCTAAACACTAAGTGTAGCACAGTTGTGAAAAAGTCAAATAGGGCAAACTCCCCACATGTTAACATGTTTAGCTACTACTGCAATGTCTAAATTCCACACTCCTTTTTATTTTTTTCCTGTAGTTTCTTTGAAATATTTTATAATATGTTTCTATCTGCTTTTTCTTTCCATGTCTACCATTTGTACACAATCTCTCTATTCTTTTTATTTTACATTTTTTGCATTTTTTATCTACTTATGTTCTCTATACATTTTCAAATGATCTAAAAATTTACAGTATTTCTTTCAGTGGTATTTAGTCCTAGCTGTTGTTAAATGCCAGTGGTTATCCCCACTTAGAATTAATTAAGTAATTCATGAAAGACAGTTTCTGATAAAGAGACGAACACGCTTTTCATAAGGTGAGCTCTAAAAATGCTTTCTTATGTAGAGTCCAGTTACTTGTTTGGTATAACTCTAATTACTCGTTCATATTCTAGTTTCTATTATTTAACAGAGAGCAAAATAATTTATTCTTATTGTTTGTTCTCTTAAAAAAATACTGAAAGTTCTGGTAGCAATTGGGAAAAAACATTTTACCCATAAGTTTATATATGTATTAAGATAAAATTGTTAATCCTTTTTGAGTACTGCTTACCTTATCTCTTTCAGTTAGCATTCACATTGTGAATATTTGCAAGAGACACATCTGGTAAAGGACTTTTCTCCAAAATATACATTCTTAAAAGTCTAAGATGAAGGAGATGAAATAGAGGGTGAGAAACTATTTTAATTGGAGGGAATAGAATTGTTGCACAAAGGTAAAGAAAAAAGTTGAGATTTGGTAAACCTCATTTTCAGATTTTTTTAAATGCTAGTTCTGAGTTGTTTAATATCAGTGACTTGATTTGCATATCTGTAATCTCTCCTTAATCTTCCTGCTTAACCATTGCCCAGAAACTCAGCAGAAGCCACTTCTAGTGAAGCAATTGACTGTATGTAAGCTTCCTACAGGTGCTTATCAAATTATTCATCCATCAGAATCTCCTTCTTATGATGGGATTGTATTTGCAGTTGACAATATTAAAGAAAGGAAGTACCTTTACTAGTATACTCTTATTTTGCACTGGAGTGCTTATTTTATTTGAACTGGAGAAAAGAGCATTCCCTGTACATTTATATCAACTGAATGTTTAAGAGTAACTCATTTGAGGGCTTCCGTGGTGGTGCATTGGTTGAGAGTCCGCCTGCTGATGCAGGGGACACGGGTTCGTGCCCTGGTCTGGGAAGATCCCACATGCCGCGGAGAGGCTGGGCCCGTGAGCCATGGCGGCTGAGCCTGCGAGTCTGGAGCCTGTGCTCCACAACGGGAGAGACCACAACAGTGAGAGGCCTGCGTACCGCAAAAAAAAAAAAGAGTAACTCATTTGAGAAGTTGTTGATGGAGAATTTAACTAAATTGTGGAGAATGAGAAATTCCTTTGTGAATAAACTTATTTTGTTTTCCCCTTCAAATGATGTATTCATTGTTGATCAACATAAGAAGAGCTATTGCAAGGAACATGTACCAAGATGAACAAGTTTACTCTTGTTTGCTTCAGTGGCAATTAACTAACTACATATAGTGACATTGTAATAACTTATTTGTATGTGTCATTGGGCTGAGCCCTTTGGTCACAGTTCTTTAAACATCACAGCTATTATTTTACAGTAGTATAAACTGAGGCCCAAGAAGACCCAATCATGTCTTCAGTAAAGATGGGAAAATAATTTGAACATAAGCAGCCAGATTCTAAAGGTCAAGATACTAATTGCTCTACTGCTAAAGGTTAATCTAAATATTTATCTAGGTTTTTGAGTTGCTTTGCAATTCTAGGATTGTTGAAAATACAAATAAATTTCATAGTTTTTAGTAGCTTCTTAAAAAAAATAGAAATTCAAAACAAGTCAGTAAAAAATGTACAATATTTGATTCCTTAAGATATGATAGCTATGGGACTTATTATATACCTGCAAGAATTCTATACACTTACATAGGTTTCCCTGGTTTAAACTTTACAATAGCTTTAATTAAATCTGAAAAATGTTTAATTCAACTATGAGAAAATTGACATTGTTCAGGCTGGAAATATAGAAACAAAATGTCCAGTTCTTTTGTTGACACTTTTTGTACATATGGAAAAAATCTTATTACTTATTACCTTTCATTTTTCTAGACAACTACAAAGTCCTTATAAGATTTAGACATAACTAAGAATTTATTGACGAAATTCAGTGGATTTGTGATACAGATCTACAGCTCTAATTTTTTTCTTTTTTTTTTTTTCTGGTATGCGGGCCTCTCACTGTTGCGGCCTCTCCCGTTGCGGAGCACAGGCTCCGGACACGCAGGCTCAGCGGCCATGGCTCACGGGCCCAGCCGCTCCGCAGCATGTGGGACCTTCCCGGAACGGGGCACGAACCTGTGTCCCCTGCATCAGCAGGCGGACTCTCAACCACTGCACCACGAGGGAAGTCCTACAGCTCTAATTTGTATGAGGATTGGATCTTGTTAACCAATGATGAATTTGCTTTTATTTTAAGACATTTTATAGTATTCTAATGATACAGTGGCTGCGTGTCGAGATATTAGGATGGTGAACTGTTTTTGAGGCTATCTTGTTATGCTTCACATAGCTCCTAAGAATGAAGGAATGTCCAAGTCTGTGATCTTTATTACTGACCTAAATGTTTTGGGTTTACATTTTACCTGCTAGAGGCTCAGTTTCTTTGCTTTCTCTCAAAGTGCTGAGTGCTCTATATAAGTGCAAATTTCATAGCTGTTTCCCTTCTCTCTATAATTTATATACATGTGTTTAGAGAATAGCCCTTTTCTCACAGTTGTTTGAAATTTTAAAATTATTTTGATTTTTTAAAGATTAGTTACTTTAAATATAACATAAATAGATATAAATCCTTCTCCATGGAAAATACTGTAATAATCAGGATCCAGTTTATAAGCTGCCCCAGATTATTTAATAAGAGAATGTGAGTAATTTTCAGAGAGAAATGAGCTAAAGAGTAGATAATCACAAGAGGAAATGAAAAATCAGTTACCAGAAAAAGAAAAAAACAAAACAAAACAGTAAATAAAAGCTTTCTTTCAAATATGGTATCCATATTTGGGTATCAAATTGTAAATGACTCTAGTTAAAATAGCATCATTCTTCAGAGACATTTGGCCTTGGCCTCCAGTGATAGTAAATAAATCCAACTTGATTAGGAACGACAGGCATTTGATTCAGTTCAAGGGAAGAGTTGTGATAAAGCTATATAAAAAGACTTCAGAATAAATATGTCTAAATACTCAAAATATATAAAACAAATATTTCCATTTGTGAATGTGATCAGGTCATTATTAAGAGGAAAAGTCAGATGTCCTTATAAAATAATTAAATGCATACAGGCAAGTACAAGATATTATGGATAGAACAATAAATTCAATCCTACTCTAAAGAAACTTTCTGTATAATCATGAAAACAAAATACAATTATTTTGCTCTTCTCATTTGAGAAAGACTGTTAATACAAATTGAAATAGATAAATAAGATGAAAGAAGTAAGAATATAGAATTTTGTAATAAGGAAGCAATAAATGCTTCCTAGAAGAATTTGGCAAGGCTTCATGGGAAGACCTTGAGCAAAGGCATAATCACATTCTTTACTTATTTACCCAGGTATTATTGTCCATATTTTTAATAATGAGAAAACTGCCATGACACGCTTGCTATCTAAGCTCTTAAGTGCAGAGCCCAATATATATATATATATATATATATATATATATATATATATATATATTTTAACATCATTATTAGAGTATAATTGCCTTACAATGGTGTGTCATTTTCTGCTTTATAACAAAGTGAATCAGTTATACGTATACATATGTCCCCATATCTCTTCCCTCTTGCATCTCCCTCCCTCCCACCCTCCCTATCCCACCCCTCTAGGTGTTCACAAAGCACTGAGCTGATCTCCCTGTGCAGAGCTCATATTTAATCAATATTTGCCTAAACTTTATTTTCTTTCCATTAGAGGAAGCTGCTTTGAGGTCTCTGAAAAATAAACCAAAGGCCAGGTGTAAAGCTTTGGGAGCAGATGAGGGTTAACATCTAGAAACGTAAGATCATACACAGTCAGCAGACCACATATGACTATTAAAAAATAACTAAAAGAGACTCCCAGAATGAGGAAAGCATAGGCAACTTTGAGGAAAAGTATAACAACTATGATTTTAATAATATGTAGATTATAGTGTATTTCTTTTTCTTTAGAGAGCATTTTATTCATATCATATGCTTCCAAATAGAATTTAAGGACAGAATACTTCTGCCTTTATTAATTTAATAATTTGACCTAGTGTTTAACTTCTCATCAAACATTTAAACCAAACGATGGGAGCTATCTAAACTAAGATGTAATCTGCGATGAGGAAAATGAGAATGAGGAGGAGGGTTAGGGAAAAAAAAAAAAAACTAAAAGGAACTAGTAGGAAATTAGCAACTACTATTTAAGGAAGTTTGAGAGAAACATTAGGATTCCTCAGAAAACAATTTAATTGTGATATTGATGAAGCAATTACAATCTAAGTGTTGTATGTGGCTTAAATTCTTAGTAAAGTGTTTATAGAAATAAATTGAACTGAATTTACTTTCATTTAGTTATCTGCCACCAGACCAAAAAAAAATTAAAAAAAACAAACACTAGCAAAGAGTGAAGAGTAAAGAGATTTTGATCTATTATTAGTACCTGGACAAAATATTTCCTACCTTGACCTGAGTCATTACTCTTAGCATTATTATTGCTTAAAAAATGAGATGTAATACTTTTAAAGTACTCTGTATCATCAAGTACTTTTTTACAAAATGTGTTTGAGAATTGGGACAGGGTCAAAGTTAGCTTTTCCATTAACTGTGAGAAAGCTATTAGGCAAATTAAAAGAAACAATTTTAAGGGGAGTGTTTACCTAATGAAGAGAACAAAACTTTAAGGCATTTCTGAAAACTCATTTTCAGAAAAATAATAAAATTGTTCCCTGTTGAGTGGTCTGCACAGATTAAGTTAATGCATTAATTTTTGATTTCCATTGAATTGTTAAAACAGGTTTCTTATCAGCAGTCACTGTGCATACTTTTATGAACTATAGATTTGTATCATGTATCTATCCTAAGCATCTTTTTTTTTAATTTGAATTTCATCTACTCACCAAGTAAGTATAACATGACTCAAACACAGTATGTACCTAAAAGTTTTACTCATTTAAACTTGTGAGTTGGGCCAAATTAGACAGTTTATATTATATTGAGATTTTTGCTGAAACCCGGCCTCTGTACACCAGCAACAAATTGAATCTCCAAGACAGATTTCTGTGTGAAGTAGAAAAGAATAGCTTTATTGCAGGGAGCCAAGCAAGGAGTACAGGGCAACTAGTGCTTAAGAGACCCAAACTCCCGGAAGGCTTTCAGGGGAAGGTTTTTAAAGACAGGGTGAGGGAATGGGGTTGCAGGGTGTGTGATTAGCTCTTGGACATTTTTCTGATTGGTTGGTAGTGAGGTAATTGGGAGTCAGCATCATCAACCCTCTGGTTCCAACCAGTCTGGGGTCTATGTGCTTGTGGGCAGCATGCAGTTCCTTTCTTCCACCTGCTGGGGGTTTCAGTATCTGCAAAACAGCTTAAAGGGCGTGGCTCAGAAGGTCCTTGACTTTGTTTAATGGCCAAAGTATTATTACTATTTTGTCTTGCTTGACTGATTTCCTTTCTGTATTTTCTCACTTCTCTAATTAAATTTATTCTTTGAGTAAAGTGTTTCTACAGACAAAAGGCAGCTGGAGGACATGGGTGGGAGTCTATCTTGGGAAATCCTCATAGGGTCGTGCTTGGTTACGTGATTAGTTGCAATTAAGATATCAGTCTAACCTTAGATTGAATGTGGACTGTAGCAAACCCAAAGTAAACCAGTGATGGCTAACTCTGGGACGGTGATTCTCCTGAAACTGATCTAGACACTTTATAACCGGGTCATGTCTTCTCTGAAAATATCCAGGAAATGTAGGAGTGTTTTCATTGTCAGTTCATTGATGGCCACATCTTATCTATGTCTCCTAATTGCTATAGTGGGCAAAATACCACAGTAGAATATGGCTATTGTCTAATGTTTATCATTCAGTCAGGCACAGGGATCAGCCAGTCACACAAAGGTAGGACCTTAGGAAAATGCCAGGACCTAGTGTTAAGTGTTTAATCGACTATGGGAAGATGCTGAAGACATTTTTACTGAGTAGAAAATGTTCAGCTAAGAAGGCAATAAGCTTTCTAAGAGGATAACATCCAGAGGAAGGGGTATCAAACATCACAAGGTGATGGAGATAAAAACTAGATGCCAGAAAATAGTGAATGAAAACCAAAGCACCATTGTAAGAAATAAGGCCTGGCTATTGTGCCCATGGTTTGTACTTCAGGTGTTTGGGGTTGGGGGGCTTCGTAGTTCAGGTGTTTTAAATTTGAAGGCTACATATGTCACAACTTTGTTCTAGAACAAAGCACACATTTGTGTGATAGGAAGAGTTTTCTTTTAATTGAAAAATAATACAAAATAATCAATAATGTGGAAAGAGAGAGGGAGGAAAGGATATATACACACACATACATACATGTACACACCCGACATGAATGATTCCATACCTAGGTACATATATCTTATCTCATTTTGTCTATACCACACTTACTTTTATATTGCTAGGTAGGTATTATTTTCCCAAATTTTACAGAAGACAAGGAGAACAGACATTAGGGAATAAGATTCCTAACCTAACTGCACAAGGTAAGTGAAGGAACCGGTATATCACCCTAGTTCTTTCTCCAGAAAGTTCATGTTCTTAATCTATTTCATGTTCATGTTCTATATCTATTTCTTTGCCTCTCAGGGGTGGTTGATTTATGGAATGCAAACTCTATGTCAGTGTTAGACTGAAATGACTAAATAAATGAAATTTGCTTACTCACCTTCTAAGATATTGGATTTTGGTTGATAGAAAGATAAAACAGAGATAGGCACATTATTTTATGTATGCAATAAGTAATTTCTTGAATTTTTAAACACATTACCAGATAGACTGAAATTTAAAATGAACTGTGGGTGTGTAATGATTCATTGTGCATAGATTCTGTTTGACTCAGCTTTCTAAACTGTAAAATATGCTGTAAGAATTAACTAGAAGTAAGGTGATCAATTGTCACAGTTTTTACTGGGACCAAGGAGCTTTTTGGATCTCAGGATATTCAGCACTAGTACTGAGAAAGTCCTCGGCAAACCAGAAAGGTTTTGTTGTCCTAAATAAGACATTCCTAAAACCCTAAATAGGGTTGAAGTAGAAATATTTAACTATTATATAGGTAGTAAGAATAGGATCTGTGCATTGATTCAATATAGTGTTTAAGTTCCAGATGCTATAACATGCAAATAACGTCCCAGATCCTTGGCAACACAGAGATGAATAAAGTAACCTCAAGTAATTTAAAGGGCCTTGAGTGAGAAAGACAATCACAGGCACAAAATGTATATAATCTGTCTTATGTTTGCCAAAATCTGCAAAACAATTGAGTGCTATGAGCATCAGAAAAGGACCTATTCATTGCAGAGATTTGCAACAATGCAAATACGTGCAGAAGAGCTTTAAATAATATCATGCAGTTTAATTGGAGTAAATGAGAAAAGAAGAAAGGAATTCCAAAAACTGATGGAGTTTCTTCTTAAGGAATGGCAGCATGAGAAGCTCTGCAGACATGCTACCAGTTAAACAGCATAAATGGTGAAAATTATTTTTTAAAAATTACAATCATATACGGTCTCTGGAAAATTTCCTAAGAGCATATAGCAAATGAAGAAACATTTATTCAAGAGGATCTATTAAAACATGATAAGAACATCAAGAGACTGTAGCACTTGACCCCAGACCTGCTTCTTCCCTTCCACTCCCATCTCCCAGCTCAGCCTGATAGAGAATTCTCTCTGGACTCTGCATGGAATGGCTGAGAAAACATGGCTCCTCTCTCCTCAGCTCTCAATCATGGGAGACAGTATGCCAGCGTTTCTCATCTTCTCCAACTGAGTTTTCAGAAGCGAAATTCCTGGTGAGTGTGGTTGAGATTGGCAGTTTGTTTCCTCCACTCACTCCACTTCACTCACAGGACAGAGGTCCTACCGCAGGCAGGCTGATAATATGGGACCCAATCACTGGCCGCATGTTGCTTGTTCCGCTCTCAGAGAGTCAAAATGAGAAGACCATCACGCCTCCATCCACTGCCGGCAGCAGTGATGCAGAGGATTTCCCAGGGTAAGACAGCCCGTAGGATTGAAGAACTTTAGCTCTTCCCAAAATATTTTCCTTTATTTGTTTCAGTTTTAAGAGATATAAAATAATAAAAGTACTAAGTAACAATGTTTTATTGTATTTTTTACTGTATCAGTGTACTACAGATAAAAATATATGTATTACATATATGTATAGATATATAATAGCGCATGGCTACCTAGGAGTAACATTTCTATATTTTATTAGAATTAAGTTAATATAAATTTGAATCTAAGTTAAGCTGCATACGGTAACATCTAGAGCAGATAATAAGAAAATAACTCAAAAATATTGTGTAACATTATTAAAAGAATTAACATTCCACTGGAAAATATACACTTAATGCAAAAGAAAGTAGCAGAGGAGAAATCCAGAAACCTTGCACCATCACAATTTTTATCCTATAGAAGTGAAATTTCCAGAAAATTGGAGCTTATCCCAATTAATGAATTAAATGAAAAAGTTTTGAACTAATAAGTTTGAAATGTTTTAAAACCTACCACCTACTGCACAACTTGAATATATGAAAATGATTGAATTGTTCATTTTAAATTGGGAAATTGTATAGTATGTGAATGAAGCTATTATTAAAAATAAGACTTAGGAAAAAAGTAAGCATATATTTGAAAAGTGAGGCTTTATTGCAGAGCTCAGAGTAGGATATGTTTGTTAAGGTTAGAACAGAGTGCTAATAGGAAACAATAATTAGAAAGTATTATGTTCCATGCAAAGTAAGAGAAATAGATTTCATTCTATATGGAAAATAGTTACAGAATCTCAGCATTGCTAGGTACATTCAGACTCTCCAATAACGCTTAAATTTGTTCCACCACATCTGCACCAACTATTTCGACGTTGATATTTGAGTAGTCCTGGTGCTTTACGGTTTTCTGAGGAAACCCGTTATGACCCTGTGCAGCTGTGACATCAAAAAGTCTTTGATAGGGGCTCCTGGTGGCGCGCAGTGGTTGAGAGTCCGCCTGCCGATTCAGGGGACACGGGGTCGTGCCCCGGTCCGGGAAGATCCCACATACCACGGAGCGGCTGGGCCCGTGAGCCACGGTCGTTGAGCCTGCGCGTCTGGAGCCTGTGCTCCACAAAGGGAGAGGCCACAACAGTGAGAAGCCCACGTACCGAAAAAAAAAAAAAATGTGTTG
>NW_006780882.1:1817432-1823890 GCF_000442215.2 Lipotes vexillifer | reverse complement strand
AAAAAAAAAAAAAAAAAAGAAAAAAAAAAAGTCTTTGATATACTTATTCAAAATCTTAATTTCTATAGATTCCATTTTCCTGTCCTGTCTGTATCCCACTGAAACATAACAAGTAAATCTAACACCTGCTTCACATGAGTGTCCTGATCAAATTAAAGGCGGCTAGCATGTTTTATGTCTTCTTTCCTTCAGCCTGCATAGCCCTAGTTATTTCAACTACTCACAACCCATTGAATCAAATATCTTTCCAGCCTCTTATCTTTGTCTCTTGGCAAGATTCTGGTCTACAGGAAATGCTTACAGCCTTGTCCCCTTCAAATACATCCACCCTGTGCCTTAAAAGTGATGAACTCTTAACCCATACCTTAATTATACCTTTCGAAATTATACCTTAATTATACCTTTCATTACCCACAAGATCATGTCCCACCTCCTTAATAGAACTTACGACACCCTCCTTGACCTAAATCACTTATCTTTTTTCATGTTATTGTGCCTTTCAGATATTTTCCTATATTTCCCAACAGCTTATATTTTCCCACACAAACTCTATGGTTTTGCTACCACTGTTGCAGCTTCCTGAAATACCTTTCCTTCTCTCTTCACTTTGTCTGCCTCTCTCTTCTTGTGAATAATTCCTTTATAGCCTTCTAATGTTAGCCACACACCGTGTGCAGGAAGGTTTGCCTGAATCAATAGGTGTTGAACCAGGCATCTTTCTCTTTGCACTCCTGTAGTGTCTTTTCTGTCTTTCTACCAGGCATAAAAATCATCTGTTTATATGTGTTTCCCCAACTAGACTCTTTATTAGTGGGCATCTTACTTTACTACTTTTTATGTGTTTCAACCCTAGTACAACGTCTAGTGCACAGTGGGCACTCTGCAAATATTCAGTGAATTCTGCGCTTAAACACCAACCATCGTTAGTCTACGCCAACAATTCTTTAGAAATGCTATAGTCACGAAGGAGGTTCAGTAACAATTTGCTTCTTAAATTAGGCATGTGCTCAAGTTGAATAAAGGTGCTGAAAAGGGGTATTGTGAGAAGATGCTTTTTTGTTCATAAGAGGACATCAGGCAGTAGAGAGAATTAAGCTCATTGTATCTTGTACTCCTTGAGTTTTAAATGTATCTTAAGTTCATTTATAATTTTTAAGAGCAGTTCTATGAGATAGCATGTTACATTGAACTCATAAAGCATGCATTATCATAAATCAACAACAGAAATATCAAAGGCAGATAGAAACCTTGGTTCATACTCTGATCTTATCAGTTACTAACAAATATTGACAAGTTATAAATCTCACCTATGAAGGCAAACTAGTTTTGATCTAGCACCAAAATGACATGCAAACTGCCCCAGTTTTAGGTACCCAGTTTGTCAAAATTATAACTTGCACTTTTGAAACACATGTCTTAACTAACTTTTCATGACTGCCTGGGGATTTAGATGTGGTGACTACTATGATGTCATCTGTTTCAGCCACTGTTTGTAAGGACTTCACCTTGATTCCCTGGCCAGAAAAATGGTGATAAACATATTGTGCATTCAGTCTTTTGATTAGCAGAGCCCTTTTCCACTTAAAAATGATCCATTTAAAATTGGTAAGACTATCTTATGAGAATTATATGGAAAACGTTGATGACCTGGTTCAAATATCAGCTCTAAAACTTTCTAACTTTGTGAACTTCAGCATGTGTTTTTACTCATATGTAAAATGGGGAGATTAGTAATACTTATTTTTTAGGGTCGTTCTGGGAATTTGTTAACATATATAAATATTTAGAACAATACCTGGCATGTGGAAAGATTTCAAAATGTCCATTAATATGATGATTGAAAATATGTTTGAAAATAATTTTACATATATCACTCTATATATCCACTGTTACATAAAGGTTTATACAAATGCAATATGTCTTTTATTCACTGTCTTGCATTTCATAGTCCAGCCGCTTCACATAAAGAAGGCAACATCTGTTACTATCAAGAAGATTGGCTAATACAGAAGATAAAGAGACATTATTAGCCAAGGTCACTGTTTTCTGGGTTTTTTTTTTTAAGAAAGTTGTCCTGATATTTAGAGTAATAAAACAACCATGGCCCTTTTATATGTGTTTGAGGGAAATATTTCTGTACAATTATCCCATTGTCAGTTAAAAATTTTCCCCTTAGTTTCCCTAACATGTTTTTTCTTTTTTTTTCTGTCCATGGGAATGAAGACTCTACCTTTGTTCTGACCTCAGTTCTTTGTAGCTATTTCCAGATGCCTCTCCCACCCCCAGCTCTTCCCACAGTCACCATTAAGGAATCTTTTACTGCTTGAAAAAGTTTTAATATTCATCAGGTTAAGGAAATCCATGGTCAGCTTTAGAATTTTAGTCTCTGCTGAGCTTTCAAGGTGTCAAGGCCCTAAAATAATACGAACAGCAGGAGTACTAAATCTTTCATTATTTCCAGTTTCCCCTTGAGCATACTAACTTTGCAATAAAAAAGCTGTCATTTATACTCTTCTTTATTGCAAGGTAGGTAATAGCTGCAGGAAGAAAAATAAGGAACTGTGTCAAGTTAGCCTGACTGCCATCATGATTAATGTGTAATCATTGCACATTTGCATCTACTCTTTTTTATACACAGGTATTTCATAGATTGGAAGAGTGATGGGGACAGCTACTTTACAATAGACGCAACTGAAGGAACCATCTCTACTAGTGAATTACTAGACAGAGAAAGCACCGCGCAGTATAATTTCTCCATAATTGCGAGGAAAGTTAGTAAGTATGGCATGGATGGAATCAATGTTATACTGCAGTTCTTTGGATTTCACACTCTTAAATGAATCCCTGCTGAGGCGTTTTCATTTTTGGACTGACAGCCAAGTGGTCTCTTGGGGAAACTCAGAAACCTGCTCCTTTTCCTCATAGCATAAGTTCAGAAAAATTGTGACAGCTGCCAGTGAGCCCTGTTTGCAGGACTGCATGAATATCTAGCAGTGCATTTCATGGTGAGATCTCATCCTTTTCCACCCTGTAACCTCAAAAACCCACCGGAGTTCCGTCTTTCCACATCTTCATCCCTGTATATATTATTGAGAGCTTCACAGACCAGGCAGGAGAAAATAACCATCACATGAAATCATCTCTTCTGAAATATTTTCTGAAATTGAAGAGAGCATTTTTAAATTCACCCCTCTTCTCTCTCCCTCCTTTCATTAAAATGTATTTTGTTACGAACATCATTGTGAAATATACAGGAGTTTTAAGTGAAATTCTTCAAGTGCAATTCTTCACTCAGAATCTATAGGATTGTTAGGAATTACTCCTTGTGTTGGTTTCTGCTTGGTCCAGAAGCGAATCCTTTAGACTGAGAGTGATTATAGGTCTTATGTGTTTGGCTGGACAATTCAGGATATTATCACAACTTCCAAAGGTAACAGATGAGGGTGGGAGTGGAGACCTTGGCTATCAACAGAGTTGTCTGTAACAGAAGTGCAACGTACCAGTCCTTCTGCTTAGGTTCTCTTGAAAGGTTTGAGGAAATCTCTTCTGAGTATCTTTCATTTTGTTTTCCTCCTATTTTCTTTCGTGCCTCTGGTACAAGTACTCTGACAGCTAATGTCACCTTTCAGTGCAGGGAGAAGCTAACTGTGAACATTTCTGTGGAGGGGTTTTTGGTCCGTCTCAACTCAGTGAGTGTAAATGGGAAACAGTTTTGTTAATCTTCAAAAACTGCTTCCAAACATGCATAATCAGACACCTATTCCCGGGCCTTAATGATGCCTTTAGCTGATTTCATTACTTTTACATTATTCTGATTATTAAAGGTAAATTTAGCATAAAAGAACATGCAGCTTCTGCCTTGTTTGTTGGACTACTTTTCTGTTATGTTAGAAGACTACTGCTCTGAGGCTGCCATACTAGAGAGGTCACATGTTGGTGGTCAGGTTGACAATCCCAGCTCAGCTCAGCCTTCTAACCATATCTGCCAGAGCGCTGGATATGTAAGTAAAACCATCTTGCAACCTCTAGCCGGGCTGCTTGCTAGCTGGATAACACAATGTAACCATCATTACCATGTGAAATGGAATATATACTCAGCCAAATCTTTGTGCCCAGATTCTGATGCACAAAATTGGGAGAAATACTAAAATTGTACTTATTTCAAGCAACTATATTTTTGTGGTCATTTGTTGTTGTACAACAATAGATAACTGAAGAACTCAATGACACCATAAGTTGGAACTTTGATTCCTTGGTAATGGAGGTAAAGATTCTCCAGCTGGAGTAGAAAGGAAAGAGAGAGAAGTAAAATGCATAAATCTCTCTTTTAAAGATATTTTATTGAAATATAGTTAATTTGCAATGTTGTGATCATTTAAGATGTACAGCAAAATGATTCAGTTATACATGTATATGTATAAATATATATATATTCTTTTTTTACATTCTCTTCCATTGTAGGTTATTACAAGATGTTGAGTATAATTCCCTGTGCTATACAGTAGGTCCTTGTTGGTTATCTGTTTTATGTATAGTAGTGTGTATATTTTAATCCTAAACTCCTAATTTATCCCTTCACCCTCTTTCTCCTTTGGTAACCATAAGTTTGTTTTCTATGTCTGTGAGTCTATTTCTGTCTTGGAAATAAGTTCATTTGTATAAATTTTTTAGATCCCACATGTAAGCGATATCTCATATTTGTCTTTCTCTCTCTGACTTTGTTTACTTAATTTGATAATCTCTAGGTCCATCCATGTTGCTGCACATAGCATTATTTCACATAAATCTCTCTTATCTGCCCTCCAGAGAGTACTCCCCTGGTTGCCACTGCTTCTAGGATTAAAATTGACTGGCTAAATGGACTGCCCAAATACTCTCTTCATGTGATTTTTGAGTTATTTGTTATTGGGGTCTCTGAGCATCCCATTTGCCCATGAACTTGATATGGGCACCCAGTGGTAGACCTTACAGCTTCTTAATTCCAGGTCCCCTTGTGTAGCAGACGGCTCTCTTGGATGAATTAATAGCATGAGTTCTCAACTCCAGCTTTCTGTTTTGTCCACTAGACCCTGAGGAAATTCACATACCCTGGTCATGCTGAACAGGTACATTACAGCCTGCTCCTCTATTGTATGCTTTCTCTGTCATGCTGTCTCCTTTCAAATCTGCCCTCCTTGCTCTGTTAGGCTCTGAGAGCTGATCATCCAGTCAGATGCCTGAGAAGACATTCTATCAGGAGAACAGAACCAAATGCCAGTCCCCCAGTTCTCTTTAACTTGTTTTCCTGAAGTTTCCTTTCATGCTAGGCATCTTTCTTCTCTCCCATATCACATCCTCTTACAGTTACATATGTTATTCATCATTCTTTTCATGCTTTCGGTTATTTCAACTTTGAATGATTTCCTTCATCCATAACACTGAGGAAAGCTTAACTATAATATAGTTAGAAAATAAACTTTAGTATTCTAAGATATTTGACAAATAGAGTAAAAATGAGATGTCTAAGTTATGGGTTATAAGACCTCTATCAACTATATTATAGTCACTCTCAATGACTTGGATATAGTAAGTGATAACTGACCAGAGGTAGCCTATTCAAAAAACTTCTATTTATCAAAAATGTATTGTCCATAATAGAATATTTTTCATTAGAAGACTATCTTGTGCTACCTACCATTTCTATTAACGCACATGCAAAACGTGCATATTTTTAGAAGGAGGAGTATTAGGTCCAGTATCTTAACTCAAGATGAAAGTCTGCAGCTAGTTATTCACTCACCTGTACTGTAACTCTAAAAAGTCTCTTTCTCCCCAGCAGCTACTATAGCTACCAAAACCATCATCATGGTGTGAGGGCACCCATCATAGCAGGTCTGCTACCTGCAGTCAGAGCCTGAGCTCCAACCATTTGGAAAATGGCAGAGGAGTATGCGTGCATACAGTGCAAGCAAGTGTCATTGTTCCTTAAAAACTTAGATTTTTCAAACTTAGAAAACTGTATTTTGTTAATTATTAATATAATTAGGGCACATACTGGCTCCTCTCTGACCTGCTGGATGTAGTTTTTACCTAAATCCAAATTAGGAAACCCCATTGTGTGGATTCACATAAGTTATGTTGGCTCTCACTTGGACATATGCAGAACTGAGACTTAGACTCATAATCTATACATACACACAATGTAAAAGGGCTGCCAAGCTAATATTTCTAAAATATCTACCACTCGTCCATTCCACTGTCTATTCAAAGACTACTGTGTGGAATTTAGAACCCTCAAGGAAATCTGGTAGGATGAACACTATACACCTCCATGAAAAAGAAAGAGGCTAAGTATATATCACATGGTAATTAAAGATTCTGCAATAAGAATAGATTACTGTGGGTCTTATTTTGTTTCAGTTCACAGAGTTTGAAAGTGAACTTTATTTATATTTTAATACATAAGGCTTCTCAATGAT
>NW_006780882.1:1772304-1817247 GCF_000442215.2 Lipotes vexillifer | reverse complement strand
GCCTCAGCAGGAAACTCTCATTATGGTGAATGACTGAGAAATAAATAGCCCACACTTGCCCTGCCAAGTGGAACATAATTGTTTAAGTGTACCTTACTGCATATTGAACTAGCATATGTTTTGGTCCTGACCCTTTTATAAAAACTCTCAGATGAAATGAAATGGTACAATGATTGAACAACTTCCAATTAATTAAAAAACAGTCATTAATCAGTGTTGCTATAGTCCAAGGTCCAAATAGTTTTATTAGACTACTAATAATTCTTTTATGCATTATTTCTTTGCTGTTTTTATACTAGTCTTGAGAATTAAAAAAATGCAAGCCCCCCAAAATCACTTCATTCAAATTATCAGAAACTTCCAACGGGCAAATGTTTCTAATTGTTTTGTTTGTTTTGGTGTTATTATAACACATATCATTAGACAAAGATAACTACATTAAAGCCTTATAATTTTTATATAATTATAAAATAAATGGATGATACCAAAGACAATTCTTCTTTTCTTGGTCAAGTTAATTATCCAGATGGCAATAGATCATTTCTATTGTGGAAGAGTTCAAAAATCAGTGATAGACTTACTACATGCTATATTTGGGGAAAATGTTATGTGTAAGTATACCATTATGAGTTAGGATCAAATTGTTGGGTAACTTATAATGTTATTTAGCATTAGAGCTACTTTGCTTTAGCTTTTTTTACTTCAACATAATGTAAGTAGTATCATCTTCATATATACAGAAAATCAAACTGAGATTATTGTCTATAATTTAGGCTCAACATAACTTCATCTAATTTTTTATAAATTGTATAGAACATTATTTACATGCAAAGTATTAATGGTTGTAGGTTAAAACTAAGACTGAAGTCTGTTCCTAAGGACAGTTTATGAATAGAAACTGACCCCCAAAATTATTTTAGTTAGTTATAACTATGCAAATTATGCTGAATTCCAGGGACTTCAGACTTAAGTGCACTGTCATATAGCCTCCAAGGGAAAGTTGCAAAATGTTTATATTGACCAAACTGTGGTCATTAAGTAATGAAGGATTTAAACAAAAATAAATAGGTTTTTTGGTAGAATTTTTTAAAGGGTTTTTTCTGCCTGTGTGCCAAATAGTTAGCCATGAAATTTTGTTCTCAGACCAAATGAGAAGAAAGTACCTAATGTTTCTATAATAATTGTAAGTGATAATATTATAAATTAGTAAACCAAACCATTATAGTAGCTTTATATACATTCACTCAATTTATTACTGTCCACATTGTAAGAGTGAAGAAATAGAGGCTAAGATTTATTTCCATTTGTCACACAGCAAATGATGACCAAGCTAAGACAGGAGCCCAGGACTCACGCTCCAAAACACAATTTCACAGGGACACATATTCACCTCCTTATGCTTCATTTTTTAATAAGTTAATAGTAAAATTAGTCAAGGTGTGTCAATATAATAGAGTCCAAGTTGGTTGTTATAGTTTATATTTTATTTTAAACTTTCAACTGCTTATGGGTACACTACCATAATCAAACTATTTAGGAGTAGATTAAACCAGTAAAATTGCTCTATCAAAATCACATACAAAACAATGTCAGGCTTTCTTTTTTCCTTAATTAGTATCTGATTTTTCTCCAGAAATTAAAACCACTTGATGAGCTTTTCACCTAATGGTTGAAATTTGGATAAAAATTATATTTTAGATATGTACAGAAAATTTTAACATCACATATCAAAATTGGAATTCAAAAATAGGAAATATTTTTACATTGAGAATGTTATTTTATTGACCTCATGGACTATATTGTATTTCATCTATTTGTATAGGGATCCTCTCAGGTGTGAACTTCTTAGTATCAGGGACTTGATCTAATACCTCATTGATGTCTATGGTTTATTATACTCTCTGGAACACATAGATATGTACACAGTTAATGAATAAATTGTGAGTAGCTTTATAGGCATCCCATCCTGCTGATTTGGGCCTTGGAGTTCCTGGTAAGTTGCTTCTTCTCAGCCTCTGTGCTCACCCGGAATATGTGGGGTATGATGTAGCTGGAATGGACTGGATGCTGGAACAGGCTTAATGAAGTCCAGAGGGAAGACCTGTCAGCCCTTCTGCTAAGGCACCAGCACCCCAGGTAGTGGGCCTGTGTGCAGGGGAGCAGGATATTGAAGACCCACGCGGCCTCTGGCTTGACCACACCTTGTCCATGCAGATGCCACCGGCAATGCCCTGGCTGTCCAAGGTCCAGGTTTTGAAGTGGGGCCAGGAGCTCCCAGGCAGGGGCTGACTTGGGCTGAGACTCCTGGGAGTAGCTGTGATCTCCATCTGCCGATGACAGGGAAAGGGACTTCCAGAAACTGCCAGCAACCTCCTGGAACTTGTTAGTCAGTCCCCCAGGCCAGGCTCCGTGTCCCAGAAGATCCCAGCCCATTCCCAACCCACAGCCACAGAGGGCAGATAGGTGGGCTCAGAGGCCTTGCGAGTCAGGACAGGGTGACATGTGGTTCCAAAGGGTGGTGATGCCATTCCAGGAGGCCTGGGGACTGTGGGAGCTGATAGCTGCCTCAGTCTCCTTGGAAGTAGAAGCCTTGCTGGAAGTGCAGACCTGGAACCAAGTGGGAGCTCCACCCCCAGCAGCAGACCCCTGGGGCAAAGTTCCTGCATGGCCCCAGGAAATGAATGCTGTTCCCGGCACAAAGGCCGATGTGCCCTGCAGAGCCCATTGCAGCTGCAGCCCCATAGTTAGAACCCTTCTTTCCTTTTAATAAATATTTTAATATTTCTTATTAATAAGGATTAGTTATCCATTGCTGCATAACAAATTACAATGGAGTTTCTCTGGGTCAGGAATTCTTTTTTTTTTTTAAATAAATTTATTTATTTTATTTTTATTTATTTCTGTCTGCGTTGGGTCTTTGTTGCTGCACGCAGGCTTTCTCTAGTTGTGGCGAGCGGGGGCTACCCTCCTTTACGGTGCACAGGCTTCTCATTGTAGTGACTTCTCTTGTTGAGGAGCATGGGTTCTAGGGCATGCGGGCTTCAGTAGTTGTGGCACACGGGCTCAGTAGTTGTGGCTCGTAAAGGCTCAGTAGTTGTGGTGCATGGGCTTAGTTGCTCCGCAGCATGTGGGATCTTCCCAGACCAAGTATCGAACCCATGTCCCCTGCGTTGGCAGGCAGATTCTTAACTACTGCGCCACCAGGGAAGCCCTGGGTCAGGAATTCTAAAAGAATTCATCTTAATATCTGCCCCAGGAAGTCTGGAAGACTTGATAGGTGGGGGCTGGAATCTTCAGAAAGCTCTTGTACTTCAGAAACCCAAAGGCACTGAAACATTTTACTTTCTGCAGCTAATTAAACTCCAAGTAAGGAGTGATGCCAGTCTTCTTTTCTTATCAATGAAGCATAATATAATTGAGGTTCAGTCATGTTGTGGTAGCACATATCACTGTTTTGTTCCTTTTTATTGTTGAAGAATTTTACTGTATGGATATGCCACAGTTTATCTATTCACCAAAAGATAGACATTTGAATTGTTCCCAGTTTGGGACTATACGCATAATATTTCCATGCACATATACAGGCTTTTTGTGGACATTCATTTCATTCTCTTGGGGAGAGACCTAGGAGTGGAGTTGTTGGCTTATAAGTTCACGTTTAAGGTTTAAAGAAAATTCCAATGTATTTTCCAAAATGACTCTACAACTCTGTATTTCTGCAAGTGATCCTTTCCATCAGCAAATCCATTTTATTTCTCTCAGCTATGATTTGTGAATTTCAGTTTATAAGTCCTACCTTTATTTTGCTAAATTTATTCCTAAATATTTTATTATCTTTGATTCTATTGTGAATTGAATTTTTCTCAGTTCTATGTCAGTTTCTTCTTTGCTAGTATATTAGGTATAAAAAGGCCATTTTTTATATTGCTGTCTTATCCCACAGCCTTAATATACTTGATTTGATCTATAAGTGTTTTGTGGATTCTTTAGGGTTTCCTCCATACAGGGTCTTGTCATTTTTTGATAAAAAATATTTTTTCTTTTCAATCTGAATACTTTAAAAATTTTTATTCTTATTTGTTTGCACTGGATAAACCCTTAAGTGCAATGGTCAATATGTGGTCAGAGCAGACATTCTTGCCATGTGCACAATATTAAAGAGAAAATATTTAGTCTTTCACCACTGAGTATGATACTGGCTATGGTTTTCTTATAGATGGACTATGTCAGGTTGAAGATGTTGCCTTCTATTCATTACTTTTTGAGAATTTTTTATAAAATCATGAATGGATAAATTTTTTCAAATGCTAATGCTGAGTCTATTGAGATGACTATGTGATTTTTTTGTTCTTTCTTCTGTTAATATGATATATCACATAGAATATTATTAGATGTTAAACTAACCTTTCATCCATAGGATAAGTGCTATTTGGTCATTATACATTAGTTTTCTAATAAGCTTCTGGCATCAACTTGCTAATATTTTGTTAAGGAATTTTTGTACCTATGTTCATGAGTGATATTAGTCCAAGCTTTGGTTTTTGTTTTTTGTTTTTTTAATTATTAATTAATTAATTATTTTTTGCTGTGTTGGGTCTTCATTTCTGTGCGACGGCTTTCTCTAGCTGTGGCAAGCGGGAGCCACTCTTCATCACGGTGAGCGGGCCTCTCGCTATCGCGGCCTCTCTTGCTGCGGAGCACAGGCTCCAGACGCACAGGCTCAGTAGCTGTGGCTCACGGGCCTAGTTGCTCCGTAGCATGTGGGATCTTCCCAGACCAGGGCTCGAACCCGTGTCTCCTGCATTAGCAGGTAGATTCTCAACCACTGCGCCACCAGGGAAGCCCCATGCTTTGGTTTTTTTCTGATGTTTTAAATTGACTTTTTGTATTAAGAAACAACGAATAAGCTGGTGTTTTCTCCTCTATTTTCTGAAAGGGTTTGCAAAGAATTGATATTATGTGGTCTATAAGTAGTTGATAGACTTTCTCAGCGAAGCCATGAAGGCATGACTTTTTCTTGGTGGGGAGATTTTTAATTACAGCTTAATTTTTTCCACTTGTTTTAGGTCTATTAAGATTTTCTCTTTAATTTTGGGGTCAGTATGACAATTTATGTCTTCCTAGGAATTTGTCCAGTTCATCTATGTTTACTAAATTTTTGACATAAATTTATAAAATTATTTTATAATATGTATTTCGCTTATGGTATTTTGCTGCTCCTTTATTATTGATTTTCATAATTTGGCCTTAATTTTTTTATTTTCTTAGTTTAAGCCATACTTTAAAATACTGCTACTAAGGCAGTTCTAACTCAAATTGACTCAAAAAGTTATGGGATCTGATTGAGATATCACCAAGGATAAAGAAAGAAGATCTAACAAAACATTCTTGAAGCCATGAGGGACAAAAATACAATTAGTTATCGATTACTTATCTGAGCCCAAAATTATTAATAAGCTAGTTATTCAATATAAGCAACATGGGTCAGTGATAATTGGAGTTTAAATGGCTTGACTACTAAGAACACAGCAATTAGTTGTGTAAGACTTTGGTTATTTAATATTTACAAAGTTCATAATTGAATTTACTTTCTAAGTATTCAATGATAACTAGTTTCTAATTTGGCAAAGATTCAGATAATAATGCTCATGCCAAATCAAGTTTAAACAAATTTCATCATTGCTCTTTCAAAGATTAGATGAGTCAGAAAGGAAATAAGTCATTACTTTTTCACATCATTTAATGAATTATAAATGAAAACATATATATATATATTACTCTAATAAATATATTACTTTGTGAAAAGATCAATTCTTACTTGAGTATAGTAGTTCTCAAACAGAAATGTTACTATGTACCCAGACAGATTTACAAATATAAGGTGATATTTTTAAGCATTTAACTATAAAAAGTTTTATAAATATGCAGTAGAAGAGAGAATTATATAATGAAACCCATAAACCCATCACTCATTTTCACCAGTATGAATAACTTGTCTTTGTTGTTATTATAGTTTTTCCTCTATTCTTGTTTGGGCATTTATTTTGTAATTTCCACAGTGACGACTAGGGACACTTAAAATTCAGTATTTCTACAAATCCTATAGTGCACAGGAAAGTCTCACACAACAAAATATTTGTCTTAGCTAAAATACCAAAAGCACACCTTTGAGAAACACTTTTAATAATAAGATGCTACAATACTGATCATATTCTGAGACATAGTACTCATTGGGACAGATGTTCAAATCTATATTGCAGGAGGATAGATATTTAAAACTACTAAAAGGGAATTTTTCATGGGTAAAAATAAGCTTGAATTAATAACATATTTATACATTATAAAATTAAATCTATACTATAAACATAATTTTGAGAGAAGTCTTGTCCCATCCTCACACTAACTTAAAATAAAACTATAATCCTGAGGGGGAAAAAAAAATAACACTTTCTTCTTCATATGTCCTTGGGACTTGTAAATTATGCACCAAGTGAAATAGGAAGTAGACGCTGATTTGTACATTGTACAGAAGTTGAATAGGTTAATATATAATAGAGTTTAAGAGCAGGGACTTGAAACTAGAACACTTGGATTCAAAACATATCTTACCACTTTTAACTTGGAATTTTTGGAAGAGTTACATTTCCCCTCCGTTCTTCAGAGTTCTGTATACAATAAGGGATAATAATGGTCTCTATATTAGAGCTGCCTGTGAAACCTAAATGAGCTTACCTGTGAAATGTGTCTTAGAATACGGGTACATTATAAGTATTATGAAGTATTAGGCATTGATTTTGCTGTAGTTTTTGATAATTTATAGTTTGTTTAGGAAAATGAACCAAATTTAACCAAATTATTGATTTTATCTGTATTTTATGATATATGAGTACTTAATATCAATAACAGAAGATGAGCTAGACCATCTCCACAAATTACAGTTGGTGATAAGAGTAATGATAATTTACCAAAACTAATCTAACATTCTGTAGAACACTCATTTAATACAACAAACTAAAAAACTTATGAATTAGCACCTATTAATACCACGAGTTGAAGAAAGATTAAATAACTTGTGAAAACTGAACCAAACCTTTTCTACCAGATAAGATAGTGCCATGTAACCAATATTAATTTTTGAATAAATAGATATTTTTTGCATCCTTCTCCAAGATTACCAATACACCTTCTATAAACACAACCCATATTACAAAATATACCATTTCTCTTCCCTTTATGTTATCTGTGCCTGTACTGGTACACAATGTTGGATTTCACTGTGTCGTATATGAATATGTGAACATTTCTTAAGCTACGGCTGACGGTGCGTTTTATTTTTTTAGATAAATTTTAGCACAGCAGAATATTGTATGCTTGTCGGAAACAGTCATGTGGTGAGATTTGTATTCATTCTTTAAAAGCATCCAGATAGAGATCTATAAGAATCCTAACATTATGAATCTTCAGTGGCACTGCAGATGAAGAATCTAACACAATAACCAATCATTTAAAAAGGTCTGGTGGAATGAACATAATATTTGGATTTCCATAGTCCTGGGTTCGAATATTAACTCCCCATCCCTCTAGATGTGTGACTTTGGACAAGATCCTTTGACAATTTGGGGCACTTTATCCATCTGTATAACTTCATTAGGTAAAATAAATAAGTTGAAAGATGTGCATTATGTTATGCCTTATTAGCTTAATTATTTCTGGTCTTCTCCAGCAAATGACAGAGAGGCCGGTAATATATCACTGGCTGGGGCTAAAAATTGTGACGGAATTTTGGCAGAGATAATTTTTCAAACAAATTTTTTTGATACTTCAAGAAGGAAAGGCTGTTTATTCTTTCCTTTCTTATCACCAGCAAGTAATTTCAGGGTGCATCTTAGTTTTCCACAATCTATCTCTTACTTCTACTTCCTTAAATTTATTTTAATTTTCATCTATGCAAAGCAATCTCTCCTTCATTCTTGGAGTTTATCATCCTTTTTTGGAGGAATCATTTTGAGAGTGTTATTTAAATATGTAGATGATACTACCCAATAAAATTATAGACACAACATGGAAAAACATATGTTTTATCCAGTGCAAAATATCACTATTAGTGAAGATTGACCCTGTGAACTAACCCTGGTATGACGGCTACACTTGTGATGAAATACCAGCTAAATGTTTGACCTTAACTTTGGTGTTGATTTTCAGGGATAAATACTGGTATAGTGCACAGCTGGTGCTCTGACAGAGTGACATTGATAGCGCCAGTATTCATCTTTTTTTTATAATTAAAAAAATATTTTTTACTGGAGTATATTTGATTAACAATGTTGTGTTAGTTTCAGGTGTACAACAAAGTGAGTCAGTTATACATATACATGTATCTATTCTTTTTCAAATTTTTTTCCCATTTAGATTATGACAGAATATTGAGCAGAGGTCCCTGTGCTATACAGTAGGTCCTTGTTGGTTATCTGTTTTAAATATAGCATTGTCTGCATGTAAATCCATCTTTTCATCATTTGTATTTGGCACAGTGTCTCAGCTTTCCATAAAGAAAAGGTCATTTGGATTCCATATGAATGCTGATTTTTAAAAATGTTATTGCTGTTTACTATAAGAGCAATACCTGATCAGATTTTCTAATCATCTTTTCTGCTTTTATGTTTTTAACAGGTAACCCATTATTAACTAGCAGAGTCAACATATTAATTAATGTCCTAGATGTCAATGAATTTCCTCCAGAAATATCTGTGCCATATGAGACAGCTGTGTGTGAAAATGCCAAACCAGGACAGGTATCTTATCAATATGGTTAATTAAGAGTGTATAAACACCCACTATATGCATGTGTTTTAGGTTATATGACCTTGCATGAATATACACACATGGATCTTATGTCTTCTTAAAAGAAACCATAAAAGATAGTAAATTCTTTTGAATTAATGGTATATTTTGGATGTGGAGTTAATACCACAGGGGATAAAATGATGATGGCCTAGTGAATATTCTTTGTATAACTAAAAGTTCTAGGATTTCAGATTCTGCTGTTTTCCATTTGTATACTGTGGAATTTTTAAAGACCTTGTGACTAGAAATCCAGGAAGCAAGCAACTTTAGACTACATTCTTCTATAGTATTTCTTGCTTTGCTCACATGCTTTTATGAAGGGTTCATAAAAATTCTTAAGCCCTTGAAAAATGGAAAGCTTTCTCTGGTGGCCTTGAGTAGAGCATCTGGGTTATTCAAAATATCTGAATTACATTTTCTTATTAAGTATTGCTCTGGAGGGAGGTTCTAGTGGGGAGAGGATATGATGAAGGATCATATAGTTGATAAACGTTATCATCAAAATCCTAGAGTTTATGTGGATCATGGTGGGTAGCTAGCTTTTTTCTACACTATTATAAATGAATGGGTGAATATATAATATGATATGATATAATATAATGTAATATAACATAATATAATATAATAGGAACCAGGCATGAGCAAATGGTAAGAGTGTGATATGAAACAAGAATATAATTAATCCAATATTGTATATCTAGGTTCCAAAAGAAAAATGCATCAGTATGCTTTGCTTTGCTGTCTATTTCAATTACCTTTAAATAGCATAACTACTTGTTTAAGTAAATTTGAAGTTTTAATTCTTACTTGAAGAAATATCTCAATATTTAAAATGGTATCTTTATTGAAAAATTTCCTTTTATAATATCTAGTATTTGTTTCAATTTGAATGTTTTCTACTGTTTCTTGGAATATTTGTCCCATAGTTCTAATCCTGTGATATTCACTAACATTATAGGTATTAAATTAATATTAAATAAAAGTTAAAGTAAATGTTCTCATTCACACATGCCCCATTTCAAGTGCTCAGTAGCTGTATGAGATGAGTGGCTACCGTCTTTATCAGTATAGATGTAGAGTATTTCCATCAGTATAGAAACTTCTAGTGGACTGTGCTGCTCTATTACTGCTTTTGATAATTTGGGGAAAGTATTAACTTTATTACAGTATGACTTAGTCATATTTTACCAAGTGATAAATTTGGGTGACTAATTTTGAATAGACACAGAAATACATTATTTTAAAGTTTTAATGCTTTATCACTTTAAATGCATTCAAAATTTACATGGGGTGAACCTAGTGCCGGATGTATTGTCTGAAATAGTAGATGCTGCATAAATGTTTACATAAATAAATAACCTGAAGTGGTTATTTGCAGAGTTATAAGAGGTTTACCAAAATTCTACAACTTAGCTATTCTCCACTTTTCAGAGCCTTCTACTGCCACACCAAAAATCCAATCCTTTATTTTTAGGTAATTTAGGAACATTAATGATTTCACAGTAATCAGAATTTTGTAATGCACTATGTGAAAGCCTTTTGGAAATAGAACTCTATTTAATACTTCTATGTTTCTCCAGTAAATTAAAGAGTTTAAAAAGTTGGGAATAGTAGAAGTTATCAGAGAAAACTTGATTTTCTTATATTTAGACAAAGTGGTAAGGAATCTGTGGGGACATCGGAAGCTCTTTTTTTGGGCATTCTGCATCCTATTTACATACAAAACAACCCTGAAATGTCTGAAATGTAGTATATGAGCATTTTCTGCTTTTGACCCCAGCCATCCTGACCCTTGTCTAGAAACTATGCATAGGAACTATCTATCTCTTCTGGACTATAATTGAATATGCATGCATGTATATATGTACGTATGCCTTATTTATCTATCTATCTATCTGTGTGTCTATCTATCTTCAAAAGAAGTAAGAGAAAAGAAAGATGATGCTATATAAATCAATAATGATTTATATGATGAACCAATGATGTATGGGAGTTGTTTTACTTAGGGCAATAACTCTCAAGTGTCAATTACAGATAAGTGCCAGTTTATACCAAAAATTTCATCTCCATATGCTGTTTTAAAGGATGTCTCTTCATTGTAAAGTTATGTTCTTGATAAGTTTTGTTGTTAATTTAGTAAATAATTGTGCTAGTTGATAGCAAAGGCAAAACAAAACAGAACTTCACAAATTCATTCCCAAATAATTTAAAGAAATGTTAAGGGTGAGATATAGTAATCCGAGCACATGTGAAGGAAAGTTGAAGTTTTACAGGGTCTGTATGGTAATTATTTGACTAAATTGCCATATTTAGCCTTTGGTGTTGAATCCATGACAATTCTAAAGACTAAATAGATCCTGTGTGACTGATTTACACTAAAATTGGGAACTGAATTTCTCATTAGAGGACCCATTGTCAAAATACAAACTACTAGTACTGCACTAGACACTCGAAGCCCCAGTGTATACATTTGTGTGTTCCTGTGTGTTTCTGTGTGTGCCTATGAGCACACATAGCTATATGGGAAGGTAGATCATAGTCATAAGACTGGGTTTCAACCATGGAATAAAAACAAAAAGGGGTAAATAACTGACATGTTTAATGTCATCAATCTAAGAGCACAGGATGCAGGCTTTGCCCGTTGGGAGCAGAATGTCATACTTGAAATCTAACGTCTTCCTCTGGCAAGTTCAAACTTAGTCTAAGAGTGTGGTCACCTGAGCAGCACACTGCTTTTATCCTCTTTGGCACACACTTCCTGAAATTCTTCTTGATGCAAAACCATTGGATATGTTAATAAATAAATACCTTAAAGCCATTCTGATTTGCTTACATATATAGTGAATTATCAGTTTCCTAGTTTGGCCCTTGGAAGTTAACCTCCAAATTCTTAAGGGCATCTCACTGAAGTATCAGAATTTTAACTACTTAGATTACACACTTATGGGAACAATTTAGGAAAAATTTTGAAACAATTTAGTCATACTTCTTAAGAAAAAAAATTCTATGAAAACACAATTTGTATCTTATCCACTGGGGGAAAAGAAACATAACAACAAAAACAGATCTACATCCTGTGTATCTCTTTCTCATCATTTTACTTAGTTATGAAAATAAAACTCATTCTCACAAACATAATGATACTAAAATTTTGCTTTGCAAGGACTTTTAAATAATCAGGTTAGAAAGCATTTATTTCATGTAATTTAAAATGCAAGCAAGTACATTTTAATTTTATTTTGCTTATTAGTGAGAATTTTCAATGGCATTAACCTTTTTAGTTATGTAGATATCGATTTGGAATTAGCCCATATGCTATACTTGTACCTGCTATTATTAAACTGTAAATATTTAGCTACTTGTTTATAAAAAAATATTTGTAAATAATTGGCCTACTGGTATGAATTCGAAAAATGTCATTTCTGTTTACTTGCATGTTTCATTAAATAAACTTATTACCCTGGTGTGTAGAGTTCCCTTTGAAACTGATGACTGATTTCAAGTCTCATCTCAACTTTGTTTCAGATAATTCAGATAGTCAGCGCTGCAGACCGAGATCTTTCACCTGCTGGGCAGCAATTCTCCTTTAAATTATCACCTGAAGCTGCCATCAGACCAAATTTTACAGTTCGTGACTTCAGAAGTAAGTTTAACCACATAAAAATTTACCTTTTATCATGCAACTTTGTAAAAGGACACAAAGGTAGAAATCCATGCTCTTCCTAAAACCACTCAAGCTCATAAAATATAGAAATGCATATATAAGAAATACAAAATTTTATGGCTAGCAGTAAGCTAAATGTTAACCTATATAGACTATATCTAATGAGGCAAATTACTTCCATTTATAATGTGGACATTCCCTTAATGAGTCAAACAAACAATAGGCTATCTGGGAAATTGAATATTTTTTATGTTTTAAATATATCATTTGTTCTACATGCACTGTTTGTACATACAAGTAACTGTTTTATTTGAATAACACATGGTATGGCACAGGTCAAGAATACAGGCTTTGTAATGAGAATGATATAGGTTTTCACTCCCACTGCATTACTACTTAATGGCAGATTATCGATAGATTAGATTATACTAAAGAATTTCAACCTCATAGTTAAAATAAATTAACCTCATGTTTCATTTATTAAATAAAATAATGTATGCAAATCCTTTAACACAATGCCTAAAACCTGTTACCTTTAAGGTAATTTTAGCTACCACCTCTGCCATCATAACTACACTTACATTTCTGCCACCACTGCTATTACCATCACTATCACTAATACTAATATTATCACGTCTGCTGCTACTACAATCTACAAAAATATAAAGGACACTGGATTAGATATAATAAGGCTAAGTACTGATCAGTTGTTCTGACTTTATTTGTTCTGTGACTTTAGATATTTTATCTCTTCTAAGTTTCTGTAGACATATTATCGGGAATAAAAACTCCTGAGTTCATAATATTGGGTAGAAAAAAGCTAATTCTTGCTAGATTCTATGCTTATGGAACAAATGAGCAAGTGATAATATGGATGATATAAGGATGATGATGATTGATAGGAATCAAAGGATGCTTTGAGAAAGTTAAAGTTAGTTTTCTTCAAATACTTGGGGGAAGGAAATTAGAGTCACAGAAGGAAATTCAATAAGATTTGTGCCATCAAATAATGTAATGTGAGGAACGGCTGGGAATGAAACAAGGTCCCAATTATGAAAGGCCTAATAGGTAGGGATACCACATGTTTTATCATGGAAACTGGAGTATGTTTGAGAATAGCAGCGGACAGTGTTTGTCATTTTAATTAGAGCAGCACATCTAAAACAAGGCTGTCCAAATCAAACTGGACCATACGGTCAACCTGTCTATAAGTCATTTAAAAAGTGTATAACTTAAATCCAATGACCTGAGAAGTCTTTGAAAGGTTTACACAAGAGTTTAACATATCCAGATTTGCACTTTAGCAAATCAGTCTGGATGCAGTGTGGAAAAGACAATAGAAGGATACAAGACTATTTCTGATACTATTGTAGAAAATGGATGAGAGAGTCTTGGATTAGGATAATCCAATGGATTAAGGTAATGGCTGTGAGGATAAAGGTGAGTGGTTGGAGATAGAATACATAGAGCTTCATTCTAGATCTCTTAGATTTCATATATAAATATGATGAAGAAGAAAACTAATAAGACTTCTAGATCATTGGCTTGGGTAACTAAGTAGATGGTCACATCATTCAGGAACAAAAGTATTGACTATTTTCCACCATTTTATCTTTGCTGGAGAATCTATATATGATTAATCATAATAATATGAATCAGATCATCTTGCCTCAAAGTATAGTATTTTTTCATGATCTGAACATGTATTTGCCACTTATGCCATTTACCATATCCCCTCTTTTATCTTGATACATTTTAAGTGTAATTGTAAGTTTTTTTGTTTAAATGGATAGACACTTTTTTTCACTTTTTTTTTCTTGTGAGCACATTTAAGTTGTATTCTTTTAGCAAATTTCAATTATAATGTACAGTATTATCAATTACAGTAACCATGCTGTATGTCAGATACTCAGACTTTATTCATCTTATAGCTGATAGTTTGTACCCTTCTACCAACCTCTCCCTATTTCTCCCACCCCCAGCCCCTGGCAACCATTTTTCTACTTCCTATTTCTATGAGTTCTGCTTTTTTTTTTTTTTTTCTTACATTCCACATATAAGTGTTACCATGCAGTATTTGTCTTTGTCTGGTCTATTTCACTAGCATAATACCTTCCAGGTTCATCCATGTAGTCACAAATGGCAGGGTTTCCTTCTTTCTTATGGCTGGATAATATTCCATTGTGTGTATATACAATATATAGCACATTTTCTTTATCTGTCAATCGATGGAAACCATTTTATGGGTGAAAATGAGGTTTAATATCTTTTTTTCTTCCCACCATGGACAGCATAATGAATTCTATATGGTCACATGTCAATAATAATACTGGGTTGAAAATAAATCTTTAAAAAAGGGGAGACTGCCTTTTGACATAACATTTTCAAGAATATCAAACCCCTAGCTCCCTAAGTGCAAATACACCAGAGGCTCTGACTTCCTATTTCTATTAATTACTTTCACCCAGGTTTCAGGCTTTAATCCTTGACTGTTCCTTTCCCCAGACTCAAGTATACAGCCATCAATGGCTGGAGATTTCAATATTGATTCAACTAGTCCCCAGTTTTCTATTTCTACTGTCAACACAAGTGCCTGACACCACTGACTATTACTGGGAATATTATAATAGACATTTGGCAGGTTTATACTTTGTCTCTCAATTTAAAAATATCCTCTGTATGATGAAAAATTGATATTCCCCTGCCAAATTCTAACTTATCACATAAAGTTTTCTCAGTTTTGTGCTTCCTACTGAAATGGGTATAGAGAAGGTGCCTAATTTTTCAATGTTGAAATTAGAATCTACAAATAGAATGAATGGAATATTATTGATATAGTAACATTTTTCTGACATACTTGTATTTTAATGAGTACTATATCTTTCTAAGATTATTTTACCTGATTCCAAAGTGGGTATCATGTATGGCTACAATGGACTAAATATTAGTACATTTCTAAAAAAACAGCAAAATGTTTCTGGGAGTGACTTCAATAGACTCAGAAAATGAAATAGTGTTATGAATAAAACAAAAATTCCACTTTTATGTACAGAAATAAAAGAAAATGGGGCTTCCCTGGTGGCGCAACAGTTGAGAGTCCACCTGCCGATGCAGGGGACACGGGTTTGCGCCCCGGTCCGGGAAGATCCCACATGCCGCGGAGCAGCTGGGCCCGTGAGCCATGGCCGCTGAGCCTGCGCGTCCGGAGCCTGTGCTCCGCAGCGGGAGAGGCCACAACAGAGAGAGGCCCGCATACCCTGAAAAAAAAAAAAAAAAAAAAAAAAAGAACAAGTGCATGCAAAATAACACTTTCAACAGAAATATTAGTTGTACTAATATAAAATTTTAAATTCTTATTGCCTTGGATTATTCCAAGTAAATATTGTGTCATTGATTATATCAAAATTAAAATGAAGTACTTTTGTGATTATATTAAAGTGATGATTATAATTCATGATATTTAAAAATTTTAATGAATCGATATTTTTCACACATTTTATTTTCCTTTCCATGTTTCTTATGCTGTTTTGCAAAAGTGAAAAAAAATATATATATTCACATATATATATATGTATTATAGATATGGATTAGGGAAAAATCAAAAATCAAGCTTTATCTGAAATATTATATTGATATTTGTCAATTTTAAAGAACAGGTTCTTAGGTAAGATGTTATACTGATCCACCCTTTGTAATCTTGGTTCTTCTAATCATGTAAGGAAACATCCACTGAAGTATTTTTAATCTGTGAGATTTTGATGTCAGAAAAAATAGTCTGTCAACACAACATACTCTTGTCTTGTAAACAATTTTCTATTCTTTCTGAATAGAAAATTTAATTCGTACACCAGACAAGATTAATGTTTCTTCTTTTCCTAAGGATTGTTTTGAATACACTTGATTACATTTTGGCAGCTTTCATAATGATGAAAGAAAGAATTAAAACATGGATGTATTTTACTGACTCAAGAAGAGCTTCTTACTGTTTAACAGATACCAACTTGAAGATTTGAAGTGATACTCATGGTAACCATCTTATCATAAATGTCATGTTTTGTAGACAACACAGCTGGCATTGAAACCCGAAGAAATGGATACAGCCGCAGGCAGCAAGAGTTTTATTTCCTCCCTGTTGTAATAGAAGACAGCAGTTATCCTGTCCAGAGCAGCACAAACACAATGACTATTCGAGTTTGTAGATGTGACTCTGATGGTACCATCCTGTCTTGTAACGTGGAAGCAATTTTTCTTCCTGTAGGACTTAGCACCGGGGCTTTGATTGCAATCCTACTGTGCATTGTTATACTCTTAGGTTGGTTTCAATATTAATCACATATTCTCCCTCTCTCTCTCTCTCTCTACCCCTCCCTTGTTTGTGTATCTCACTCCTCATTTTACCATGTAAATCAGTTTTTTCTTCATTGAGATGCTACATCTGGATAGAAGGAAGACTATCTATACTGAATTATATAATTATTATTAAAGTTAATTATATTATGAGTGTTAATTTTCTATTTTATTCCATATGGAAGTATACCAATAGAAATAAATCAATAACATCATCAAAAATATAAAAGTATGTTCAAGCCCTAGGGAATTTTCAAGTAATAACAATTTGTGGCACTTGCTGCGATGAACTTTTCTATGACAAATATCTCATTTGCAGCAACCGTTTTAAATTCATTTTTTACAGCCTAGTAATTATGGCTGCCTAATAAAGTGTTGTATAACCTTTAAAATTATACTAGATGAACAGTAGTTGTCAAATAACAGTTTGATAAAGAAAGAAAGAAAGACGAAAGAACAGGAAAGAAGTAGAAGGTAAAAGCACCTCCAAAATTTTTTTCTGTCTAAAGTGCTGCCCAGACACAATTCTTATTCCACTTTTCTCAGATCTCCTCACATCAAAAACTCTAACCATTCCCACTAGAACAGAACAGAACACAGTGAAATATCAAGAAGTGCAGCAAAGGGAAAGGATTGAAGTAAATATATTCTGTAACATCTCTGTGAGAATGAAAACCTACTTTAGGGGCTTCCCTCTTCCATCAACTCTGTCCAGCTGACTATATTTCATTTATTCATTCGCTGCCAGATTCACAAAAGCAAAGAGAGATTTTCTAATTTTCTAAGCATTCCTTTAAATTAAAATTGCAACAGAAGTACAGTTGGGCACTGTGGGATCAGCCTATATATTCATGTTTATTATTTAACCAAAATATTCTGACAAATGTACATACCTACCTTTATCTCTAGGCTAGAAAATAGAATCTTAAAAAAGTACTAGGGTGTAAAGCATGGTACAAGGCATTATATACTAATTTGTGAAGAACATTCTCAGAGTCAGAAGCTCATTTTGGTTTGGAGGGTAAAGTTCTAGTCCAATTTGCATGATGCAGATATTAATTCCATGCAAATAACCTTGATGTGTAGACCAAAGTATTCTTTATGTCTTTATAATTTAGAATTATAAATTATATCTGACATCTGTCTGTACTGATGATATAAACCCCTTTAAAAGGGAAGATGCAAAATAATGTTCTCACACTGAAGTTGATCAAGATCAATTAGGTGTTTAACTTCAAAACAAGCGTTTCTTTTTCATACTCTTGTCTAGGGGCTGTCTGAGTCCCAGAGGATTTCCATATCCACCTAGGCATGATTTGGCATATTCTGGATGCTTGTCTTTCTCCTCTTTGGCCCTCTTACAGAGTAACAATTCATGTTGCTTAGGTTAGCATTATCACATACTGTCATCTGCCACTCATTCATCCAAATATTTATCAAGTGTCCACCCTGCTCCTAGCTGTGAATTGCTGGGAATGTTGACACTCTTAGTCTTGCCATGGGGTCTGCTTACAAATCCATCTATTCTCTGATCTCCTTAGCCAATCTCATACTCCTTTAGATCTGCCAGCAGATTCTTAGCCATTTTTATTTGTTTTTTTTTTTTTTTTTTTTTTTTTTTTGCCGTATGTGGGCCTCTCACTGTTGTGGCCCCTCCCATCGCGGAGCACAGGCTCCAGGCGAGCAGGCCCAACGGCCATGGCCCACGGGCCCAGCCGCTCCACGGCACGCGGGATCCTCCCAGACCGGGGCACGAACCTGTATCCCCTGCATCGGCAGGCGGACTCTCAACCACTGCGCCACCAGGGAAGCCCCATTTTTATGTCTTTTTTAGGGTGAGAATCTTGCGGTGCTTAGGAACTTCTATTTGACCCGCAAGCACATCTAACTCGTCTCTTTCTCAGCCATAGATACTCTTAAGCCATTTTATAAATATGCAGGGTTTCTCTGTGAGGTTTACAGTCTCTCACACACCCTCTGGGTGAACAAACAATAGTGCTTTTAGTTCTGAGATTTGCCTAAAGCCTGGAAAGAGTGCAGAGTGCTAAACATCTCTGCAAGGCCCGTTGTACAGAAGCTCTACCTATATCTCCTCTGTCTTCCTCCTTAATTTTGGAAGAAGAGGGAATAAATGGGCTTTTGTCATCATGCAGTCTCCTACTTTCTAATTCTATGACAAGAGTCTTCCTTCCAGACTCTGTTATGGTAAATCAAACACTTTGGCTTTCAATCTATTGCCACCACTATGGAGGAGAGGGGAGTATTATGCCAGGCAAAGTTGAGCACTGACTTCATGGTGTGAATCTGTGCTTATTTACTCCCAGAAAAAAAAAAAAACACTGTTGATGTAATGATGGCTGTGAGTTAATGGGGAAAAAAGATATTCAATAATGAAGGTCTATAAATTAAGTATTTCAAAATATTATCTTGCTTCAGGAAGGTAACCTGAATACTAGACATTTGGTTTGGAAACTATCTCAATATGGTAGGACACATAAATTTAAATAATTTGTGGTCTTAGTTGACATAATTTGAAAAGCTAAGGCCCTTATATTCTATATTCTTTCTCTCTCTCTTTCTTGTTTATTGCATTTAAGTGATTGTCACATGATTTGTGTTTATTTCATTATAAATACAGTAATGTTAACAACTGAGAAATATAGGTATGAATAATATCTAAGTGTTAGCTATGGGCAAACAATATTCGAGTTTTATTACTCCAATACTATACAGTTCTCTGTATGATTGGAACAAACATTCTTTTCTTTCTTTTTAAATTTTGTAATGCATACTTTTTACCTGACACTGAGATATTTAAACACAATACATGTTAAATATAAGGCTACAATTGTTTGATTTTGTGAATAATTTTGCTATGGTTTCATATTAGCTACAATTCCAGAATGAAATTGAATTTAAACAATGAAAAAAAGTCAACATAGATATGATCCTTATAGATTACAATATGTTTACTTTGAAAGTAATAGGATACTGTTAAAAACACTCAGCCAGCCCTGATCAGTTTTATTTTTTATGGAGAGATGGGCTGACATATTCTCATATTGCAATTTTTGTCTTGTTCTAGCCATAGTTGTGCTGTACGTAGCTCTGCGAAGGCAGAAGAAGAAGGACACCCTGATGACCTCTAAAGAAGACATCAGAGACAATGTTATCCATTATGATGATGAAGGAGGCGGGGAGGAAGACACCCAGGCTTTCGACATTGGTGCTCTGAGAAACCCAAAAGTGATTGAAGATAACAAAATTCGCAGGGATATAAAACCAGACTCTCTCTGTTTGCCTCGTCAGAGACCACCAGTGGAAGATAATGCAGACATAAGGGATTTCATTAATCAAAGGCTACAGGAAAATGATATGGACCCCACCGCCCCACCATACGACTCATTGGCGACATACGCCTATGAAGGCAATGGATCAGTAGCCGACTCTCTTAGCTCCATAGAATCTCTGACCATGGAAGCAGACCAGGACTACACCTATCTAACAGACTGGGGACCGCACTTTAAAGTCTTGGCAGACATGTTTGGTGAAGAAGAGAGTTACAAAACTGATAAAGTCACTTAGGGGAGAAGCAAAGGCTAAAACACAACCAACAAAAGAAATTTAAGAGAAAGGAACATAAATAGAAATCACGCTTCTACACACATACCACACACACACACAGACACAGACACACACACACACACACACACACACACAAACATACCGGGCTTTCTAGGACAAGATTCCTTTGATTATTTGGTTTCTAGCAAGTTGCTATATTTATCATGTTGTCAGTTTTGGTTTATTCTGCCAACACAAGGTAATTCCTAAAATGTGTACTTGCTTGGTTTTGTTTTGTTATTTTAGAAACACACTGAGACAAGCTCAGGCCTATTAAATACAATTTACTGACGTGACAACCTAGAATGAAGATAGCTATGTGGCATCATGGTGGAAGAGTGTTAGATTTTTCTTAATTCCACTAAAGTGCCTATTGAGACTCTTATCATTTAAAGTCGTGTAGAGTACACTCTGCTGTGATGGCATTGCGGGATTCAGACACAGAGGACATAAAACAAAGACACTGTCTTTATGTCAAGGAGCAATAGCAACACGCAGACTTCTCATTCCTTTTAAGGAAAAAAGAAGAATACTTTCTGGACTCCATCTTCTTATAATTAAAATGCTCTTTTTTTTCTTTTTTAAACTGTATGCCAAAACACCTTTGTTTTTCCTACCCTCTGAGAAAAGTGAAATAAATGCTATAATATCAAATTCAATATGTAATTCCCAAATTTTAAAAGCAATGTTTGATCTTAATATTGGTTCCTATTAAAGGTGTTCATGAAAATATTCATTGTTTTCCAAAAAAATAAAAATTTTAAAAAGAAAATTAAAAAAAATCCTCTTTATAAAGAGAGACCTCAGGGCTGAAACTCCACATTAAAATAAATATTAGTTTTGTTTTAATATTGTGCCAGGGTGTTGGAAGGGTGGAAGGTTGGTTTTGACAAATCACCAGATCATTGCAGTCTTCAGTCATAGATACAATTTAAGTTGTGTTTTGTTTGTTTGTTTGTTTTTGCGGTACGCCGGCCTCTCACTGTTGTGGCCTCTCCCGTTGCGGAGCACAGCCTCCGGACGCGCAGGCTCAGCGGCCATGGCTCACCGGCCCAGCCGCTCCGCGGCATGTGGGATCCTCCCGGACAGGGGCACAAATCCGTGTCCCCTGCATCGGCAGGCGGACTCTCAACCACTGCGCCACCAGGGAAGCTCTAAGTTGTGTTTTTATGAAACATTTTTTTGGGGAAAAAAAAATGTCATTGATTTAAACAGGGGAAGAGAAATTGATATACAGCTTCTCAGAGTTTCTTAGAGTCTAGTGATTCTTTCATGAACAAAGGAAATAAAATATTTATCAAATAATACAGAATGGATTTATAGCATGTCTAAAAATATTTATAGCATGTCTAAAAATATTTATTAAGCAGTACCAAACAAATGAAAAATCAAGGACTTCAGAAAATTCAAACCAAATACTCACCCTTAAAGTGAACACAAATGCAAAATCTGTTAGTTGATTTATTTTATTAACATGGATTTCAACTTTGTGAATATCACAAAGCTCAGAAGCTCAGAGTGGCTTCTTTATGCTATCATCTACAATAATTCTACAATAATATAAACGATACCATAAACCTCCTCTGTAAAAACTTTTACTTTTTAATTTGATGAGATTTCTAAGAAATACTAGATTTTATAAGCAGACAGGTAAGCTGCACTCATTACAGTACTTTTAAATGAACTTTACACTATCCAGAAATACACTTAACAAAACAGGTAACTAACTATAAGGTAATAATATATTTTCTTAATATTATAAATATACAAGTGACTACTGAAATATTAAAACAATATATAGGAAAAATAAAAATTATTTATAGATCCATTCTGCAGATGTCATCAATATCCAGCTGTGTTTATGAAATATTTATAATTATATTTGTATTGCAAAGTGTGAAAGTAAAAATTCACACATGGGGAAAATGGGTAGAAATATAAATAATATAGGCAAACTATATTCAGTCCTATTTATTATTAAATGCTTACTTCAAAAATATATAACTGAGAATTATGTTGTGGCAATTAGGCCATTTGAATCTGCATTTCCCATCGCTCTTTTTGTGTCTCATAATTGCAGATTCTCCTTGTCATCCTTACCAAGAACAACTGCTGAATTCCTTTTCCTCCTCTGACGACTTCACCTTCACCTTTGTCTCATCCCTGGGAACTGCAATAGAATCTTGATGTTGTGTGATAATTCACAGTATAATTTGCTTTGGGAAATATTTATGTGATTTTTTAAAAGCTGGCAATGTCATAACCATTCTGGAGCAAAAATTCAGTCAACACCTAGGTTTTCCCCAGCAATATGACCGAGTATGCCATGATGTGAGACCCTTTGAAGAAGGTTAATATGCAAATCACTTCCAGCTGACAAAATGATTCTTGTCAGGAATTACTGCATGTTGCACCTTGCCTGAGAATCTGACTGCCTCTGCATGCATTCATATATCAGAAGCAATGATGGCACAAAGAAAACTTGGGAGGGGCAGGTCATTTCAAACCACACGACTGAGATAGTAAGCAAGGTCTTACTTTCTCCACACTAATCATCTTTTATTTATTTATTTATTTATTTATTTTTGGTACACAGGCCTCTCACCGTTGTGGCCTCTCCCTTTACGGAGCACAGGCTCTGGACGCGCAGGCTCAGCGGCCATGGCTCACTGGCCCAGCCGCTCCGCGGCATATGGAATCTTCCCAGACCAGGGAACAAACCCATGTCTCCTGCATCGGCAGGCAGACTCTCAACCACTGCACCACCAGGGAAGCCCCATCTTTTTTTAGTACCTCTATCTTTTATGTTTGTTATACCACTGCATTAGTTTGTTATGGCTGCCATAGCAAAGCACCACCAGAGTGGGTGGCTTAAAAAAACAAATTTATTTCCTTGCAGTTCTGGAACCTAGAGGTCTAAGATTAAATGTCTGCAGAGTTGGTTTCTTCCAAGGGCCTCTGTCCTTGGCTTGTCCATGGCTGTCATTTCTCCGTGTCTCTACGTGGTCTTTCCCCTGGGCTAATTCCTCTTCTTCTAAGGACACCAATCATACTGAGCCCACTCATATGACCTCTTTTTATCTTAATTAACTATTTAAAGGCCGTATCTCCAAATATAGTCATATTCTGAGGTACTGATGGTCAAGACTTCAAAATATGAATTTTAGGGGACACAATTCAGCCCATAACAACCACACAGATGTTAACAGAAAAAAAAACAAACAAAAAAGTGTTTGATTTACATCAAACAAACAAACAATGTGAAAAAAACAAAACAAAGCAAAACAAAAACCATGAATGGAAATAATTTCATGTACAACGGGAAACCACAAAAGTGACAAGGTGAAAAGAGATCTTTTGGTGCCCATATATTGGAAAATTATGGGATATCTTTCACACTACTGAAAGCAGTAGTCCTAATATTTCAATACTTATAAATAACTTGAGATTCCTTTTTATTTATAATATCACAGTAACTGGCCTTCATTCAGGAGTTAAGCAATATAAAAATTCCTTAGAATTTACAGGGGGGTTTTGACTATTAATAATAATCATGCATAACTTTTTAATTACATTGCATGTTTACCTTTACAGAAATATATGTGAACATATTCTATGTAACATGTGTATGTTATATGTTTTTTAAAAATGTAACTTTTGTGTTCAAAGAAGTATTAGATCAACACAAAAGAGTGAACTAGTGGTGCAATACACTAGAAATAATCTAAAATTGCTTTTATACCAAATTCTATCACTAACTGGAAACGTCGTATGGAGGCAGAACCTTAACATTCCTGTCATCTATTCTCTTTGGTAAAATGAATCTGTTGCTCTTGGTGTTATCTAAGTTTCCTCTGAAATTTCTTGACTCTTAAGTTCTAGTTACATTTACATGAATTCCATTAATTCATTTACATATTGATTACATAAAATTATGAGAATCATAGAGATCTTTAAGACAAAATATAAATCACAAAATTCTTTGAAGTATGGATGTGATTGATTACACATTGACACACCACATTCCACATCAGGAGAGCCAGACAGATATTTCTTAAGTCAAAATTCTTCATCAAGATGGAATGGTAGAGAAGTGCATAGGAAGAGAGAGAAAGAAATGTTAAAAATAGAGCCCTAATCTTGAGCCAAAGAGGAAAAGCAAGTGATATGAAGAAAACGTTAGAAACTTCCTTATCTTTAGGAGGAGGACATCTTAGAAGTCCTTGGAAAAGTTTCAGTACCTGTTGTATTAAAACAGGAATTCCTAAAAGCAGATGTAAATATGCAGTTACTATATTTGAAGTGAGTCCCAAAATATGGCGAGTTCTGAAAAGAATTAATAAAATGTCAGTAAAAACATCAGTTTACTTCCTAAGAGAAGAGTGGGAGGGAGTTTTTTTTTTTTTTTTTGGCGGTACGCGGGTCTCTCACTGTTGTGGCCTCTCCCATTGCGGAGCATAGGCTCCGGACGCGCAGGCTCAGCGGCCATGGCTCATGGGCCCAGCCGCTCCGCGGCATGTGGGATCTTCCCGGACCAGGACACGAACCCGTGTCCCCTGAATCGGCAGGCGGACTCCCAACCACTGCGCCACCAGGGAAGTCTGGAGAGAGATAATTTTGTAAATGTCCACATGTTTGAAAATTTCTCTTGTCTCCTCATCTGATGTATAGTTCAGCTAAGTACACCATTACCACTTGGAATTATTTTTCCAAGAATCTGATCACTTCTTCTCTTACATCCATTGTTACAAAACAGTATACACACATATGCACACATACATGTGCAATTAAATGTTTGATAATTCCAAATTACAGCAAGTTTTGGATTGCCACTTAATTCTTTTATTCAAGTCCCTTATATTTCTTAGTGTAATGGATTTTCATAGCTATCAGTCAGTTACTAAATTTTTCAAAAAGGAGTTAAATTTTATTAGGAATTTATTTTTTGTTTGTTTTTAATTGCTCCCACCTTAAGATGAATAAATAGAAGGTAGAGTGTCCAAACAACTTGTGCAGAACCAATAAATAATAAACTAATAGATGGCAAAACTCTTCAATTGTGAAGAGTTTAGCTACATTTATTTTTCAACTTCCTTTCTGGGTTCTTCCCATAATTTTTCCAACTTCTACACTGTTATATATTACATTGCAGCAACGAGTGTAATTAACACAAACTCCTGGGAATTCCGGGTCATACTACAACATAATATGGTACTTCCTTAAAAGAGAAAAAAATCTAAACATCATTGATTCTGATATCAATATCTTACCCAGTAAGCAAGATTTTAAGACACAACAGTTGCCTACAAGACAAATAAAAACTTGATTATACAACTGAAAATACTGATCTCCATATTACCAAGAATCAATGTATTTGAAACTATATCAGTTGCACTTTCTTTTAAACATTCACATTAATGATGTATATATATTAACCTGAGCTTAACTTTCCTGAATTTTCAATCCAATTATGTCTATATCCCCTTCTTTTTAACTTCCCATGGGTACAAATATACTTTAGCCCTTATTATCATTTAAATCTCCAATTTTTAAGTTCAGTTTACTTATCTTATGTCTCCCTCAATCCATCATCCATTGAATATGGTATTTGCCATGATTGAAATTTCCAATATGTTGTCATCAAAAATTACCTGAGACAAACAATTCTCCCTTTCTCCTCTTCTGCTCTGTCAACATTTTAAAAAATGTGACAACAGTAATAAAAGAGCTACTCATCACTGAGCATATACTTTGCAAAAAATATGCTGCAAACATTTAATGCTAACAATAATTTGATGAGTTACATTATTATTATTATCTGTATTTCATACATGAGTAAACTAGGCTTAAACATTTGAAGCAACCTGTTTACTTAGACATATTTAGCAAGTGACGAAACCAGGGTCCTAACACAATTATGATATGCACGATCCAGCCCTTACCCCATGAGATACACTATACTGCACTTTCACCTCTCTCACTTATAATCGACCATTTAAAAACCTGAATTCTGGTCTCTGTTCCTATTGTGTTCCTTTGAAGTTCACTAGTAACTTTATAGTTGGAAAGCCCCAATGATTCTTCCTTTTACCTTTCTGCAATTTCTATAGAGTTAAGCATACCTTTACCTTCAGTTTCTACTTCCACCTCTTAGTTCATTGATTTGTTCTTTCTTCTTTTAATGTTTCATATGCCCCTCAGAGAGTCTACATAAATAATTCCACGGAGTCTTTCCATCTGTTTTCACTTCGTTTTTATACCATTGAGATTTGGAGATCTCTTGCTATAATCGTGATTTTTCATAATATTCAATGAATCGTTAAATCGCTATTTATACATTTTCTCTTTAAGCAAGATGAGGAAGTTTTACTTGTGTATATTTATACTTTCTGAACACATATACCTGGCCAATCTATTAGCTTCAAATTCATTAGATCCAAGTCTATACTTTTCTCTTTCAGAGTTCAGTATTTGTGTTGTTACTTGGGCTCTGAACTTTCCTTCTATTCTTCTCTCTCTCTCTCTCTCTCTATATATATATATACACACACACACACACACACACACACACACACATACACACACACACACACATATACTCTCTCAAAATACATTGTTATTTTACTATTGAAATAAACTTAATTTTTTAAAGTGACTAAGGCACTACAGAAAATTTTGGTATTTTCCACACCCAACCATACAAAATCATATTAGTTTGGTGCATTTGTTAAAGTAATGAACCAATATTTACATCTTTTTATTAACTGAAGTCCACATTTTGTTCAGATTTCTTTATTTTTCCCTAATGTACTTTTTCTGTTCCAGGATTCCATACTTGTTAGAACATTACATTTAGTCATCAAGTCTTCTTAGGTTTTTCACGGTTATGATAGTTTCTCAGACTTTGCTTGTTTTAAAAAACTTTTACAATCTTGAGAATTACTTGTCAAGTAATTTGTAGAATATTCCTTAACTGATATTTGTCTGATTTTTTGGTCTCATGATTAGACTGGTTACATTGGGTTTTGGGAGGAAGATCACAGAGGTAAAGTGCCAAGCTCATCATATTATATCAAAGGAACATCCTAAGGAAATGACTTATTACTGTCAATCATCTGGCTGTCATTTGTGAAGTTTCTTCACTGTGAATTATTATTTTTCCCTAATCCCAAACTGTACTCCTTGGAAGAAGGTCACTATGTACAGCATACAATTAAGGAGTGCAGCTTTATGCCTCACCTGTTGAGAGCAAAGTATCAACATAAAATACTTGGAGTTCTCATAAAATATTAAGAGTTTGTCTATTCTCCATGTACTTGTTCAATCATGTCTTTATTTGAGTAGGGATGCATAGAGATTTAATACTTTGGTTCATAATCTAACACTACTATATTTATAAAGCTATTTCAGTTGGTGCCTGTGCTACTTAACAAATCCTCATTACTGTCTAGTTTGTGTTTTGGTTTGTTGGTTGGTTGGTTTGTATGTCTTGAGCACTTTCTTACATTCTGCCACTATAAGCTCCATGCTCCTCTTGTATATTCCCTGCCCTGCTTCTCTCAAATCAGGCATTCCTCCAAAAAGCCTTGCTTTCTTTTATTGGCAAAATAATATTACAAAGATCTGGATATTAAGTGTGCTTCTTGCTACTGAGGTGTTTGTATTTCTGGGTCCTCTCAAATGACAGAACAAGAGAATATATATGTGTATAAAAACTAGAGTACATGCATACACACACTCATCTATATATGTACATATATATGCCTCTATATGTAGCCATCTGTACCTTTATTAAACTAAAAGTGAGCTCATACTGATATCTCAGACTCTAATCCATTACCACATGTATCATAATATATCGCCTTCTGTCTCACTTATATGCAACCTCTCACTGCAAAACTGAGAATCCTACGTCTCAACATTTCCTATTTATTTACTTAATTGTTCAGTTCTGGGGCATATGCATAGTATATCAGAATTGTTAATCCATACTCTCACTCAAAACAACTTTGAGTTGTATCACCTTTAGTCTTACAGACTCCACTAGACTTAGGTCACAACCTTTTTACCTCAGTGAAATTGTTTCATTCATTTGTTTAACAATCAGATTATTTTGTCACATTCTTTATTGAATTCTTGGACTCTCTAACCTCTTTAAAATATATGTTTAAAATTTTTATATGTGCTGTAAATTACTATAGATTTTGACAAATTCATGGTGTTGTGTATCCACCATTACAGTCCCATATAAAATAGTTTCACTGCTTTAAAAAAAAATTCTTTGTGCTTCAAATACTCCCTGATTCCTGGTAACCACTCATATATGTACTCTATTTATAGTTGTATCTTTTCCAGATTATCATAGAAATGAAATCATCCAGCACATAGCCTTTTCACACTAGCAGTACAAATTTAAGACACATCTATGTCTTTCTGTGGTGGAATAACCCATTTTTTTTATCCCTATTCCATTGTATGGATGTACCACAGTCTGTTTATCTATTCACATACTGAGGGACATTTTGGTTGCTTCGAGTTTTTTTTGCAATTATGAGTAAAGTTGCTATAAATATTTGTGTACAGGTTTTTATATGAACAGAAGTTTTCTGTTCATATAACAAATAGCACAGCCACTTGGCATTTCCACCAGCAATGAATGAGAGCTTCACTGTTATTCATTCTCACCAATTTTGGTATTGTTAGTATAGATTTTAGCTATTTTGATACGTGTGAAGTGGTATCTCACCGATTTTTTAAAAATTTACATTTCCTAGTGACAAATTATGTTTAGCATCTTTTTATATCTTTATGTGTCATGCCATCTATATATCTTCTTTGTTAAGGTGTCGTTCAGCTCTATGTCTATATTTTCATTGTTTTTATCTTCCTATTGTTTGGTTTTAAGAGATCTTTTGTATTTTGGAGCTAATTTTTTATGAGATATACGCTTTGCTAATATTTTCTCCAAGTCTCCAGCTTGTCTTTTAATACTTTTAAGTATCTTTTACAGAGCAGACATTTTTAATTTTAAAAAAGTCTAATTAATATATTATTTATTTCATGGGTCATGTTTTTTTGATTGTATCTCAAAGTCATCACCAAACCCAAAGTCAGTTAGATTGTCTCCCATTTCTTCCAAAGAAATTTAATAATTCTGCATTTTAATTTTAGATCCATAATCCATTTTGAGTTATTTTTTATGAAAACTATATTGTGTGTGTCATTTTTGCATATGGACATTCAGTTTTTCCAGCATACTTTGTTAAAAGAACTATCCATTCTCTATCGAATTGTCTTCGGACCTTTGTCATAAATTAGATGAACATGTGTTTGGGTTGATTTATGGACTCGCTCTTCAGTTCCATTGATCTTTGTGACTATTCTTTTTCAAAATCAAGCTGTTTTGATTACTGTCACTTTATGTAAGTCTTGAAATCTGGGAATGTGAGTTCTCCATCTTTGTGCTTCAATGTTTTGTTGACTATTCTAGGTTTTTGTTTTTCTATATGAAATTTAGGGCCCATTTGTTTATACCTATAAGGTAGCTTGTTGGGATTTTTATAGTAATTGCATAGAATCTATAGATAAAATTGGAAGCATTAATATCTTAACAATATTGAGTCTTCTAATCCATAAATACAGACTATGTCTAATTTATATGTTGTTTGATTTCTTGCTTAATTTTTTGCAGTTTTCTGCATATGGATCTTACACTTGGTTTATTGGATTTATACCTAGATATTTTTTGGTGTGTATTTTAAAAATTTTAAATTCTCATCATTATTGCTGATATATAGGAAAGCACTGACTTTTGTTTAAATTGAATTTGTATTCTACCATCTTGCTATATTTGCTTACTATTTCAGGATATTTTTTTGGAGATGATATGACTTTTATACATAACATTCATATCATATTCAAATAAAGAATTAAATTTTTTTTCCATTACAGTCAATATATCCCTTTTATTTCTTTTTCTTTTCTTATTGTACCAGCTAAGAATTTCACTATAATGTCAAACAGCGATGGTTATAGCAGACATCCTTGCCATGCTTCCAAATTTAGAGGTGTTATAGAGTTCCTAATCAGTATATGATATATATAGTTTTAGGAAATTCCCTGGTGGTCCAGTGATTAGTACTCTGTGTTTTCAGTGCCATGGGCATGGGTTTAATCCCTGTTCAGGGAGCTAAGATCCCACAAGCCACATGGCATGGCATATATATATATATATATATATTTATTTAGATATTTAAAAATCAATTATGAATGCTTCTTCTTATTTCTAATTTGCTGAGATTTTAAAAATTATGAATGGCTGTTAAATTTTGTCAATTATTTTCTATGTTAAATATAACAATCAAATTATTTTTCTTTGTCAGCCTATTGAAATGGTGGATTACAGTGATTAATTTTCGAATGGTAAAATGGCCTTGACTTTGAATGAATCATAATTGTTTGTGGTATACATACATCACTTTAATATCAAAACCAGAAATGTCATTGAAAGAAATGAAAAATATAAAAATCCTCTATAAATGGTAGCATACCAAATGCAATTACATTTAAAATATAGTAGTCTTTATTTTCCCTTATTTTAAAGTGATTTCTGGTTTTGATATTGAGGTAATGTTGATCTCATAAAGTGAATGTGGTATTATCACTTCTTATTGTATATTCTGGAAAATATTATGTGCAATTGGTATTTTTTCTTCCTTAACTGTTTGGTAGAATCACTCAGTGATATAATTTGGGCCTGGTACATTTCTTGTTGAAAGCTTATTAATTATGAATTTATTTAATGGATACAGGGTTATCCAAGTTATTTATTTCTCATTATGTGAGTTTTGGGAGTTTGTTTCTTCAAGGAATTGATCCATTATAACTAAGTTATCAACTTTGTGAGCATAGATTTGTTCACAGTGTTAATATTATTATCATTTTGTGATGATAATATAGTAATGGCCCCCCTTCTTTCATTTCTTACATTATTCACTTGTGTCTTCTCACCTGTTTTGTCCCGGCTAGGCTGGTTGGAATTTTGTCAATTTCATTGATTTTTATTTTTCAAAGAACTGGGCTTTGTTTTTATTGAATTTTCTAAATCTTAAAATTTTATTGATTTCTGTTCTAATTTTAATGATTTTATTTTAATTATTTTAACCTTAAATTTTTCTTCTTTCCACAGTTCTCCAAGATAGAGCCTTAGGTTATTTATTTTAGATCTTTGTTTTTTCTAATATTATATATTCACTTAAGGCTATATATTTCCCTGTACACACTAGTTTCACTTCATCTCCCCAAATTTAAAGAGCTGTATTTTCATTTTCATTTAGTCCAAAATATATTTTTAATTTATTTGGAAACTCCTTAAATCCATGTGTTATTTAGAAAAGTGTTGCTTAATTTCTAAACATTTAAGGATTTTTTTGGGTTATATTTCTGTTTCTGATTCCTACTCTAATTCTGTTGTGAGACGAGAACATTCTGTGTGATTTAAAAAATTTTATTAAGGTGCATTTTATAGCACAGAATAAGGTCCATCTTGACAATTGTTCAAGAATGTTTATTCTACTGTCTTTTGTTGGAGTATTCTATACATGTTAATTAGATAATGTTGACTGATAGCGCCATTCAGAGGATGTATATTTTACTGATATTTCTCCTCCTTTATCTACCAGCTACTGACAAGAGACGTTGAAGTATCCTATAAAAAGAATGGCTTTTTCTATCTCTTCTTTAATTTCTATCAGTTTTTGCCTTATATACCTATTTAAGATTATAGATCTTCTTGGAGAGTTGATTTCTTCTTTATGCCTGGTAAATTCCCTTTTTTATCTCTAATAATCTTGCTTCTGCTCTGTTCTGAAGTCTGCTTTGTCTGAAACTAGTATAGGTACTCTAGCTTTCTTTTGATTATTATTAGCATGGATACTTTTATCTATCCCTTTACTTTTTGACCTATGGCATCTTTATGATTTAAAGTTCCTTCCATATATATACAAAATATCATTGTGTGTGTTCTTAATATTCTCTGATAATTTCTGACCTTTAAGTGGTGTTTTTAGAACATTATACTGGAGTCCTTCTGTGTAGTAGGAAGGTTTGAAAAGGGGGAAAGTTCTATAATCTTCTGATTAAATCTCAATGTTTTAGTAAGACTGTGTCTCAAGTCTGTGACTTTCAAAAGTATTTGTTCAGAGTTACAGTGTTAAAAAAAAAAAATCACCTTACCTCTACTCTATTCAGTGTTTTTCAATCTATTTTTTAAAGTTTTAAAAATTGTGCTGCATGAGAAAATCCTCATTCCATGCTAATATATGCACTTATATATTAACGCCATAATTTTCTTCATATAAAAATGTAGTTAATATAGGGAGCCAAATTTTCACTTGACAGAAATAAACTAGAATAAAATTTAATTGAAGAGTCTCAAAAAAAAATGAAATATGCTAAACATTCCATTCTAGTGTTATTTCCACATTAATTTTTAAACATGATTGCTTGCATGTATATATGCATACTTACATACATATATATCGCTCAAAACATTATATATGTTGGATCTATCATTTCTTAAATCCAACAATGTTATTAAATGAAAGTAGAATTTGATGTTTTATAACTGCTATATACACATTTGTTCAACTACAACTACAATATGACATGCCAATTTCCTAGTTAGGAAGGTCATGTGAGAAAACTAATTTTTTTCCAAGTCATTAAACTGATGGACACAAGAAATGAGCAGAGCAAAATTCCAGCCTTTCCTCATTATAGTTTATAATAAGCATTTATTATAACATCACTTAAATTCTTGAAACAGTGAAAAGGTCATATGCAAAATAAGATGATAAAAATACTTCAGGTGCTGAGCATATGAATGTTCCCACTGTAGACACAGAAGTGAAGGGAAATGTGAAATAATTACCCTTAAAATCTAGGTTTATTGTGGCATCTGTAAACTAGCTAGGTAAAATAAAATCATGTTCAGAAAGCATATTACAGATATACTTAAATCTTTTGTTATTATAAGGATGTTACATTTTGGTGCACAGCATTTGGTCTCTTAGAAATGATAGCTTGCATACATTCAAATAATTTACCAAGGTTAGGGAAACCTTATATAGAAACAATAGTACAGCTTTTAAATTTAGAAAATATATTTAGAGATTAGTCCTATTCTTATTTTCAAATATATAGGCTTATAATTTTTAATACTGGAAGAAACTTTAAATTAACATTTAGTGATAATATAATGTGTTTCAGTCACAGCTATATGCTTCCCTATCTTTCATTTCATTTGCAGAATCTCTGTGAAATTATTATCCCTCATTTCACAATACAAATTCTCAACCTAATTAAATAACACACCTACAGTCACTTTGCTCTTAAGTGATAGTTCTGAGGAGAGAAGTAAAAACAAGTAAAAATAGCAGCTACAAAAAAACAATGATAACTACAAAACCTTCCAATTTTATACCTTGCAAAAAAGTATTTCTACAAAAGTGTAAAGAAATATATATGCTCTTATATCTGTACATTTCAATATCAAAGGTGCCTGACTTTTGAATGGACCATTCTCTCAAAAGAATTCTAATATTAAAGAAAATCAGAATATTATAAAAGTAAAAGATATTAAAGAAGATTAGAATATTGGAAAAGTAAGCTTTTTCTTATTGCAACACACACATCATGTTTCACCTTGAAGTTCACTCAAAAGGAAATGTATTTTCATCAATTTCCTAGTAATAACACTTGAACCTTTAATTTTTTTCAAATGTGAAAACTGAGGCACTGAGAAGTTATATAATATCCCATTGTCTCAAAGCTAATAATTTCAGAACCCTGAAAATATGGACATTTTGTTAGACTGACTTCAATGGTTAAGCTCTTTCCATATCGTTTCTCTGTCTCCCCTTGACATACCTAAGCTCGAAAATCTTTGGCTTATCTCTAGACTATTTTATTTTCCATTCCGTATGGAAGTTGTTTTAAAATTATCTGCCAGGTTCGTTTCCAATCACTGCCACACACCACACTTTCCCCTACATATCTCAGAAGAAAATCAAGTTTCCAATTTTATAGTGTTTATAGTTGTTTTATTGAAGTATAGTTGATTTACAGTATTACATTGGTTTCAGGTTTACAACATAGTGATTCAATATTTTTATAGATTATCGTCCATTTAAAGTTATTACAAAATAATGGCTATATTTCCCTGTGCTGTACAATATATTTTTGTTGCTTATTTATTTATAGAGCAACTATTAATGATCTTTGTTTTACAGACTCTCACCCATTCTTCTTCCCTTGTCTCTTATCTTTTAGGAAGTATTTACGCAATTTTCAGTAGTGTCAATTGTACAGTGCCTTGTGCTAGAGCATAGTATTTGTGCTCTAAATATGTTTCGGAATTTAAGGGATGAGGATCCAAAGAATATAATTTTCAGGTTACTATACTTTTTATAATACTTTTCCTTCATACAAATGGATTTATTTACCTTTTGTTTTCTTTTGCTTATTATCAAGTTGACAAGATTTTCTCGTAACTCTGAGCAATAATAATAACTTGATTATATTCTATTGTGTGCTTTAGTTGTCATTCATTTATCTTTTCAAAAAATATTATTAATTGGGTATCTAATTTGCACCACTCAGTAAAAAACCTATGTGGGAGAAATTTATATGCTTATATTCGTTTTTATATGGGTTTATATGAACAGAACAGATAGATTATAAGGAATTTTGAAAAAAATATTGCCTATATCTTTAGAAGTACTCACACCTCCACAAAAAGCATCATAATTAATATAGATCCAAGTGCTTCTTCTTTAACTTATCACAAAGGGGAAAAAGTGGCATTAAAGCATGTTTTAATGTAATCCTTCCTTTTCCCCACTATCAAGGTCTGGCCTTTTGACTACTTAATACATGTCACTAGAACATTTAAAAACAATTTTATTCTGAGATTCATAGTAAATTGTTACAGTCTGCATCAGCAAATTGGCTTTTCATAGTAGTTGTAAAAAATGAGGAGCTTGCTTATCTAACCAGATGCCAAGTTCATTTAAAAATAATCTATAATTTAAAATAATCTATAGCAATCATTTAAAAATAATCTATAGCAGTGCAATAATGTTTCAATTTAATAATTTTTTTCCATTTTTACAGTTTTTCAACATATTATCAAATTAGGTGACATCTTTATTTTTCTTATTATTCAGAATTCATTTATTCATAGAGCAAATATTTATGGATTATGTACTCTGGCTAGACATCATGCTATACACTGGAGAAATAAAGGCTATCAAAACATTCACATTCCCTGCTTTCTGGAAAATTAAGTCAAATTTATAAATATATAATCAAATATATATACATGTCAAATAAATATATAAAACTGGTACTCCCTAAGTTTGGAGACTTCAGAGAGGGAGAATGCCTATCAATGCTTTATCTTAGGATGAATTGATCAATTGTATGTCTTCCCCTGTGCATAGTACATCTCCTTAGACTCTGTAAAAAGTAAATTGTAAGCCTCATGCAACAAAATTATTATTTATAAATTATATAGTTGTACAATTAGTGGGCTTTTACTTTCAGTTAAATTTTAGCTCTGCACATATTTTTTTTACCTTATTACATATAGTTTCTGTGAGCCTTCCATTCAGAATATGATATGAATAGTTATATCATAGCCTCTTGTTACTGAGTCCAAGCTGGTACTGCTCACCTCAGGACAGGTCAATAAGTTGAGAGAGGAGGTGTTGGGACATGGAATGGTGACTTTATTTGGAAAGCAAGCAGACTGAGAAGATGGTGGACTGATGTTCCAAAGAACCATCCTACCAGAGTTAAAATTCAGGCTTCTTTTATACTAATGGGGGTGGGGAGGTGTGTGTGTGTGTGTGACTGGTTGTCTCAATCATTTCCATGCCAGCCAGATCCTGGAGAAGATGTGATAATCCTTTGTTCTTGCAATTGTCCACATACGTCTGGTCACAATGTTCCTATAAACCTTCAACAAGACAAAAGTTATTTTCTGTGCTGCAACTTTCTATCTCTATATTAAGGAAAAGTATTATACTTTAAATGTCAAGCCCCAGAGGCGGAACATTGAGAAAGGGCTATCTTGTATATTTCAGGCTATTTACTGATTGATGAGACAAAGGTGCAGAGGCAGCTTGACTAAGCACAGGCAACAGAGCACAAAGGTTGGAGCTAAAGGAATAGATCCAATATGGAGCCAGGTTTGTTCTTTTTGTTACAATCTCAGCGTTATATCTAGTAATAAAAAATAAATCAAATTTTAGAAGAATAAATAAAATAGCCGACTGATCTTTGTCCTTAAATCAAAATTTCAATAAGTTGGAAAAAAAGTAAGCAAAACAGTGAATTTCGACAAGAATATTCAGACAAGAAATTGCTTGGTTAGTGTATGAAGAGAGCATGATAGCTGATAGCATTGCAACTCTTTAGTCTTATACACCTATGTTGTGTGTTTCTTTACTTGTGTGTCAAGATGATTGTCTGAGAAACTCTTTTATAGTGGAAATATTTTTTATTGAACACATTATTTTGTTCAGTCACATTTTGAATTTTAGAGAAGTAGATAACGCACCTGTTTAGCTTAAGACAAAGTAATAAAGTTTTAGTTATGGAGTGGTAGACACTAGTATGCTGGGTACTTTGAAAGACTTAAAATCTTTTCCTTAATAACAAGAAATGATTCTCCTTGATCACTGATATATAAAAAAAAGTACTTATACTCACTCTGCATAAAATTTTATAATGGATGAATTGGGAGAATTGTATCAGTAATGACACCCAGCGATGTCTGCATCCCTAGATACAATGCCCAGACATTGACTATGGTCGACACCATGTGATATGATTTCACTATTTGGGAGTTGAAATATATAATGTGAGCTGTGGGTTGAAAAGTGCCTGCACAGTGGGACATGTCCTTTTTTCTTGTTGTGTTTTGAATGTGGCCACCATATGAAGATACCTGGGTTGGTCCCCTGAAAACATTTGGCCAGTAGCAAAATCACCAGTACTGTAAGTAAGGCCATCATTACCACCCAGCCCAAGTTGAGCCTCCTAGAGATTGTAGTTTCATGAGTGACCACAGGAGACCAGCTGAAGAACCACCCAACTAGGCCCAGGCCAAACTGATAACCCCAAATTAGGAGAAGATAAAACGTTGTTATAAGTCATTACATTTCAGAGGTTTGCTATATAGCAATGTAATGTAAAAACTCATATTTAGAGTGATCTAGTCACAAGTCCAAGGTTGCTATTATGGGGTAAATGTAATAATAAATAGCATCTGCATAGTACTTTATGTATAACATGTCTTCACGGTAATTGTTTTATTTGGTCCCAAGATCTCCTAAATTCTTATTGTAATTTTTTGTTCATTTGTTTCCTGCCACAATGCTGTTCTAAGTAACTAAGTACAGTGTATAACAAAGATGTAAAAAGAATTTAATGGAACACTCAGCAGAATAAAAAATATATGCTAAACGTCAATAAAAATAAATATATTTCTCCTTTATGGCAATGATTTGAAAGTTGTAGAATAGTGTTTGTGTTTATTGTGGTAGTAAAAAACAATCTTCTGGATATTTTAATGTACACACCACATATATTTACAGATGTCAATACTAACATATTTGATAAATTAATTCTTATTTATTGTGGTCAACTAAAAAACATCACACCCCCCACCCCCGCCAGAGACATTCTTAGACTACTCTGTGGAACCCGTGAATGTCACCTTATTTGGAAAATAAAGGACTTGCAGATATGATTAAGTTAAGGATATTGAGGTGAGGAGATTATTCTAGATTATCTGAGTGGGCCCTAAATGCAATGATATATATCTTTACGAAAGAGAGACAGTTGAAGTTCTGAAAAACACAGAGGAGGAGGTTGTGTGAAGACAGAGTAGAGTGAGAGTTGAAGGTGCCGGTCTTGAAGACTGGGATGATACAGCCACAAGCAAAGGAATTCCACCAGCAGCCAGAATTCAGAAGAGGAAAAAATCAAATTATCTGCTAAAATCTCTGGAGGGAGTACCTACACCTTAATTTTGGCCAAGGGAAACTAATTTTTGACTTCTGGCCTCAAGAACTCTGAAGCATAAACTTCTGTTGTTTGGACCCACCAAATTTGGCTAATTTGTTTTAGCAGATATAGAAAACCAACAGAGTTATGTTCTATTAAAACAGCAAATTGAATTTGAAAATATCTTTAAAATTTACATTAAAAAAATTTCCAAAATGAATAAAACTAATGAATCATAAGGTAAATAAATAATAGCTTGTGAACACGAAAATGGTAATAACTTGGATTAATCACTATTGTTTTAGCACCTATAAGGAAAATGTATTTGATATCTTAGTTTCCATTTCAATGCCTGATCAACCATAAATGATGAGTAGGGGACACATTCAGATTGGTGATCCCAGGGCCAAATCAATTACAACCACTGCATTATGACTATAGATTTTCAGTGGCATTTTCAGTGTGATAAGAAACAAAAATAAAATGGAAAGTTTTCACTGGAGAATTGACATATTTCATTTACATGTGGAAACTTTACTCTGGCGCCTAAGGAAAATATAAGGAAAGATTGGAATCAGGGAAAATGATTACGAGATTGTTACTGTAGACCAAGTAAGGAATGGTGTTACATTTAATGGATACACCATAATTAGTATTCATTTCCAGTTGTTGAAAATTTGTGTGTTTTCTAGTTGAGGGCTATTAATAAAGCTGTTTTGAACATTATTTAAGAACCCATTGGTGTTCTTTTCATTTCCCTTGGGTTAATAACCAGAAATGGTAATAGTGAGTCATAAGGTTAGTGCATAGGAGAAGCTCCTAAACAAATATCCAAAGTATTATTTTATACTCCTCTTACTCTCCCTTCTTTCTTTTTCTTAGACTTCAATTACAAATTTAATAAGCAAAATATTTTTGCCCTACAGGTCACAGGAGGTGTGTTCCTTTTCAGTTTCAGCTTTTTTCAATCTGTACATCAGTGTGGATGGTCACTTTTACTCTGATTTCAAGTTTATTGATCTTTAGTGGTTAAAGTTATTCAACATATAATCTATTGTGCCTAAAGTTTTCTTCAAGGCCTAATTCTTCTCTCAAGAAACTTCAGTAAATTTTAAAATTATTCAGTGAATCACATTATTCACCGTGAATTTCATTTATTCCTTGTTTCCCTTCTCTATCTAATTATTCTCTTTTTTTATGTTTATAATTTTCAATCAAACCTGTGCATGGTGAAGGGGTTAGCCTTAAATAGGATTCAGAAAGGTTAATCCAGAAAACTTGAACATTTACACAGTAAACATATGTTTTCTTATAATCCTTCTCTTTTCTTCGTTTTGGGGGTGGGTAGTATATGATTTTATAACAATATGCATTCTAATAACAAACCTAATCTTCTACCATTTTATAATCTTTTGCCTTCCATTCCAAATCCAGGAACAGATTGTGTAGATATCTATGTTTTAATATATCTGCCCCTTCGTCTGCTTTCCACTGAACTGTTTTAGCACAGGCTCTCATTACATATTGGCTAGATTATATATAATAAAATCTCAATGTATCATTGATTTAATATTACACTAACAGAAAATATTGCTAAAACATAATGGCATTAAAACTATATATTAGTCTGCTCAGCATGCCATAACAAAATATCACAAACTGGGTGTCTTAAACAACAGAAATCTATTTACTCACAGTTCTGGAGGATAGAATCCAGCCAATTTAGTGTTTTGTGAGGGCTCTCTTCCTGGCTTGCACTTCTGGCTATGTCCTCACATACACTTTCCTCAGTGCCTGTGCTCAGAGAGAGAGAGAGAGAGAGAGAGAGAGAATGAAAGGGAGGAGGACAAGCTCTCTGGCATGTCATCTTATAAGGAGACTAATCCATCAGATGAAGGCCCCACCCTTAAGACCTCATTTAACCTTAATTACTTCATTAGAGTCCCATCTCCAAATACAGCCACACTGGGGGTTAGGGCTTCAATATATGAATTGTAGGGGGACACACACATCAATCCATATTGCATTATCACTAAAATTAAATTTGTAGTGCCATTAAAAAATATCAGTTTAAAGGTGAATCTTAAATAGTAACTTTCAATATTGGCTGTACACATGAAAAGCAAAAAGCAAAGTTTCTTCCAATATGTTCTATGATATTTCTTTACTTTTTTCTTCATTGATTGATGGCGGAGCAAATTATCTCTTTCTATAGGTTTAAGATAAAATAGTCTACTTTTATTTTGCAAATCCACCTATTAAACAGACACATACACAAAGATATAAAGACACATAATATATTAGAAATTGTTTGTGTGTATATATATGTATATATATATATACACACATATATATATATAGTAGCAAATATGTAAAATCTATGTCTATATATCATTAGAGACCAACAAACTGATTAGACTATAACTTTCAAATAACATTGAGAGAGGTAGAAATTAAATTATCTTTCCATGCTTACAAAGTAAAGCCTTGTAAATTGACATTAATGATTAGAATTCTTTCCACATGTTTCTTGTTACTTGAGCTCTGTGTAGATTATTACTAACTGAATGTGATGGACTCCATCTGAGTCACACGCCTAATTTATCACTGCCTAAAAATTCAAGGACAAGACAGATGAAAATGTAGGGGATACGGCAATTAGACATGTGCTTATCTAGGTCTTATTTTAGTTCACAAAGGGAAGTTTTTATAAAGCAGAATTATATGTGATATATAGCAATTTTCAATTAATAGTTATGAAATAGAGAAAGAAAAATATTAAGGAACTTAGAATAATATCTTATGGAGTATATTAAATTTTAACCATTAGTTTAAGAAACTATGAAACTAGAAAAATGTACAGAGATGATAATAATAATATTGATTTTTACTGAAAATTTTCAAGAAATTTATACAAATTAATTTCTATCTAATGAATTAGGATAACATAGAGCAGCTGAAGAGTTAAGAAAATAATCACAATAATTTATCAAAGAAGCAATATAGGGCTTCCCTGGTGGCGCAGTGGTTGAGAGTCCGCCTGCCGATGCAGGGGACACGGATTCGTGCCCTGGTCCGGGAAGATCCCACATGCTGCGGAGCGGCTGGGCCCGTGAGCCATGGCCGCTGAGCCTGCGCGTCCGGAGCCCGTGCTCTGCAACGGGAGAGGCCACAACAGTGAGAGGCCCGCGTACCGCAAAAAAAAAAAAAAAAAAAAATAGAAGCAATATATTTCACAGGTAATTTTGCATCTTTCAAATTACATTTCCATTTAGATAATTTGTGATAATTATAAATCACATACTATATAAGTAGATAATTTGATTTTCAAAAAATGGTAAAATGTGATTTTACTTGAATAGCAGTTTTGACCCCAAATACATGCATTATTTGAATTACATGTAATATATAATTATATATATTATAATAATGCAATGATTTTATATATATATATAATGTAACTGCTAAAGAATGCAACTGATACTGTTTAAAAGTGATCTTTGCACAAAATAATCTGATTACTTAACTTTCATTATTCTCTTTAAAATACTGATGAATTATTTAGCTTAGAGCATTGTATACATTTTAACATCTTACAAACAAATAATACTACATTAATATAACATGCTTTTAATTTTGGTCATTATTTGCAGATAACTGATTATATTTTTCTCTTTATTCACAATCAACTTATTTAAAAGCAAGTCAGGAGTAAAATGTCTAATCAAAGACCAGTACATCTGGAGAAATGATAGGGATTTATTAGGTAATAATTAAAGACTGAAGTTTTCATTAAAGTTCTAAAGTTTGTTTAAGCAACTACATAACAAAATAGTCAAACATAAATACCTATTATAATTATCTAAATTAAAATTGAAACCCAAAATGAGTAGGTACATTACAAAGGAAATGTATCATGTAGATATTTATTTGATAGGCCACTTTTTTATGTGTGATAGAAATGTTACATGTTTATATCTTTTCTCTTTTTTTATCCACTGACATCAATTTGGTTGTAAAGAATTGTTTCTTGTCATACATGTCTTTCTGCCCATCAAAATCGATTTAAGCATCAATTTTAGTTTAAAAAAATGACAAAAATATTTTCATTTTCAGTTGCTATTAAGCAAATGCTGAATATATTTCCTTGTATCTTCATTTTTTTTTTTTTTTCTTTTTTTGCGGTACACGGGCCTCTCACTGCTGTGGACTCTCTCGCTGCAGAGCACAGGATCCGGACGCACAGGCTCAGCGGCCATGGCTCACGGGCCCAGTCGCTCCGCGGCATGTGGGATCCTCCCGGACCGGGGCACGAACCCATGTCCCCTGCACCGACAGGCGGACCCTCAACCACTGCGCCACCAGGGAAGCCCCTCCCTGTATCATTTTTTACTTCAGTTATGTATAGATGCACACTTGTACATCTGTTCTTGCTGTTGATAATATAGAAGTAATCTCACATTCAGAATTACTATTTAAAGAGGAATGACTATTTTCTTCATATTATATATAATTTTACTTACATAATAGTTTCAAAAAAAATGTTTAATGTTGAAAAGTTTATATGTTGGTTTTTTTTGCCTCATATCTATTTCTTCTTTTCAAGAATTTGCTGGGCTTTGCTTGTAATCTACTCTGTCCACACTCTTTGCTCACTGGTTCAGGTGTTGCTGACATTATCCCATTTCAGTGATGGCCATACCTTCCAGCTGTGCCCAGCTGGGGAGATCACACTCCCATGGAGATTGGTTGTAGAGTGGGAACAATACTAAAGCCATGAACAAAGCTATTCTAAGACTTTTGTTAGAATTTTTCAAAAAATTTTTTACTATTGGGTTTTATGTATTGTAAACTTGGAAGCAGTCCTGTGGTCATAATGAAGCATGAGATTTACTCACAGAACCAACAAAGAAAGCCAAGCAGAGAGATGGGGAAGCACAGTTGAATTTTGATGACATTTTCTGAGTTTCTAGATTTATCAGAAGCCAGTAATAGCTTTGGATTATTTATTTTCTTAAGAGCCTATGAATTTCTGATTCTCTAAAAAGAGTATAAATTGGGTTTTTAGAACTTCTCTATGGATGAAGAAATTTTAGATTAGCCAAGGTAAATGATTTGTCCTTGGTCAAACAGGGAGATACAGAGGTTAAATCAAACTTCCTGTGCCTCTTCAGAGGTTTCTCAGTTAATGATTATATTCGTTTTAGCGGCATTAACAGATGCATATATATGTGAGTGTTGAAAGGGATTCTGCTAACTCTACAGTAAACTACTGATACAATCATAAAGTTGTTTTATGAAATCTAGTATTATTTGTTTCATTTTCTCTTGTTAATTGGTTAATTTGAAATTTCATGTGATTTGGAATAAAGTTACATGGAATCTAAATTTCATTTTACTATAGTTACTAATATAATACAAAATGAAAAATTTTTTAATCCTTTGAAATTGTTCAAAATTTTAACCAAATTAGAGAAAGAGAGAGAAAGAAGGTGTTCTTGGTACTGATGATAGCTGTTTTTACCTAGGCCTGTCACCTTGAGGTGAATCAGCTAAAATTTTTGGATTTCCATATATATATGTAAAATAAAAGAGACTGATCAGATTACCTATAATAGAATTTTCAGTTTTACTAAGTTTAATATTAAAACCAGCATGTTATTAACATGTGTAATTTTATTATTTTTAATTTTATTTTCTTTATTTAACAACACGTGTACCTTTGCAACAAACTATTAGCCTATATCAGAGCTCTCAAAAACTGAACATATTTTATTTGGTCTATGATATAGGGCTTTAATAAGTCTTTGCCAACATTTAACAATTTGGAGAATTCACATAGAATTTGGAATTCTGTACTGCATAACAAAACAAATAATAATATATAAAAACGCGGAAGATCTGACCATATGTGAAAGAGTCACTGAAGCTACACAGCAGATACACCATTTAGTTAGGGCCTGCTCTGAGCCACAGTTTTCACAGACTCGTATTTTTTGAACATGCTGATTAGTAGTAGGTTGTGAATAGTGGTCTTCGTTTAGCTTGAATATTTCACTAATTTATTTTATTCCCCAGACCCTGGGACATTTGGACTTGTGATCCCTCAGAAATGCATTGATGAATATGAATAGTGTTCTTCATGAATACAACAGTCAGGCACTTGGCTGCAAAATTATAGTCCAAGAGCTAGAGTTTGATCAACTTTCAACGTTAAAACTATGTGTTTAATAGTATACATTGAGGCTGCAGTGGTCTAATTATGCAATAGAAATAAACGGCACTGGTGCAAAGCTGTTTACAGTTTAGAAAATTAGACATATTTGACAATAAGTGATGTGAACAGAAAAATTAACAGGGGGAGACTGTGGCAGTGTATTTTATTGATA
>NW_006780882.1:1732892-1772294 GCF_000442215.2 Lipotes vexillifer | reverse complement strand
GTAGGGAAATAACAACAACGAAAGAGACCTGCTGTGGTATAGAAAATGGATTTTAAGCAGAACACTAAATTATATGTATAATTTGATTACAACTGTGTTTGAAGTACATACACTAGGACTGCAGCAAAAACAAAAATGAAAGGATTGGCTTTGTTTGGATGATTTTATTTCTTGTTTTAAAATTTCATTTAATGTTTTCTATATTTATTTTATAATAAAAGTCATCAAAATAAAAGAGTAAAGCAAGTAATTTATTTGAGAACAGCCATCTTTATATTTTTGAAGTAACATCACAATAAATTTAATTTATTCAACAGATATTTATTGTAGACCTACTATGCCAAACACTTAACTAAACATCCATTTTCAAGATAAATACAACATATTTTCAAGTGTCTTGTGTTCCAGAACAGTATTTTCCAAATTTTTTAAATCATGAATTACATAGTAAAATTTTATTTTTCTGTTTTATAAATAAAAATAAATAGTATACATCAATTTATAAATTATAAACTGGCAGTTAATTTATATATGAAATATTAGTAAATATTAGTAAAACTTAATTCTTTCTTTCCTTACAAGTAAAACAACATATGAATAGAAGAACTAATAGTTTTTTATTCATAGACCATTGCTCTAGAATCCAGAGGACCTACTATGGAAAAGGACATACAAAGCTTAGATTCCAGCTGGGAAAGACAGGTATACAAGTGAGGAACTATAAGAAAAATATTGAGAGTCCACGGTATAATATGAAGTTGAGATCACTTACGTGGTTGTATTTGATGAGGTAAATAAATAAGACAGTTTTTATTCATTAGAACTCATAATCATTTGAAAGACAGTTTCAGGAGAAATGGAGATAAGTTATCATGCTATTAAATACTATCAGTGTTGTGAGGTGCATTCTGAAGATTTTTCAGCAATAATTCCAAAGAAGTTTAGATAAATAAACTTTGTTAATAATTCTGTACATCCAAGTTCACAAATAAGCATGAACTTGGCTGTGTTGGCCTGAGGAATCTGAGAGAGATAAATAAGCACAAGCCTCAACCTTGAGTGTACTGCTAGTAATCCGCTCAATAACACTCATTTTTACTTACAATGGAAACCAAATACTTTTAATAATGGAAGCATTGATACGAACAGATCCGTTTTTGCTTAGTTTCCAATTTTGTCAAAAGTTTCAAATATTTGATTCAAGTTTCATACACTAAAAATGTTAACTGGTTCTACCTTACATCAAATACAGTGTTATTTGTTAGTTCATTTACAGGTAGAATATCATTTAGCTGAAAATAGTTTATATTCAGACATTAAAGGACTATGAAAATTACCTACATTGAAGGACTATGAAAGATACTTACTGGACTTCTCTGGTGGTGCAGTGGTTAAGAATCTGCCTGCCAATGCAGGGAACATGGGTTCGATCCCTGATCCGGGAAGATCCCATATGCCATGGAGCAACTAAGCCCGAGTGCCACAACTACTGAAGCCAGTGTGCCTAGAGCCCATGCTCTGCAACAAAAGGAGACACCGCAATAAGAAACCCACGTACTGCAAGGAAGAGTAGCCCCTGCTTGGTGCAACTAGAGAAAACCCGTGCACAGCAATGAAGACCCAAAGAAGCCCAAAAAATAAATACTTAAATAAATAAATAATTAATTAAAAATAAATAAATAAATATATGTATATAATATACACAATATATGGTATATATTATATATAGACCATCCCCACTGGTAATCTCTGAGAAAGTATATATTCTTTTTCAGATTCTTTCTTATCCTGAATAACGTTTATATCTTTATCTCCAAATATTAAGATGTCACATAAAAATACTTCCATTTAATAGCTACTGAGGACATAAAATTTAAAATTTGTCTAAATAGGAACAAATAGTATTTTGCCTTTTCTATAGATAAGTATTTCTATAGAAAAGAGTGTCTTCCATGTTCCATTCCAGATCTACCCTGTTACTGTGTCTACTTTAGTCACTGAGCTGGGACAACTTGCAGAGATTATCTCTCCCAGCTTTTGACTTTTTGAGCCTAGGGATACTGATTGATAGATACTGTTGCTAGGTCTGGGATCCCGCAATATCATCCATTAGGGTCCTCCTACAGTCAAACTTAATAAGTAAGTAAGTAGGCAGTCCCTTTGAAAATATGCCTTTCACATATTATTTATTTATTTATTATTATTTTTTAAATCATAGTGTGTCACCTGTTCCAGTGTGTGTCATCAACACTGGAATGTTGATACATTAAAAAGTATCTGATTTTTTTAGTTATAATATTTTACTTGAAGTTTTTTAATCAAAACAAAGGAAGCATCACTGCCAATTTCTCTATTGTTAAGAATCTTGCACAGATGAAAGTGTCAAGTGGGAAGGGAAGTAATTAAATACATGGTGCCTATAGGATCCCAACATCCGGAAGACCAGGAAGTCTTGGATGAAGAGCCAATCAGAAGGCCATACACAGAGGGTGGTTTCTGAGAATGACTGAGGTAAAACATCCTAACAGAACTAGATAAAGTAGGACAATCTAGAAGATCAAATATGTGCATATACAGGAGAACAGAGTAAGAACCTGGAAAATAAAGTATAAACCTCAAAACCAATGATATGAAAAGAAGATAAAAGTGAAATCCATAGACAAGTGTAAGAATTAGGCAAAGCTGTCATCAGTTTAGACACAGTTGGAACTTGAATAAACACTCATTTTTTCTAGGGATGACTTTAAGCCATTGATGATCCTTGGAGTAACTCAGAACTAAACAACTGGAATGTTGACAAAGTTACCTGGCAATGGTGCTATTCTATGCTCCTAAGATAGTGGGTCAACATGAACTAAGCTCGTCAGCATGTCTACAGCAAGCATGAAAGCTCACAGTGACTGGTGACTAGTTTGGGGTCCACAAAATAGCTGGTCACATGGCATGTGTGACCAGCTCCCTTTACAAGTTTTGGATTCCAAAACTCAAATAGCCTTTCCCTGGCAGGTTTTCTCACACATGTCCCTGTGCTTTGGAACTAAAGAGGAAGATATATCATTGCAATTACTGCAGAGTGAGGACCTAAAGCCTATATTATGCATACATATGGCCATAGGCTATATATACATTTTAACTGCAGTTCCTATATTGTAAATTTCATTGTGATAAATCTTGTCTATTAGTATAGGTTTATGTTGAGTTATGTTAGTCCTAGCATATCATCAAACTGGTAGATGCTTATGGAATCACCAAGAAAATTTGTAATAATTTAATCATAACACATAATTTTAAAAATTAATGTTGAATGCAACTTGTAATTCAGAAGTGTCACTAAAATTGTTAGTAAAAATATTTGGACTGGTAGATAATGAATAGAAGGTAAATGAAAAGTAGAATAGTAAACTATAAAAATTCTATCTTTGCCATTCCTACTCAGGCAGGGATAACAAAAAACAGATAAATATATTTTAAATATATATCCAAAAGTAATTATGACTTATCTTTTATAAAGCATACAAATACAGAAAAAATTTACATAGTTATTTTGAATTAGAGTAAGAAATCAAATCCAAGATAATTCTTATAACACAAATAAGTATCCTTAGGTTAAAAAAAATACATCCAGCTAGAGTTGAGTCTTTGTAAATCTATGTCTGTATTGTCACTATAATAACTGAAATAAATTAATTCTTTTTAAACAACAAACTGCAATTATCCATGTGATTTATTTGTAAAACAATTCTAAATGATACTATGACATAACTTTAAGTAAATTTAATTTGAAAAATGGTATGTTTTAAGACCATATGAATATCAGTGATATTATTCTTAAGAAACAAGGTCATGTTGCTACAAAGATCAAGAATTTATAAGTATACATAACTCTATTTTGGGTGTGCTTCTCAGTGTTCCTTTCATTGTCACACTTCTTTGGGACTTGGGAAAATGCATGGTTAAACTTCAGAGTGAATTCCAACCAGGGACATATTGAAGTTTCAGATTAACCTTGAATATATAATATTACATATATATATTTTATATATATTGTTTCAAATTTCAGAAAGAGTGAATTAACTAAATCCTACCCTGTATACATTCCCACTTAGCTTTGATGCAAGAATAGCTTATTCACCTTTTCTTAGAAGATGGACATGCACATGCACACACATATACACAAACAAATCCAAATATAGTATTTCACAACAGTATTTATAGACTAAATTTCATTTTAAAATTATTTACTTGAATTCCTTGTGAGTGAAATGATTACAGGCTTTCTTTAACTCTGCCCCATCATCATCTTCTAGTGGGAAAATTTTCATCCAGCCAAGAATCATTTTTTAGCTTTTCCAGTTTTATAATAGAATTGTAACCTTAATATTTATTTTTGTGCTGTTTAAAACAGATATTTCTGTACTCAACAAACAATACACAATAACAGCATAACAGGCCCCCACTGAACAGAACATAAAATCATGAACCATTACATACCCAGCCCGTAGAGAGAACAATTTAGAATTCTCATTAAGCTCCCTTAAATAACATCAACAACAACAAATAAACCCTGTGCCAGGTTTTAAAATGCATCAGGATGGCTGCTGCCTTTATTTCAGAGAAGAGAAAGAAAATTTTACATGTGCAATTAAATTATCATTCTACTTTTCTTGTAAATGATCAGATATTGAGACTTTCTCTAAAACTTTAATGACATATTGCAATATATTACTGTCTATACTTCATTGAATTGCACATTAAAACAAGTGAAAATGTTCTGCAAGATATATCTCAATAAAATTGTGAAAAAAATTCCTGCCTCATTAGCTCAGTTCACAATATGTTGCATATCTACAATGAACAGAGAGTGTCTATGATGCTAAAAATGTTGCTTCCAATCCAATTACTAATGTGGATTCATCAGTGATATGTAACTCGAATTCTAATAAAACATGAAAAGTTACTGAAGTGATTTTCACATCCTATTCATGAGATACAGTACTTTAAATTTTATCTTGAGATTATACAGGACTAATAGGTGACAATAACTTTGAGCATATTAATCTTATCTGTAATGAATTGGTTTTATTAGAAACTTCCAGGTGAAGCTTGTCACTAAATTTGAAATAAGATTGTTGGTGAGGACACTGCATAATTCCTAAACACTTTTTACTTCAGGTGGGCTTATGAGAACTTCCCAGAGTTCACACTCAGGAAAAGATTTGCTTTGTGTAAGATTTGCTATGCTCCTTTCTTTATACCAGTACATATTATGTGGCTTGCCAAGGAAGTAGATGTTGTAAAAAGGGAGATACTTGAAACTGAGATTGCCCTGGCATTGTTGTGATTGGTAATGAGTGAGTCTAGAATTAGTGTGAGTGAGTGTCTGAGGCACAGTGGAGAATAAGATCAAGAGGATGGGGAAGAAAGGGAAAATTGTGTGAAACCAAAAATGAGGAGGAAAAGAGCATGTTTCCCATCCCCTGGCACAGGTATATGAAGAGTGTGAGATCAAAGCACAGCTACATGTCAAGAGGGCAGTGGAGGTAGCATATTCCTTAAAGAAGATCAGGGTTTTACTAGAAGTTGATGAGATGGTTAATAGCATGAAATGAAGACATAGAGATAGAGAGGGTTTTACAGATGAGTAACAATGAATTCAAGAAGGTACAATCTCAGTAATTGATGAATGTGGGGTCTGGGGTTAGGAGTAAGATGGTGCCAGGAGGTATGGCGATTAGAGTACCAAGGACATGGGGCAACTCAAAGTTGGACCCTCACCCTTGCTCCAGCCAAAAGAAAGATTTCTTCTCTGTAACTAATATGCCAGTTTCTTAAATCTAATACTAAGTACATTGCCTTTCTACCTTTTTTTTTTTTTAATTCATCTTGAACTCAAGAGCCAAGGCACTAATTTATGTATTTATTTGTTTATTTTGGGCTGTGTTGGGTCTTCATTGCTGTGCGCGGGCTTTCTCTAGTTGCGGCAAGCAGGGGCTACTCTTCGTGGCGGTGCGCAGGCTTCTTCTCATTGCGGTGGCTTCTCTTGTTGCGGAGCATGGGCTCTGGGCGCAGAGACTTCAGTAGTTGTGGCACACGGGCTCAGTAACTGTGGCTCGCGGGCTCTAGAGCACAGGCTCAGTAGTTGTAGCACACAGGCTTAGTTGCTCCATGGCATGTGGGATCTTCCCGGACCAGGGCTCGAACCCGTGTCCCCTGCATTGGCAGGTGGATTCTTAACCACTGAGCCACCAGGGAAGTCCAGCACTAATTTATTTTGTTCATGTGTTCTTTAACAGTCTTTTAATATACAGCTTTGATTGCATATTTATATGGACTAATGTCATTCATTTAAAACTTGAGTGCATTTAAGCAGTCATCTCCCTAAAGGAGCTCATAAATATTTCTCTAAATTATTAAGACTCTATTAGATGATGTTCCCATTTAAAATTCCCTATCTCATTCATGGAGAGAGAAAAACCAGCTTCTTACTGACAGCTTCTTCCCAACTACATTTTCCATTCATCTGTGGTCTCATCAAGGATTCCTAAATTTGAAGTCGACTGTTTTATCTGCCTCCACCTCCCTGATTCTGAAATGGCAGAATGAAGTGGTAAGCTACTTACTGGGACCTCTGGATTTTGCTGTTATTTATCAGCTCAGAGCATGTAGGGAGAACGTGATTTCATTTCATTTCCTATCTAGTCTAGACAACAATGCACTAAGGTCTGGCAGAGGATAAAGTTTGCTACAAGCAGATCATCAATCAAATGATATCTAAATACTCCACTGTTAGAAAAGTTAGCAGTTTTTCAAAGGTCCACAGCCTTTCTTGGAACTTCCAGAATTTATGACAGGGTATCAGAGGTATTGGTAAACTCAGTACTCACAGACCTCTGAGGTCAAATTCTAACAGGTTTTCAAGTGCCAGATTGCCATTGCCTTCATCTGCCATTGTCCAGTTTCTTCGGTATATATATATATTTTGTTAATAATTATGAATTTCCTTCTCTCTCCTAATTTCCTTACAACTTACATAGTTTAATTTGTGCCTGGTTCCCTTTCCTCATTATCTTTAACTTCTGCAATTTTCTCTTCAAGCAAACATCACAAATCTTTCCATAATATACATTTGCTCAGTTTCCTAGACAGAAATTTGTATAACATTTCCTAGTATTCTCAGTCCAAAATGTATTCACTCTGTTTTCTGAAACATGCTCTATCTCCCTCACAAAAATATTGTCTGCTACCTGGAAGTGCATAGCCTGGGCCACCTCCCTTGCCTCCTTTTCTGGTTCCAATCTCTCTTCTTTGGGTATTGTTAGTGCTTGAGCAGCCTGGGACAAGCCACAGACTGCCCCTCTCCAAAAACAATTCAGGAGCTTCAAGAATTAATGTTGGATAATTCAGTTATACAAACTACCCTCTGTGGGTTCCTTCCAACAATATATTGTACAAGAAATTTACTGAAAGGATCAGTGTAATAAAATTACCCCCCAAAAAAGCAGTCCCAACTTTCTAGTTGGATCAACTCTTCCTGATACATATGTTTTTCCTACTGGCTGCAGAGCTGTGATTCCAACTGTCTCAGCACACCTGTCTTCTTGAGCAAGTAATAGTCTAAGCACAATTACTGCTTATACTCTATTTATATCCTCAGCACCATTCCCTCTAGAGTTGGCTGACTTAGAGGAACCCCTCACTTTGTTCCACAAAGGGCTTTAATTTTAGTATAACTTGCTACAGTGCCGAGGTTCAATATTCCCAGATATTAAGGCACTTCTCCCAAAATTCCTTAATAATGTCATAATATCTAAGAACATATTTAGCTATTGAAATACCAGAAATTTTACTATATGTGAGATTGAGTATAAATATGTATCCAGAGGAGATTACAACGTTTGTCCTATTTCCATTATGTCATACAGCATTTTCACCTCAGATAGTTCTCTGGCTTCCTCCTCTTTCTTTAGTCCTTTTTCCAACTCTCTTCTCCCATGATCCTCCAGGTTCCTTTTCTCCTCCTGACTCCACCCACTCCATTCTGCTCTCTCACCTTCTGTCTCATTTCTGTCCTATGTCTCAGCCCTATCCTGGGTGAGGAAAGTAAGAATTTCCTATACTGTGGGTCCCACAAGTCAGCTTGTATTCCTTTAGATTCTTAAGATAAAATAATCTAAATGAAAAACAAAACTTTGTCAAGTTTATATTGGCCATGTCTAAAGTCTCCATCTAATTATTCACTATCATTTAAGTTCTCAAAGAAGGCAAAGGGTTGGAAAAGATAGGAAAGATCAAATGTCATTCTGTAACATATTCATTTTTCCACTGTATTTTCTAATCCTGAGGTAATATGAAAACACTGTAGAAATAGTTATATTCATAAAAATGTTTGTGAATACCTAAAGAATACATAGTGTTTGTGGAAAACAAATTATTTAAGTGAAATTAGTATCATAATTAATTATAGAAGTCAAACACAAACTTTTAAAAAAATTAGAAATTAAATGTAAAAAAATGTGTTTAGACTGAAATTCACAAGCAGTTATCACTTTAGAGAATGTCTTATGTAAAAATTATGAATTTTAATATGATATCCATTAATTTGCTTTTTATTTAACTTATTGAGCATTTAATATGCAGGCTATATGTAAAGGTAGTCCCTGAATTTATGTCACCTTAAAAAAATAAACTAATGTGCTTTAAATTAGGTGAATATTTTTAAGTTGATGTATCTTTTGTATAAAAATTGTATTCATTTTAAAAGGTAATTTATTAATGTTTACAGCTTTGTATTAAGAGCATAAAAATAGCATTTGATTGAAAACCAGTTTTCAACAGTGAGGTACTGAAGGTGGCTTTATTAGAAATTTGGTCAAAGACTAGAAATTCTTCCATCAAAAATCAGGAAAAACAAGAGAGATTTACATTTTATTATAATTGACTTAGTGATATATTATGGTTATTATTTCTCTCTCATCAGAAATATAAGATTTATTCTGCCAGTTTCTTTAGAAGGTGATTTATTTTTCTTCTTTTGGTTATAGTATTGTAGGTTTCAGATTAAGTTGATGTGTGGTTAAATGGAAATTCAACTTCCAGTAGGTTTAAAATAGAAAGCCACTGCCTGACTTCAGGCTATCTACATGGTAATTGCAGAAAGAACTTTATTAGGTGCATGTAGAATGAATGAGCACAGGCTTTATGAAGTGCTGTGCAGACAATCCACCCAGCTGAGAAAAGACTTTGAAGATGATTGCCTTAGGAATCCTTGAGCACACAGGCTGACAAAGTGACTCTAATTCAAAGAACACAAACCTTCGTGATTTTTATGAAGATAACTACGAGAACCATTGGGAAGTAACTACTTCATACAGGGCATAATTGACATTTTAAAAACATTTTATCTGACTGAGTTAGCAATGCAGGTTGAAATGGAAACCAATTTACTCTGTTGGAGTTTTGTAACTCCATGCTACATTTTAAAAATAAGAAATATAAGGCTGCTGTACTGAAATGAAAGTTAAGTAATAGACCAAAGATGAAACTGCATGGCCAATGTTATAATGTCGTTACATAGCACAAATTAATCACATATTTTTTCAGTTTAGGTAAATCGAATGGCAATAAAAGAGAAAGTTTAAATAATAAAGATGGTAAGACCACAGTTTTTTATTGACACTCATAGTTATGTCCCCATCTCCAGTTTTTTCTTCTTCCTTACAGAAATTTCAATTATTTTGTGGATAAATGGCTGCATATTGAAGTGGGCGGAGCCCTCATTTTTCACAAACGTGGTTAAGTTCTGGTCAAGGAAATCTTAGCAGAAATGGTGAGAAAAACTTGTTATCAAAGGGAAGAGAAATGGCTTTTTTTGTCCTTTTCTCCTCCTGCTAGACTTAGTGGTTGAAGCTCAATAAGCTTTGTTGAAACTCCAGTTGGAAGGATATGTAGAACTGAGTGGGAAAAACAAGATTCCACACCCTGTCACCCCTAGATTATCTACTTCCAGGTTGTTCTATGTGGCAGAGAAACTTCTATGTTGTTTAAAATGTGGATATTTTGATTATCACTCACAGGCAAGCTTAATCCTAAGTAATGCAGAATTTTGTATAAGATCATGCCCTGCTCACTTGTTACATTTATCAATGAATTTGAGTAATAGTTTTTAATGGGCATAAAATTAAATTGTCTCTTCTATCTTCTATTGTCCCTACTTATGGACTCATTCCTTGAGCATTGTGAATAAGACCCTATATGCTTTCACTTTTCTGAATATTTCATTCAAGAAAGAGTCACTGAGATTATCAGTCAGAAAACTTAGGTTCAGTGCCTGAGGAAAAAGTTCCCAACACATGACTAGGCTTGAAAGGTTAAACAAAATTACACCTGCTACTTTGATAGAGAAGAATATTTCATAAAGTGACATAGAACTGAGTCTCCACATTCTAACTACTCTTTCCCTTGATATTCTCAGTAGTCCGTCAAGCTAATAAGAGAAGTAAAACTAGAAAGCCAAAGTGAAATTGAGCTTTCCTTGAGGTCATAGGTATTATGCAGTTGGAATTTTTATTTACATAATTAAAATCCAAAAATTAAATGAGTTTGTCTTGTGGTTTGGTCATGTCTAATTTCCTACACAGCAGTGGTTCTCAAACTGGAGTATGCAGCACATAGAGGGCTTGTAAAAGAACTGACTGCTGGATCCCCAGACCTAGAGTTTCAGATTTAGCAAGTCTGAGTGGGGAATAGGAATCAGACTAGTTCCCAGGTGATCCCAATAAACAGATCCAGGGACTGCATTCTTAGAAACTTTCTCTAAAGTACTAAGGATTCATGTCAATTAGACCAAATGAGGATAGATTAAATAGAATAAAAGATAGCTCAGTTGTTAAATATTTGTTTCCCACAAAGTTTATATGTTGAAATCCTAATTTCCAATGGGATAGTATTAGTAGGTGAGTCCGTTGGCAGGTCATTAGGTCATGAGGGTGGAATGCCCATGACTGGGATTAGTGCCCTTATAAAAGAGGCCACAGAGAGTTCCCTTGTCCCTTCTGCCATGTGAGGAAGCAGTGAGAAGGTGATGGTCTATAAACTAGGAAGTGGGTCCTCACCAGACACAGAATCTGCTGCCAACTTGATCTTGAACTTCCCAGCCCACTGAACTGTGAGAAATAAATTACTATTGTTTAAGTCACCCAGTCTATGGTAATTTGTTATAGTAGCCCAAACAGACTAAGACAGCAATGTAGGGAGAAAAACATTATCTGTTAATACTACCAATGATCATCCTATCATGCTTTTAAAAATCTATGGCAGCAGTGCCAAAACTGGACTGAATATAAGCAGACTCATTAGTATTCAAAATGGAAGCCTGAGTGTATGTGCTGACATCAGATATGACAATGTTAGATTAACCTAAAAAAAAAAAAGTAAGGTAGGATGACTAAGAGTTGAGAGAAGAGTGCCAAGGATGACCCCTTGTTGCTGGCTTCTCTGACCAGCCTAGTGGTACAAACAAGACTGGAAGTTGGGTCCATATTGGATGTAGATATTAAGACTGAGCTTCCTGTAAAAGAGCAGGTACCAAACTTAAGCATACATGAGAATCACATGGGGTGCTTTTAAAAAGTACAATTTGAAATCCTCACCCAAACCCACTGATAAATCTTACAGATGTGATCTCAGTTCATTTTAAAATAAGAATTACAGGCGACTTTGATGCAAATGGCCTGATGGACACTGTTTGGGAAACAATGCTATGGGAAAAACAACTTTTAGAGGCAGCCCACATTCCTTGGCCCTCTGTCACCTTCCAGCAATGGAATCATTCAGACTACTGCTTCCTTCATCACCTCTTCTCTTCTCACTGACTTTCCTGCCTTTTTCTGTTAAGGACTCTTGAGATTACACTGGGCACCCTCTTGGAAAATAAGAGGAAAACAAATCAAGTAAAAGATGGGCAAATATTTATGTAGACATTTCACCAAAGAAAACACACAAATGTCTATTCCCATGAAGAGATGTTCAAAATCATTAGTCATTGGGTAAATGCAAATTAAAACCAAAATGAGATAGCACTATCATTGAGAAGAAGGGCTATAATCAAAAACATGGTTAATGTGCAGTGTTGGAAACCGAAACTCCTATACATTGCTGATAAAAATACAAAATGTACAGCCCCTTTGGAAAACATTTTGACAGTATCTTTAAAAAGTTGTATGTGATCCAGGATTCTACTCCTAGGTATCTACCCAAGCAAAATTAAAACCCATATCCACACAAAGATCTGTAGTAATCATTCATAGGAACAAACTAGAAACATCTAAATAGTCATCAACTGGTAAATGGAGAAACAAAATAAAGTGCATCAATACAATGGTATACTACTCAGCAATAGAAGGAACAAACCATAAATACATCTAACAACTCTAACAAATGGATAAATCTCAAAAACCTTGTTAACTGCAAAACTCAAACTGAAATAACTATGTATTACATTATTCCATTTAAATAAAATTTCTAGAAAAAACAAAAAGTGTGTATATATATATAGCATATACACATTCTTATACAATATATATACACATTCATATACATTTGATAAATATATATATCATGTATATAATGATCAGTAGATAATCAGTAGTTGCCTGGTTGCCTGGCACTGGGTATAAGAACTGAGATTGACTGAAAACAGAAACATCAGAAAATTTTAGGGATACAGAAAAAAGAACAATGCATCACATACAAAGCAAGATAAAATTTTGATCAAATTAGTCAACAAAACTTATTAAACACTAAATTTAGAAGTATAATTATGGTTTGTAGTTCACTCTTTCTCCTTCTTTTCTTCCCTCTCTGGTTCATATATTTGTATGAATTTATAAAATATAGTTGGTCTAAGTAAGAAGAAAGGATCCAATATTAAGATATTTTAAGTGATTTTGTTTTATTTAAAGTATCTTAAATGATTTTAAAGGACAGATATTAAAAATTTAGGTAAGGAAATAAAAATCCACTGATACACATTAGAAGAACCTAAAGGTCATACACTCTAAAAAACAATTTGAAATAGGCTCCTCAGCTTCCTTCTAAGAGAAGCTTTTTCAGGAAACACATTAAGCAGCTTAAACTTCTAATCCTTCAAAACTGACTGGGTCCTTGAAATCTGAAAATGCCACAAACCAGTAAATTGAAACTAGTCCTGTATAACATAAAACCCATGCCCATGGAGAGGAACCACAATTAAGAAAGTCAAAGATTTAGAAGCAAGACTTAAGCACTTTAACAAATGTTATCAGGTTACAAAACTAGCAGACAATGGGAAGAGCCCAGCCAAAAAAGGAAGTCTTTCAGCTCTTGGGTCTCTTCACTTTTCTGTTATAAAAATTTGTTTTAGAATGAATCATTTTTAATATAGACATAATATGCAGCTTAGTAAAAATATTTTAGCTTTACCTCTTAAATACTTGTGTTTATTTGCCAGTACCTGTGCTTTGATTACCTTGGAACTTTATGTCTGGGATTAAATTCAGATTCAGCTAAATGGACTAATCCGTGGCAAAAAAAAAAAAAAAAAAAAAAAAAAAAAAATCAATAAGCCTCAATTTTCTCATCTCCTAAAGGGCATGGGAAAAAAAAAAAAAAAAAAAAAAAAAAAAAATCAATAAGCCTCAATTTTCTCATCTCCTAAAGGGCATAATAACATTTACTTTTGCACCGTCTTTATTTTTAGGGGTTGAAATATGTATTTATTTCATAGTCTTCCAAATAGTAAATGCTTAGGGTAGAACATTCAGGCAGATTTCTAAAGAAGAGCCCCACTTCCCAAGATTCCTGACACTTGTTTATTGACTCAAGCATGAAACTAAGTGCTGCTATAAAATGATTTTACAGATGTAAATAAAGACACAAGACACTTGACCTATAAGTACTCAGATTATCTGGGTGGTCCTGACTCAATTAGGTAAATTATTTTAAAAATAGAATTTGCTCTAGCTGGTAGCAAGAGGGACCACCAGAGATTCAAAGTACAAGAGGGATTTGATGTACTGTCACTGCCTTGAAGATGGAGGGGCCACAGGACAAGGAATCAGGTGGTCTCTAGAGAGGAGAGTGGTTCCCAGCCAATAGCTATCATGGAAGCTAGGTTCTCAGTCCTGAAATCACAGTAGCCAAATCACAAATTTGGCTAACACCCTGAAAATAAGCTTGGAAGTGGATTCTTCCCCCCAGATCTCTAGTTTGTTTGACACTAAACAAAGGACCCAGTGGTACCTACCCAGACTTACAAACTCTATAGAACTGTGATGTAGTAAATGGATACTGTTTTAAACCACTAAATTTTTGATGATTTGTTAAATACCAAAATAAATCAAATGCAACGTTTAACAAAATGTAGTTCCTCTCTTTCCTTTCATATAGCCTGATAGAAACAAAGCTCATTAACTTTTTTAAAAACACAACAGTCTACCATGTGTAGTGACTGCACACTGATAATACGGTTCATCATAAATAATTACTAAAATTATTTAATAAAGCTCATTAAAAATACTAAATAAACACTTTGAATCCCTTATAACTACTGTATGAAAAATATTCACAATAGTTTTCAATTTCTTATTGCACAGGTAAAGTCATTCTTAGAATCAGAATGCAGATGACCCTTGAACAGCACAGTTTGAACTGTGCAGGTCCACTTATACACAGATTTTTTTCAATAATAACTACTATAGGACTACAGTGTGGTTGGTTGAATCCCAGAATGGGAACCATGTATATGGAAGACAACTACAAGTTGTACGTAGATTTTCCACTGAGGGGGAGGTTGGCACCCCTAACCCCCGGTATTACTCAAGGGTCAACTGTAGTTTATGTATGAAGTTCTTCTGGATCTTTATTTAGCTCTTTTTCCACCGGTTGATGCAACCTCCATATTTCAGTAAATACAGTAAATTTCAGATATTCATAAGCTACAAACTTAGAATCATGGTGGAGCAAAATCATAATTTATCTGGCAAGTTTTTTGACTCAACTGATTATATAATTTATGTTAGGCTTAATTTAGGAACATCCACATTGTACAGATATATCAAGCCAGAATATATCTGTCTCTAATCAATTCCTATTGACTCTTTATTCCTCTTTGACACATTGTCCACGTGGGAATTAAAGAGAATTCACGGGTCTATGCAGAGGTCTAGCATAGGTGGTAAAGACCTTGATAACTTAGTGAACACTTTCCAGTTTTTCCATCAATACACATGTACATCTAAAATAACTGTGACAGTGTAGATCCAGGCATAATTAATTCTCACCATCTTACAAATTTTTTTCATTGTCAGTACCCAAAGCCTGGAGTGTCATTTCCTTGGCTGTTCTTCTCTTGGCCCCATCACTGAAGCCACTGTCTATGACCACTATTACCTTGTGTCACCTCAGCCCTTGTTGGAGAAGGTCTTGGGTTACTGAGACAGAGGTTCAACATATTTGAGTGATTGATGACAAAGTTGCCACATTAGATCATGGAAGCCAATGGATATGGCTCATTTGAAAGGCAAGGAAGGAAGGTGAGATAGAGATAAGAGATGTCTTGGGATTGCAAAAGAGTGAGGCCAGTTGAGCAAGTTCAGGATACTGATGATTCTAAACAGACCAATAAGAAAGTCAAGAGGAAGGGAGTGGAGACGAGATGGCCAGAGGGAACATGGAGAATCAGAACATGGTGATCATTTGACTAATGGTGATGAAGAGAAAACTTATAAGATGTCTTTGGAGATAGTTTTCCCTTTGACTGATTTCAGTTTGCTAGTAAAGATTTTGCCTGTGTAGTAGAGCAAATTACCTTTGTGGAGTAAAAGATTGAGGGTACTGACCATGATCCCAGCATTCAGTACCTGCCTGGGCAGGAGAGTCCCAGCCAAGGTTACAAGTAAACTTCAAATGCAATGTGCCCAGAAAGAAACAACATTCCATGTGAAAAATGTTAATATTGAAAGAAAACATGCTGACTTCAATAAACCACTGGTAAGAGGTAGGAATCTAAATGCTACGGAAGATGCAATAAATGGAAAACTGGTGCAGAAGAGGGAATTTGTTTTTTAAATGGAAAAGAAGTTTGAGGAGAAAAATAAAAGTGAAGACCCATAAGCAAGAGCTCTCAACCTTCTCTGCACATTAGGATTGTCCTGGTTGGGGTGGGGTGGACTTTTCTTCATTCCAGTGGAACCTAGGTTTCCTTATCTTAAATTGGAACTTATTCCAGAAATAACAACCATCTTTCTAAAAGTTTATCTACCATTGGCCTAGTAATAAGGAAAAGTGGTTTTTGGTCCTATAACTGTTGAGCAACATTAGGTAATTAACATGTTATTCTTCACATCAAGATTTTATTTATAAAATGACATGTTTAGTTTATAGATGACATCTCTGGTATCCATCTGTACGTCTCCCTATATAATAGGTTTTGGGATCAGATTCCTAGGGTTAAAAGTGGGAATTTACTTTCTGTTATTGTTATTGTTGCAGAACATGGGTCAGTTCTTTTACTTCCTATCTCTGATTTTCCTCCTCTGAAAAAGAGAGGTAAAGTTAGCTCTTACCATATAGCACAGAAATAAATGAGAAAGTATATGTACAACCAAACAGTAACTAGAACATCCTAATCTTTTAAATATAAGCTCATATATTTATATAAATTTTAAAATATAATCATAGAATATAGATGTTCAATATTCTTTTCATAATGATATAAGACAAATCTATGTAACATAGTATAAAACACAATATTTATATGATTATTAATAACATATCATATGCATTTTTCTGATATAACCTACATCTGTATATTGCATATTCTTAATATGTCAATTCCCAGACTGTGAATTAAAAGTCAACTATTTAAAATTTTTTTACATGATTCATTATGTGAGAAGTTATGTAGTAACCTCAATATGAACATTACGTTTACTTACTTTCAAATATTTCATTTTTATAGTAAACAAATAAAAGTTTCTATTTAAAATCAATTGAAAACCATTCTTAAAATTTGTTGTAGGTAAGAATACCAAACAAAGAACAACAAGAAAACTCAACATAAACCTCACTAATGCTTTTATGAACTATGATCTATTTGACACTATTAATACAAAAAGTATCCAGCATCATTTGGTATGCACTTCAGGCAAAAATGCTATTCTTTTTCTTTTCAGAATTGAAAATAATTTATTCACAAACTACTAACATGTTTTAATTTGGTTTGCTATTGGAGAATGTAATTGCTCTGTTTTATAATCAGTGAAATAGTTACAAATATCAGCAGATTTGAACAAAGAAGGAAGATTTCTCTAACTGAGAAAACAGGTAATTGACATTTTTATTAGTAGTATAACACCAAATTCTTAAAGCATCAGTCTTAATAATCAAAGTAAATATAGAGGGCCTACATTTGCTTTTCAGAAAATTTGAACATGTGTTTAAAAATATCAAACCTAGCTAGGATGATCAAATACCAATATGTATATATTTATACAATATTAGAATGGCTTACTAGAAAGTGTTAGAAAACTTACAGTTGAAGACAATGGAAAAATATCTTTGTTCATAAAACCACCAATGAGAAAATGAAAAAAAATCTTAAAGTAATTACCTTCAATCTCTTCTGCTTAATAAAGTGCATTAATTTATTACTAAATTTTTCTCTTTATTAAAAATATTTACCTTATTTGGCTAGTTATCATAAAAGTGTTATGTTTATCACATTGTAAAAGGTTTGATTAATGGAAACAACTGAAATAATAACAAAACCTTCTTTTGGAAAGCTTAATGTAATTGTTTTTTGAAAATGAGCAAATATAAGCAGAGCTTAATTGGTTTTAGTGAGGAGTGTTTCAGGAAAGGTGAATAAAACGAAATGGCTGAAGTTTATGTTAAATATAAAGAAGTAAGAAAATATTAAGGCAGGTAATGAATACCTCATTAAGAGATATGGATGTTATTAAGTGCACATGGGGAGAAAGTGGAGTCTTGATCAGGTCACTAGAATGTTTCCAGAAAGGATGGGAAATGACAGTTATCGAGCATCTTAGGATCAAGGTCACATAGTAATAAGTGAAAGGTCTGGCATATGAGCTAAGAAAATGTTGACTCCAAAGCCCACCTTCGCTCTATTACACTGCATTGCAAAGCAATGTGAATGAATGGGAAGAGAACCAATGCTTGGATTCCTAGAACTAGCCAAGTGAATGAAAGGACCTCCTTTAGAAAACGAGGCCAGGAGAGATTAAAGTTTTTGAGTTTTAAATAATTGCACAGGGAAAATAATAATGAAACATTATAGAACTGGGGATTGTATCATGATCCACGGCTAATAAATCTTTCTCCAGTGTGTTGGGGGTGGGTAAGGATGGGAGGTTATAGGGCATAAGAAGCAAATAGTAGTAAACCTCCTGAAACACAGAATGGGAAGATGTTAAAAGTAGAAGTCTGGCATTAAGACAGAATTAGTCACAGGGAAAACATGGTGTGCATTAAGCCGCAATAAACCAAGACAAAATTTTTTCAGTAACAAGGTTGGGAAGAATAACAACTCAGAAAAACCTATTTTATTTGTAAATTAGAAAATCACTGTTGTCATTTAGACATGGAATCAAGTGTCAACACAGGATCACTCAATACAAACGAAGTACTAGTTGAAGTTGGATAAAATGAATTACTAGAAGTATACATTTCCCTGAACATTCCCTAGCAATTTCATGAAATGTTAGAATAGGGTAAGAGAAAGTCAAAGATGCTTGACACATTGGACTGACTTGATAACCATTTATTGAATTGACTTTATTACAGTTGAAACATTGATAGAAAGAGAGTTTTCACAGTAGGTCTGTAACACTCCCTGTTTACTAGTTAGATGAAGGTAACGAATGATCTTAACTAGATCTCCTTATAAAAATGTTAGTAGCATTTACTATTAGAAAGTACTGGAAGCTCCTATCTAAAAGATTCTTTTAGCAGTATATATTTATTCATATGTATTGTTTAATGTAAACCTAGAAGTTATGGATTTATGAGACATGACTGGAAACGAGCACAGTAATATAAGCATATTCTATTTAATGAAATGAGTATACAGAAAAGAAGTTTTGAAATCAAAACAGCTTCTTTTCTTGTGTACAGCTTGCTTAAAAAAGTCTTACATTAATAGGAAATCATGGTCTGTTTCAATGGGGCATAAGAGACATTCTTAGAAGTTGCATCAGACATTTTTAATTCCTCCAGAGAAAGAAAATTTGCTCTGTGTTTACCTGTTTCATTTGAATCATCAGTGAAGTTTGGTGTGAGAATGTCTGTGAATCTCATTTGACAGTTAACCTTTGTTTTAACATAGGTGATTATCTGACAATCTTTAAAAAATAAGTATTTATTTATAGCCACTGAGAATAAAAGCAGTGTTTGGTGTTACTTTTATGACTCTTGTCCAAATTATACACATAGAGAAAAGTGAAGTGTCCTTTTTATTCTACCATCATCCATCCATTGAAGAATTACCCTTCCACTGGGAATTCCTATTTAAATATTCATGTAATATTTATGTTTGGTGCAATTATTTTAGAATTTTTCTGAATATTACTTAATTCTATAAGCCTTATCCAAGATAAAACTTAGCTTCACTGAATATCTAAAATGTCCTCGGCATTTTATATACATTGTCAGGAATAAACCTCAGAACACTCTGTGAAAGGAATGTTTGATTTATTTTACTCATGAGGCTAATGAGATATAGGAAAGTTAAGAAAAATATAATTTGTTATTCTCAGCAAATCTGAAACTTTTTGGCCCTGGGGTTCTATCTTCCCTCATATTTTGTAATTGTCAGAAAACATGGCATATTAAGTAATGAAACTCCTGTGTTTTAGCCCATGATCTTTGCTTTATTTCTCTTCACCCTTTGGCACAGTTATGTTTTTATCTTCTCTACTTTTCAACTCTGTCGAGCAGGTCTTTTTTGTATTCTACCCTATCCCACTCACCAATATCTTTAGAAATGTTTTGATTTTATCAAATAATCATTTGACATGTCTCTAAGGGCAAAAAAGTAACTTCTAGGGAAAAAAGTGTTGGCTTAACATATAAGGTTATGTGAATAACAACTACTTTTCCCTAATTTGGTTCTTTTATTTATAAAAATAGCTTAATTCTGTCACTGCTATAAACACCGAAATCTGAAAGATTTGTTAGGTAAGGCTGTGGGCTTTTTCTCTGTCTTCTCACTTCAGGATCCAGAGAGCATTTTTTTCCTATTGGAAAATAATCGTTCTCTATTACTTCATTTAGTGATTTATCCATGTAATACATAACCCTATATTAAGTGTTTATGAAGTATCAACTAATCTCAAGTACTTTTCTATGTATTCAAAATAAAAAGTGCATTCATTTTTGTGATATTTTGCTCTAATATGTTCTAATGAACATAGCACCTCATTTTAGAAATACATATATTGCTTTATTTTAAAAAATTCTTAGTAAGAAAAGCAAAGTAGAATTATGTCTTAGTGGTAATTTACACATTATACACATATACATATGCATACAAGATATACATATTCATATGTTCATGTATACATTATACTTATATATAATGATGTGCATTAATATTTATATATATGCATTATAGATATACACACTATATATATAGGTATTTATAATTCATAAGAAGTAAAAGATAAAAGAACAATATAATAATGGGACCATAAGAACTTGATACTTTAAGAGGTAACCTAAAATACAATTTTTCAGCTATTAGGTGATTCATTTTAATTTGCCCACTAACTATCCCAGATATCTCACTCTGGAACCAGGAATTTCTTCAAATAAACTACTGAAGAGTTTTACTACTCTTTGATCTACTAACCAGAGATGAGCAAAAGTCAAATCAGAAAAATCAGTGCTCATAGGCTGTATTGAAAAAGTGATTAAAAATTAAGCCTGTAGTTTTGATTTGCATTTCTCTAACAATTAGCGATGTTGAACATCTTTTCATGTACCCCTTGCCCATCTGTATGTCTTCTTTGGAGAAATGTCTATTTAGATCTTCCCATTTTTTGATCAGGTTGTTTGTTTTGATGATATTAAGCCACATGAGCTGTTTGTAAATTTTGGTGACTAATCCCTTGTCGGTCACATCATTTGCAAATATTTTCTCCCATTCTGTGGGTTGTCTTTTCGTTTTGTTTATGGTTTCCTTTGCTGTGCAAAAGCTTTTGAGTTTAATTAGGCCTCATTTGTTTATTTTTGTTTTTCTTTTCATTATGCGGGGAAGCAGATTGAAAAAGACATTGTTGCAATTTATGCCAGAGAGTATTCTGCCTATGTTTTCCTCAAAGAGTTTTATAGTTTCCGGCCTCATATTTAGGTCTTTAATCCATTTTGAGTTTATTTTTGTGTGTGGTGTTAGAGAATGCTCTGATTTCATTCTTTTACATGTAGCTGTCCAGTTTTCCCAGCACCATTTATTAAAGAGACTCTTTGCTCCATTGTATAGTCTTGCCTCCTTGGTCGTAGATTAATTGACATTAGGTACATGGGCTTATTTCTGGGCTTTCTATCCTGTTCCATTGATCTATATCACACCAGTCAGAATGGCTATCATCAAAAAATCCACAAACAATAAATGCTGGAGAGGATGTGGAGAGAAGGGAACCCTCCTACACTGTTGGTGGGAATGTAAATTGGTGCTCCACTATGAGGAACAGTATGGAGGTTCCTTAAGAAATTAAAAAAAGAGCTACCATATGATCCTGCAATCCCACTCCTGAGCATATACCTGGAGAAAAACATGGTCTGAAAGGATATATGCACTCCAATGTTCATTTCAGCGCTGTTTACAATAGCCAAGATATGGAAGCACCCTAAATGTCCAGCCATAGAGGAATGGATAAAGAAGATGTGGTACATATATATAATGGAATTTTACTCAGCCATTAAAAAGAAAGAAACAATGCCATTTGCAACAACATGGATGGACCTAGAGATTGTCATACCAAGTGAAGTAAGTCAGACAGAGAAAGAGAAGTATCCTGTGATATTGCTGATATGTGGAATCTAAAAAAAAGGATACAAATGAACTTATTTACAAAACAGAAACAGACTCACAGACTTAGAGAACAAACTTACAGACTTAGAGAACAAACTTATGGTTACTGGGGGGAAGGGTGGGGGGGAGGGGTAGTGAGGGAGTTTGGGATTGACATGTATACACTGTTATATTTCAAATGGATAACCAACAAGGGCCTACTGTATAGCACAGGGAACTCTGCTCAATATTCTGTAACAACCTAATTGGGAAAAGAATTTGAAAAAGAATAGATACATGTATATGTATAACTGAATCACTTTGTTGTACACTCAAAATGAACACACCATTGTTAATCAACTATACTCCAATATAAAATAAAAAGTTAAAAAATAAATAAATAAATCATAAAATAAATAAATAAAAAATTATCCTGTGCATAAATCTACTTTGGATCAGGATATGAGTCTCATTGTTAATGTTATGGGCTGAATTATGTTCCCCAAATATTAATATATGTTGAAACTCTAACCCCCAGTACCACATAATGTAACTGTATTTGGAGATAGGATCCTTAAGGAGGCAGCTATGTTGAACTAAGTTTATTAGGGTGGACGGTAATCTGATTTAACTGGTGTCCTTATAAGAAAAGGAAATTAGGACACAGACAGGTACGGAGGGTAGACAATGTGAAGACTCACGGGGATTAACGCCATCAACAAGTCATGGACAGAGGTCTCAGAAGAAACCAATCTTGCTGACACTTTTATCTTGGACTTCCAGCTTCCAAAACTGTGAGGAAATAAATTTTTGTTTGTAAGCTACCTAGTCTGTGGTACTTTGTTATAACAGCCCAAGAAAACTCGTGTAGTTAATATTTGAGCATTTTGTCTTCTTAGAATGTGATTGTTCCTTAAAATATGAATTTTTCCTCTGTTTTTGTCATAAAAATAATTTGTCAAATTAGTAGTATGTAAAGCTACAAAATTACCTTTATTGTTTTGTTGTCTGATTAACTAATATAATAAAAAGTATAGTGTGTTATATATTTGAAAGAATTTTATATGATATTACAAATAATGCTAGCATGAGAAATAATTTGCAAATTTTATTTAATATCTGAATACTGTTTTATAATTAAATAATACTTTATTAGATAACAGATTAACATTTTAAAAGTTGACTTCAATTTAGGAATAGCTAATGTGAAAAAGAAAAATAGCTAATGGTTTTAAGACATCAGTAGTAATTCCTCTACAACTCAAATATCCAGAATAAAACCATCATGTATTTTGATAAGTTACAACACTTTAATGTAGCTTCACACAATTTAACATGTTTTGAAAAACATAGCATTCTAACAGGGATAGAATCAACAATGATATAATACAGGAAAATGTTAGTTAAATTTCTACCTGCTCAAGTCAATTGTTTTAAAAATTTAGCTTTAATTGATATGTGTAGTGTTTATTATTGTTGCATATGTATGTATGCATATATGTATATATGTGTATTTGTACATCTACATAAATACATAAATATGCATATGCTAAGTGATGTCTAATAATTAAAGACAGAATGAATAGATCCAGGTTTGACTCAAGTCTGTAAGTTATTAATGAAAAACATTTTTCAATGAAATAATTTTGTAATGCATTTATCCTTTATCTACCATGAATATTACATTACTGTGGAAACTATCTCTTGTCTCTCCAAAGTTATTAAAAATTATATGCATTTCAGTATCTTGTCCGGGGATGCAATTAAAGACTAGTAATCACAATTAAGACATTTAACTTTTTACAAAATTGATTTAAAAAACTTTAAATATGACTAAAATCACATCAATTAATGTCACATAAGATGGCACGAAAAGGAAGATGAAGTGCAAATTTGCATTGCAATTGTCCCTTTGGACAATGCAGTTCATACAATGAATAGTAAAGGGAATAACTCGAATCCCATCTGAAAATCTAAATGAAATAATATGTCGGATTTCATTTGGTGACCAATTTGGAAAGCTCTTTGAAATACACTGCAAATGATAATTCTGCCTTATTAGTCATTGTTGGACCTTTTCATAACATGTGAAAAATAGAAATGCACAATTTGCCTTTGAAACCAGATACGAGAATGGGTAACCTCATGAAGTAGTGAGTTTACCAGGGGTTCTCAAAAAGCAGCTTTAAGGCATTCTACCGTAAGCTTTTAGGACAGTCTATCTAGGATATTGTAAAAGATATATACATATATTAGGGTATCAACATGAATCTATGGGTGGCAGACTAGAAATAAATTATGTTTATAGATCTCACTCCCTTAAAAAAAGTGGGATCTAATTATCCTCCTTTTGCTTAGCACGAATATAGGTCAACCAGAGAGAAATGGTTATATAAAATATTTTCAGTTTTTGGCAAAAAAAATTCTTCTTTCTGAGTGTAGTAAGCACTATAATACACAATCCTGTCCTTTGTCTAGAGAGATATAAATAAAAAATGATCTTATTCTGTCAACAAAAGGATGCTTTCTATGTATTTTCTCTTTCTGCTTCAGGTATTGAGAGAGAGAGAAAGAGAGAGAGATTCCAAAAGACATGCAGGGAAATATTTCAGTACCAAACACTGAAAGAAGAGATGTGCTATCCTTTAAATTGAAATATTCATAACTAGTGCACAAGAGGAGTTATAAGGATGCTTTGGCAAGCTCTTTGGAATCTTCAAAGCAAATTGTAGGCCTTCAGGATGAATTTTGATTACATATTAGATTTCAAAGTAAGTTGGGAAAATTTTAATCAAAGCTTTTCTTAAGACTGGGCTTGGAATAAGTTTATAGCACTAAGGATTTATTATGAAAATTTCAAAATTATTGCTAGTAGGGTATATTCTGTTTAATTTTAGAATGTTTTCTCTATAAGAATGATCTACATTTTGACATTTCCTATGCTTTTCTATTTCAGTGATGTTTTTATTATTTAAAAAGCAGAGAATTCTTCGATATTTTTATCTCATTTTTGTCAGGCACACAGAATTAAGCATGTAAGGCCAAGATATTTACTGTCATATATGCACCTTGTTGAAGGAAAAGCCCATTAGAGAGAAAATACTAATAAATTATAAATTTTGAGTTATCAAACATTTTAAAAGTGTTTCCCATTTTTCCAAAAGAATTTGTGGTGGACTACAAAATACTTCTAGTATAGGAACATAGAGATTGCCATGATGGAAACAATAGAGTACTATTAAACTCATAAGAGCCTGAAAATAGAAATGAGTGTGATAAATTCGGTACAGTTTTCTAATTTGAATGGCAAAATTAGCTTGTAGCTTTCTGGCAGCAAAAGCATGAAGAGAATTATGTTCAGTTATAACTTTCAAAACTTGTAACTGGTATGCTAGTTATAAGAACAAGTTTCAAAATTCATAACTTGTTTATAAAATTAATACACCAGTCCACTAAGAAAGTCTAAAGGGAGAAATGGTGCAATTCTGGCTTAAGTGAGGTGAAGATGCCAGCAGAAGGAAAAACAACACCATTACCCAGAGAAAAACAAGACAGTATAGAATTCACAAGGTTTCTTTGAAAACCTATAAATAACTGAAATTACTTTCCCTTATAACTGAGTCATTTTGCTCCAAGGAAAACTGCTCTTCTTTGTTAGTTTTCAGCAAATCAGCTTGCCAAGGGAGAGGAAAATAAAACAACAAATTCTTACACATTTCTCTTTTCATTGAGTTTCTCCATTTTTTGAAATTCATAAGACTTCCCTCTGCTGACAGTTTATGTGTGATTAATTTTTTCTTATATATAGAAAATTTCAGTTGTATTTATAAATTACATATTTCAGGTTTTTTTTTTATTTTCAAAAAAGTAAAATTTTTATCTCTTACTGACATCTGAGAAAGTTAATCCTGGAAACTCCCTTAATAAATTAAATGATTCTTGTAATTTTATAGGACATGTTCAACAACATTCTTACAGTAAACAAAATAGTTTTCTATGTATAGTTATAAAATTGCTGAATGAGTTCAATTGCACAACTACAAAATGTATTTCTAGAAAGCAGCTCTATGTAGGAACAAGCCACTTGTGCTGCTGTGTGCTGATCAACATGATTTAACAGTAAGATTTAGAATGTCTCTATTAATAGTTCCAAAGTTTTAGGGTAAGTTAGATTCACTTGGAAGGTTTATTTTTGTAAGATTTAGAATGTCTCTATTTAGATTTAGATTGTCTCTATTAATTAAGATTTAGATTAATAGATTTAGAATGTCTCTTAGGGTAAGTTAGATTCACTTGGAAAGTTTTTTTTTTTTTTTTTTTTTTTGCGGTATGCGGGGCTCTCACTGTTGTGGTCTCTCCCGTTGCGGAGCACAGGCTCCGAACGCGCAAGCTCAGCGGCCATCGTTTGCGGGCCCAGCCACTTCGCAGCATGTGGGATCTTCGCGGACCGGGGCACGAACCCGTGTCCCCTGCATTGCAGGCGGACTCTCAACCACTGCGCCACCAGGGATGCCCTCTTGGAAGGTTTTTAAAGTGCAGATTCTTCTACAAGTTCTAATCACAATTCTGCTTATTGGGTTTGATTTTTAATCCAAGATTTTTCAATAACTAACAGGATAAGTCTAATGTCTATGGCCCAGGACAGCACATTGGAAAACACTTATTGGGTTTTTTTAAAAAAGTGCTTTGTAGACGCAGACGTAGAGAATGGACTTGAGGACACGGGGAGGGGGAAGGGTAAGCTGGGACAAAGTGAGGCAGTGGCATGGACATATATACACTACCAAATGTAAAATAGATAGCTAGTGGGAAGCAGCTGCATAGCACAGGGAGATCAGCTCGGTGCTTTGTAACCACCTAGAGGGGTGGGATAGGGAAGGTGGGAGGGAGACGTAAGAGGGAAGAGATATCGGGACATGTGTATACATATAGCTGATTCACTTTGTTATAAAGCAGAAACTATCACACCATTGTAAAGCAATTATACTCCAATAAAGAGGTTAAAAAATATATGCACCTTAAAAAAAATTAAAAAGTGCTTTGTAAATCAGAGAAAATATAGTGCAAGCCTGCTGCACTATATACACGTGAACACAACATTTTCTGAGCCCTACAGAGGGGTGACTGAAGACATGGGAGAGGCAAAATCCTCCCAAAGGACAGAAACACCTGCGTTTCAAATAATACACTATGCTGTTCACACTGTGTGGAAGAGAACGTGGCCTGAGGTTTGGGTCTTAACACAAGGTCAGTGGTTGATGGTACAGATGACCTGACAAGGGCTTGGAAAAACAAGATAAGTTAACTGGTAACATGGAGTCCTAGGGGGTTGGTGCAAAGGGTAATTGATTCTGATTATTTTGGAGGAAATTAAGTTGCTATTACAAAGTGGGAACAAGGGAGAATATTTCTGGAAATCAGGACATTCAATGAAATAACTTTTTCCCCAAGAGTGCAGGTCTATAGAAAGCTATAGCAATCCAAAAAAAGAATGTCACTGGACTGAGGTACTAGCAGGTGATAAGGATAAGAGGGAATGGATGATGGAAGCAAAAAGCTATACTGATGACTAGTGAGAGACGTGGGACTCTTACAAAGTCTGTGACTGCAGTGCCCACAGTTTCCCACCAGCTTCAGTTGTATAGAGTTCAGATTTACGGACAAACAAAAAATCTGAAAGAGGCTTCACCAATACCAAGCTTACTTAGCTTTATAAATCAAGACAGATGATGTAATTGAAAATGATAGAAGGAAGATCTTCAAAAACCATCTCTTTCTGGGCTTCCCTGGTGGCGCAGTGGTTGAGAGTCCTCCTGCCGATGCAGGGGGTACGGGTTCAAGCCCCAGTCCAGAAAGATCTCCCATGCCGCGGAGCGGCTGGGTCCATGAGCCATGGCCGCTAAGCTTGCGCGTCCGGAGCCTGCGCTCCGAAAATCCTGTCCTTCATAAACTCAATGAGAACACTGGCAAGGCTTTGGTTAGAATTTACCCCCCCCCCTGCCGATGCAGGGGACACGGGTTCGTGCCCCAGTCCAGGAAGATCCCACGTGAGCCATGGCCGCTGGGCCTGCGCGTCCGGAGCCTGTGCTCCGCAACGGGAGAGGCCACAACAGTGAGGGGCCCGCGTACCAAAAAAAAAAAAAAAAAAAAAAGATGTCCATAGAGGACTTTGAAAGACTCTAACATATTCCTGGAAATCTAAGATACCACATGAACAATTAGGGCTGTGCCTATACCCATATTTGTGTCCATGCACAGGGAAGAACTGAGAAGCCCTAAGCTCTTACCTTAACCCAACCTGGAAGCTCTGTGCAAGTAGAAGGTGAAGACTAAGGTGGAGTGGTGCACTGCCCCATGAGTGTTGAAGGTGTGTGCCAACATGCATGTTGAATCACCCAGCAAAGACTGAGACACTTGTTAGTGTCAGGAATTTAAGGAAATCTGTGTTCAATCTGACCACTAAGCTAGACCAGCAAGGTTGTCAACAGCCACACAAGATAAATAAAACAGACATCACATAATTATTTCAGAAAAGAAACTAAACAAACAGCAATAACAAGCAGCAGCAATAAAGAAGCCCTGGTGTGGAGTAGAATCTGATTTCCAGATTTGCGACATTATTTAAAATTTTTCACTTTCTAATAAAAAAATTAAGATACATGCAAAGAAACAGAAATGTCTGGTCTATAGTCAGGGGGAGAATACAGTTAATGGACACCATCCTCAAGAAGTTCAGACACTGGACTGACTACACACAAAAAATTAAATCAGCTATATAAACATGTTCAAAGAACTAAAGAAACCATGTATAAGGAACTAAAGGAAAGCATGAGAATAATGCCTCACCAAATAGAAAAAATGATAATAAATAGATATTAAGAAAGAACCAAGTAGAAATTCTGTAGTTGGCAATGCTCCATCCATGTAGCTGTGCCCAACACTGCTACCATCTTAGATACCTTGGCCATCATCCTAAGAATGTACCATGCTACACTGGACTTAGCAAATGCTTTTTCCTTATATCCCTGGCCACTGAGTCACAAGACCAATTTGCCTTCATGTGGGAGGAGCAACAATAGACCTTCCAAGTTCTTCCCCAACATTACCTGCACAGCCCCACAATATGTCATGGGATGGTAGCCCAAGGCCGGACCCTGTTCCTCTTCTCTACATCAGTAAAATGGGCCCATTACATTGATGCTATAATATTAACATGTGAGGCCTTGCTCCTGCTGCAAGACACTCTGCAGACTTTGCTCGAACATCTGTGAGGGAAAGAATAGGCAGCGAACCCACAGAAAATTTAAAGTGCAGACACAACTGTAAATTATTTGAGAGTTGCCTGGTCAGGTAAGATGTGCACTGTCCCAGAAGCAGTGATTGATAACCTGCAAGTCTATCCAATCCCTAAGAATGTGAAACGGGTGTAAGCCTTTATAGGGATTTGGGGGTTTGGGAGGACTTTTATTTTTCACCTGGCAAGGTACTTCTGTTCCTTATACCACTGGTAAAGAAAGGGTACTTATGGGGGCTTCCCTGGTGGTGCAGTGGTTGGAAGTCCGCCTGCCTATGCAGGGGACGCGGGTTCGTGCCCCGGTCCGGGAAGATCCCACATGCCGCGGAGCGGCTGGGCCCGTGAGCCATGGCCGCTGAGCCTGCGCGCCCGGAGCCTGTGCTCCGCGGCGGGAGAGGCCTTTGAGAAGGCAAAAGGCTTTTGAGAAGGCCTTTGAGAAGGCAAAAAATGCTAGTGAAGCAGATTAAAGCTCTGGCCATCTCTCAAGCAGGGCTATCATTTGAGTTAGATGTACCTGTGATTTTGTAAGGTACAAGGTAGCGTTGTGGTTGAGACAACAGAAGGAGAGAGTACCCCTAGGATTTTGACCCCAGCTCTGGAATGGGGCAGAAACCCAATATACCTGCAAAGGGCAAGTGCTCCCAGCCATGTTCACAGCACTCCTCCAGGTAGAGCCTCCCACGAAAGAACAGCATGCCATGGTAAGAATTTCCTTTCCTATCAAGGGGTATGTTGAGAACATGTTCCATCAACCCCCCTTTGCCAAGGCTCAAACTCCTACTTTGGCTGAGGGTCATGCCTATTTACAGCAGAAAAGTACCCTGTCCACCAGTCCAGTGTATCTAGAAATATAGGTGCTTCTATGCCTTGAGTATGCAGATCCTCCAAATGGCCCTGCCTTATTTCTGGGGCAGTCCCTCAACCTGTAGGGAGGGAATGGGGGAAATTCCCGATGATGCCTGGTATACAGATGCCTGGAAACAGAAACAAGCCTTAGCAGCCAGTGGGCTAAACTCAGAGCAGTTTGGTTGGTGGTAACTCATGAACCCTGGCCATTAACCTTTTGCACTGACTGTTATGCTGTTTTAAAGGGATTAACTGTATGGCTTGAACAATAAAAAGCAAAAGGATAGATGATCATGAATAAACCCTTGAAGGGGCAGGATATGTGGAAAGACATTTGGGTTTGCCTGCAGGAGGTGAAGCAGTCCTCACTGCCTTCCACTTCCTGGCTCATAAGGTGCTGACACTTCCTGTAATCAGGAAGCTGATGCTCTAGCCTGGGTATGAGAGCAAGCAACTAAACTTTCAGTAAACACAGCAGATTGGGTGCATAGGAAGAGTGGCCTGCAGTACCCAGGTGGGATGGTGAATTGCCAAGGATGACGGATTGCCTTTGAAATACAGTGACTCTGTTAGTGAAGGAGCAGTTCATCCTGCATGTTCTAAACATTTGCCCATTTGCTTGGGCAAATGCCCAAGGCAATTGCCAAAGGAGTCTGGGGCCATCCACCAGGATTCTCGACAAGTGAGGGATTGGCAGGTTAATTATATTGTCCCCTTCCCATAAGTGAGTGTTCTCAATATGTTTTAGTTTTTGTGGATATCACATCTGGCTTAATCCAAGCTTTCCTCTGTCACTGTGCAAGTCAGGTTGCCACTATTAGGGGATTATAGAAGCTGAGTATCATGTATGGATACCCTTGTCGAATAGACAGTGATCATGGGTCACATTTCAAAGGTCATGATGTACAAGACTGGGCATAAGAACATGACATTGAATAGAGGTTCCATCTTCCCTATAATCCGTAAAGAGCAGGGATGGTAAACAGGAACACTGGAAAATTAAAGCATCAGATTAGATTACTAACAGGAAAAACAACCTTGGCCAGGTGAACAAAAGTACTGTCCAAGGCTTTAATTCATTTGAATGACCAACAAGTTGCCCCTCATGCCAGCCTGGGGAATCTCTGCCAAATCATCAATACTGTAAAGTTGTGGAAGTCATGGGAAACAGCCACTGTCCTGACTCTCAGCTATGCTGCTGAGAACACCAAGACCCAACATGCCTAGAAAGGCATTATCTACAGGAATTTGCAATGAGATATCCCACTGGGATGGATGAGTTACTTTGCACTCCTGAGTGAGGGAGAGCTACTCAATCTCCACCGGGACTCTGTTGTCCTACTGCAAGCTGAATCTGTTGAAACTCACTATACCTTGAATGCAACATGAACCATTGAGAGACGGGAGATAATGTGGGCTCTGGTCAGGCATATCTGGGCCCCAGTCCACCTCCTCACACTGGACAGGGCTGCCTCCCCTGGTCAATATGTATGGTATGCACGACCAGCTCAAGTTCCTAAAGCTGCCAACCTCTCACTTCTCAAGGTCAGGTGGACATTTCTGTTTTCCATTGAAGTGATCATTTGGCCATGGTCTTTGTTCCCCCCATTGACATGGAGGACAGTTACAGCACACATAGAAGCCCTTATTAAGGTCACCCAGCAAGCCTTAAATTATAGCCAGCCAAAGCCTGTCCTTACTGAACACTAAGTCTCCAATGAGAAAAACTGTTCTCCTAAACAGGGTGGCCTTGAACATTTATACTACCTTACAAGGGGGCACCTGTGCCAGTATCCAAACAGGGTATTGTGTGTTCATACCTGATGAGTCTGCTAATACATCATGTTTATTAAATCACACGAAGACACAACTAAACGCCTGAGAGACCTGACCCCCATCCTAGGGGACTTAACATGTCAGTGGTCCAGATCAAGGGGCTCCTGGTGGAAAAGTTGTCACTTATTTTGGGAATCATTGTCTCAATCTGTGTTTTCTCTTGCATTGGTGCCGTGGCCTCTGCCTGCATTGCAACCAGACATCTGCTAATGAGCCACCTCCATGTTGGTGAAACCTCTTGCTGACTGCTGAGCACACACTGAGGAAGAGGTAGACGTGTAAGATTATAAGAGGCGGTCAACAGAGACGAAGTGTCGGAGGAGGTCATCAAGAAGACGTGACTTCACCTGACCTGCCAGCCGAACCCAGACAATCAGAGATTCCTCATCCCCTCCCTGTCCTTGGAATTTGCATTCTGCTAGCCTTCCCAGCACCCAGAAGCTAGCTGAAGGATACAGCCCTGAGATGGTAAGATTGGTTACGAGACCGTCTGGGCTGTGTATGTGACTGAACCCAGTTAAGGCCTCTGTATAAACTTTTAGGATTCTGGAGGGCGGATGCAGAGATCTTTTCATCTTGCTGCACCAAAGGTAAGCCTTGTAAGTAAGTTCCCTTGCTTATTAAGCCGCCACCTACCCATCTGGAGTGATCTGCCTCTTTCTTTTGTCTCTCCCTTCCCTCGGCATTTGTGGGCCAGTTGCAGATGACGCCAGGAAACTTCAGAGGTTGCAAAGCAACAGAATGGAGCTATACAAGCGCAACAATTTTTTGATATATTATTGAACTTAAATTAGTACTACTAAATTATTGATTAAATTAAATATTAAATTAATATTATTCTAAAATAGATTGGTATAAATCAAGATGATAATTACTAGGACAACCACTACAAAAATATACGTATATATAAATAGTCATTAGTAAAATGAAAATCATAATCACAATAAGGTACAACTTCACACATACAACACTGGGATGCATGTAATAAAAAAATGAAAGATAATAACAAGTGTTGAAGAGCATGTGGATAAATTGGAATCGTCATACATAGCTGGTGGGAAAGTAAAATTATGTAGCTGCTTGGGAATACAGTTTGGTAATTCATCAAAATGTTAAGCCTAGGGTTATCATATGACCCAGCAATTCCACTTTTAGGTATACACCCAGGAGAACTGAAAACATATCCACACAAAAGCAACGTTATTCATAACAACTAAAAAGTAGAAACAACCCAAACTATATTCAGTTTATTGTCTGAGTCCCTGGACAAGCTCAGAGTGCTTTGAAGAAAGAGCAATTGTAGGAAAAATGTGAAAATGCTATTTTCATAAATAATTTTATGAAACACACAGCCCAGACTATGCTCTGTGATTCCCAGGTGGAAAACTATGCTCCATATCAGGAGAGTTGACCATTCTGCCTACTTATTTTTGGTAAGCAGGACTTCTCTTGTCCCTTTTGGGACGGGTACACCTGTGGCTTTAAGCAAAGTTCAAGGGTAGAGCAATAAACATGAAAGAACTTTTCTTTGAGTACATCAGAAACATCCTCTCCCGATGCCCAAAGATCACTTAGTGATAACTTGCAGAGGATTGGGGTGGGGGTGGGGTACAGTTGTCCAGCAGTAGGGAGACACCTTGATAAAATGGAACTGTTATAAAATGAGACAATTTATACCGACTTGGGAATTTGAAGATATGTGAATATGAAGATATATTTAAGATATGAATGAAAGAGTTAACTATGTTATTTCCAGTGTTGATCCCCAGTGTCAAAATAAAATTACACTACCCCAAAGAGTGAATACATCTGTTTTCTATTTTTCAGTTAATCAACATATTACATCTCTTAAAAGAAGGTACATGGGAGGAAAGTACTTCCATTCTTCTGAGTCCTGAAATAAGTCCCTTTCCCAAAAGATTTTTATATATCCTGACTTTAAGAAATAATATCTATCATATATGTGTTATAAATGTACATACTGAATGACTGAATAAGATCAATATATCTGCATATATTCATGGATAACAAAATTCTTTCTTCTTTGGGAAATTTCCCAGGTTTGGAATTAAAAAAAAAAAGAAAACAGAATGGCCATCATTAAAAAATCTATAAACAATAAATGCTGGAGAGGGTGTGGAGAAAAGGGAACCTTCTTGCACTGTTGGTGGGAATGTAAATTGATACAGCCACTATGGAGAACAGTATGGAGGTTCCTTAAAAAACTAAAAATAGAACTACCATATGACACAGCAATCCCACTACTGGGCATATACCCTGAGAAAACCATAATTCAAAAAGAGACATGTACCACAAGGTTCATTGAAGCTCTATTTACAATAGCCAGGACATGGAAGCAACATAAGTGTCCATCAACAGATGAATGGTAAAGAAGATGTGTTACATATATACTATGAAATATTACTCAGCCATAAAAAGAAATGTAATTGAGTTATTTGTAGTGAGGTGGATGGACCTAGAGTCTGTCATACAGAGTGAAGTAAGTCAGAAAGAGAAAAACACATATATATGGAACCGAAAAAAAAAAAAAAAAGGTTCTGAAGAACCTAGGGACAGGACAGGAATAAAGACACAGACGTAGAGAATGGACTTGAGGACACACACAGGGAAGGAGAAGGGTAAGCTGGGACGGAGACAGTGGCATAGACATATACACATAGATAGCTAGTGGGAAGCAGCCGCATAGCACAGGGAGATTAGCTCAGTGCTCTGTGACCACCTAGAGGGGTGGGATAGGGAGGGTGGGAGGGACGGAGGGAGACACAAGAGGGAAGAGATATGGGGACATATGTATATGTATAGCTGATTCACTTTGTTATAAAGCAGAAACTAACACACGATTGTAAAGCAATTATACTTTAATAAAGATGTTAAAAAAATTAAAAACTCTTGTGCATCAAAGGACATGATCAACAGAGTGAAAAGGCAAACCACAGAATGAGGGAAATATTTACAAATTATGTATCTGATAAGGGGCTAATATAGAAAATAGACAAAGAACTTCTAAAACAACAACAAAAAAAACCAAAGAACCTTGATTTAAAAATGGGCAAAGGACTTGAATAGGAATTTCTCCAAAGAAGATATAAAAATTGACAATAAGCACATAAACATATAGAGAAGAGCTAACACCTATTCTTCTTAAACTCTTCCAAAATATAGCAGAGGGAGGAACACTCCCAAACTCATTCTACGAGGCCACCATCACCTTGATACCAAAACCAGACAAGGATGTCACAAAGAAAGAAAACTACAGGCCAATATCACTGATGAACATAGATGCAAAAATCCTCAACAAAATACTAGCAAACAGAATCCAACAGCACATTAAAAGGATCATACACCATGATCAAGTGGGGTTTATTCCAGGAATGCAAGGATTCTTCAATATACGCAAATCTATCAATGTGATTAACCATATTAACAAATTGAAGGAGAAAAACCATATGATCATCTCAATAGATGCAGAGAAAGCTTTTGACAAAATTCAACACCCATTTATGATAAAAACCCTGCAGAAAGTAGGTGTAGAGGGAACTTTCCTCAATATAATAAAGGCCGTATATGACAAGCCCACAGCCAACATCATCCTCAATGGCGAAAAACTGAAAGCATTTCCACTAAGGTCAGGAACAAGACAAGGTTGCCCACTCTCACCACTCTTATTCAACATAGTTTTGGAAGTTTTAGCCACAGCAATCAGAGAAGAAAAGGAAATAAAAGGAATCCAAATCGGAAAAGAAGAAGTAAAGCTGTCACTGTTTGCAGATGACATGATACTATACATAGAGAATCCTAAAGATGCTACCAGAAAACTACTAGAGCTAATCAATGAATTTGGTAAAGTAGCAGGATACAAAATTAATGCACAGAAATCTCTGGCATTCCTATATACTAATGGATAGGTACATGTAAAAGTATGAGATTAGATCACTCCCTAACACCATACACAAAAATAAGCTCAAAATGGATTAAAGACCTAAATGTAAGGCCAGAAACTATCAAACTCTTAGAGGAAAACATAGGCAGAACACTCTATGACATAAATCACAGCAAGATCCTTCTTGACCCATCTCCTAGAGTAATGGAGATAAAAACAAAAATAAACAAATGGGACCTAATGAAACTTCAAAGCTTTTGCACAGCAAAGGAAACCATAAACAAGACCAAAAGACAGCCCTCAGAATGGGAGAAAATATTTGCAAATGAATCAACTGACAAAGGATTAATCTCTAAAATTTACAGGCAGCTCATGCAGCTCAATAACAAAAAAATAAACAACCCAATCCAAAAATGGGCAGAAGACCTAAATAGACATTTCTCCAAAGAAGATATACAGACTGCCAACAAACACATGAAAGAATGCTCAACATCATTAATCATTAGAGAAATGCAAATCAAAACTACAATGAGATATCATCTCACACCAGTCAGAATGGCCATCATCAAAAAATCTAGAAACAATAAATGCTGGAGAGGGTGTGGAGAAAAGGGAACACTCTTGCACTGCTGGTGGGAATGTGAATTGGTTCAGCCACTATGGAGAACAGTATGGAGGTTCCTTAAAAAACTACAAATAGAACTACCATATGACCCAGCAATCCCACTACTAGGTATATACCCTGAGGAAACCAGAATTCAGAAAGAGTCATGTACCAAAATGTTCATTGCAGCTCTATTTACAATAGCCCGGAGATGGAAACAACCTAAGTGCCCGTCGTCGGATGAATGGATAAAGAAGATGTGGCACATATATACAATGGAATATTACTCAGCCATAAAAAGAAACGAAATTGAGCTATTTGTAATGAGGTGGATAGATCTAGAGTCTGTCATACAGAGTGAAGTAAGTCAGAAAGAGAAGGACAAATACCGTATGCTAACACATATATATGGAATTTAAGAAAAAAAAATGTTATGAAGAACCTAGGGGTAAAACAGGAATAAAGACAGAGACCTACTGGAGAACAGACTTGAGGATATGGGGAGGGGGAAGGGTGAGGTGTGTTAGGGCGAGAGAGAGACATGGACATATATATACTAACAAACGTAAGGTAGATAGCCAGTGGGAAGCAGCCGCATGGCACAGGGAAACCGGCTCGGTTCTTTGTGGCTGTCTGGAGGGGTGGGATAGGGAGGATGGGAGGGAGGGAGACAAAGAGGGAAGAGATATGGGAACATATATATATGTATAACTGACTCACTCTGTTATAAAGCAGAAACTAACACACCATTGTAAAGCAATTGTACCCCAATAAAGATGTTAAAAAAAAAAAAAAAAGATGTCCAGTCTCCAAAATCACTGAGGAAATGCAAATCAAAACCACACAAGAACTATCACTTCATATCCAATAGGATGGCTATTATTAAAACAACAATAACAAACAAAACAAAACAAAAACAAAGTGTAGGCAAGGATGTGGAGAAAGTGGAACCCTTGTACACTACTGGTGAGAATGTAAAATGGTGCAGCTGCAGTGGAAAACCGTGTAGTGATTCCTCAGAACATTAAACATAGAATTACTGTATCATCCAGCAATACAACTCTGGGTCTGTACCCCAAAGGAATGAAAGCAGATACTTGAATAGATATTTGCACGCCCATGTTCATAACAGCAAAATGTGGAATGTAAACAACCCACACTCCCATCAGTGATTATGGATAAACAAAATGTGGTCCTTCCACACAATGGAATATTTTTCAGCCTTAAAGAGGAAAGACATTCTGACACCTACAGTAACATAGATGAACCTTGAGGACATTATGTTCAGTGACATAAGCCAGTCACAAAAGGACAAATACTGTATGATCCACTTACTTGAGGTCCCTGGAGGAGTCAAATTCATGGAGCCAAAGCAGTGGTCGCCAGGGGCTGTGGTACCTGGAATTGTGTAGAATTGTGTAGAATTGTCTAGAATTGTGTAGAATTTCAGTTTTGCAACATGAAAAAGTCCTGGAGATGGACAACAATGATGGTGACACAACAAAGTGAATGTACTTAATGCCAATGAACTGTACATTCAAAATGGTTAAAATGGTAAATTTCATGTTGTATACATTCTACCACAATTTAAAAAAATAGAGGCTAAATGTAATTCATATATATTTTATAATAGAATGTTAAGCTTTACAGATCAAGTTCTTTATACATATCAAAGTTAGCATTAAACTATAATGTAGTGAAACAACAAAAACTTTAATAGAAATAATGCACTGTATCAACGTTCTTGTATTAGTTCTCTTTAAAATTAAGTTGAGCAGTGAGTTCTGATTTTAAGCTAAGAGATATTAAATAATTTAAGTGTGTAAAACGGTATTCAAATATGTACGTGAACTTGATTTGTTATAACCTTAATTATAACCGTAATTTTAAAAAAAGAAAACACTTTCATCTGTATAAGCAAATTCAATAGTTACTAAAATGTACAATAATTATTAAAATTACTACTTTAAGGCTACTTTAGAGGTTTCCTTGAGACAGACACGAAGAGCTAAGCACTTACCGCTTTTTTTCCTAAAGAATCATGAAAACCTTATCATCACTTTATCAATTTATAATGATTTTCTGACAGTTAAAGGCAGAAAGCAAATAGCACTCTACTACCCTAGTAACAGTGTTCAGGCCCACAGAGAAATTTTAATAGTTATAAACCAAATTATGGGATTAAAGAGGTCAGAGAGATCAAATTGTTTTATATTCTAGTTCATAATTCTCATTTCAAGAACTTCATGGAGTAAGAACTATACTTGAAGCAGTTATAAAATGTGAAATTTATCAGGCCCTGAAATTTTATTTTACTTTTCCCACTTTAAGCAAAATTTTTCTCTTTATGTTATCTCTTCAGTAGATTATTATATATATATATAAAAAAAAACTATAATCCATTTTCTCATTTACTGATTACTGATTATTCACATATTTTTCTTTCTAAATGTATTAAACATGTTTCAAAATGGAAAATATGTTTTGCCATTAATAAATTCAATACATTTTGAATATGAAATCCAGTAAATAAAAGCAGAAGCTTTCAATTAAATTACGTCTCAAGCTCCATTAATTGTTCTTAAATATTCTATTTAGATAATAGAATTTCTCCTTAGATAATCTAGGGTAAATTTTCTAAAAAAGATTGCTCTGGGCTTCCCTGGTGGCGCAGTGGTTGAGAGTGCGCCTGCCGATGCAGGGGACACGGGTTCGTGCCCCGGTCCGGGAAGATCCCACATGCCGCGGAGCGGGTGGGCCCGTGATCCATGGCCACTGAGCCTGCGCGTCTGGAGCCTGTGCTCCGCAACGGGAGAGGCCACAGCGGTGAGAGGCCTGCGTACCGCAAAAAA